>NC_136267.1:60436819-60589319 GCF_964187855.1 Myxine glutinosa
GTGCGCGAGAAAGGTGTGTGACGGACAGGTGCATGAGGAAAGAGTGCGCTGTCAAGAGTAAGGGTGAGTGCGTTGTCAAGAGTGGTGGTGAGAGGAGTGAGAGTGACAAGGAGCGTGAGTTGGTTGTGACAGGTGAGCGAGGATGGACACCTGGAATGGAAGGATGCACACCTGGAATGGTAGAGCGTGAGTGGGAATGCACGCTGGAATTGGTAGTGAGGCACGTGGTTGGGTGTGCGAATGAGAGCACACCTGTGATTGTCACAGAGGAGGTGACCGAGGAGGGGGCGCGAAGAGGTGTGTTAGTGAGGTGTGCGACCAACGAATGTGTGCCAAAGTGTTCGGTGGTCAGGTGTGTGACCAAGGCTGTGAGTGGAATGGGTGTACCTGGGTGTGTAAGGAAAGGTACGAGGAGCATGGAGACGGCTGGATGTGTGAGCAAGGAACGGGCTGCGGGGTGTAAGCGTCCAGGTGAAGCATCGACGTTAGACGGGTTAGAGGTTAGAGCGACTTTTAGCCGAAGCGGGCCCTCGGTGCGTGCTGGGCCTCGCGTGGAACGGCCGCGTCCGTGCTCCACTAGGCGGAGCGGGCAGCCCAATAGAAAGGGTCGTCATGGCGACCACTTTTTGTTGAGGCAGTCCGGCAGGTCGAGATCGGGACATTGGATGGCTCCGTGCCGAGATGGTGCGTGGGATCTCGGCACGGGTAAGCCCCCGTCCCTGCACCGAATGCGGGACGTATCCGGCCGCTGGCACAGAACAACCCGCATTCATGGCTTGGCTTTACGAAGCCGGGCTTTGGACAGGAATTGGCGCACCGAGAGGCATTAGTGAGTAGACTGGGTGATGAGGTTAGTGTTTTGGACCAAAAATTAGAGAAAAACAAAATTTGATGATTGGCAAGGGATTGGCAGTAGTGATTGGCAGATGATGGGCAGTGATTGGCAAATTTTTGATTTGTTGAAATTTGATGTGCAAAATTGGTAGTGAGCGATGGGCCCGGTGGGTAAGGGTGGCATCCCTGCCACCCTTCCCATGGTGGGGGCAAAGGAGCAATAGCTTATGGGGTGTATGGCAGTGAAAACTAGCCCGGGTGGGTTAGGATATATCGTGGATAGGGCCCTAGAAGATGACATTAGGTGACGTTAAGTTTAGTTAGTGACTGATACCTGTAGTGGGGACGCAGGTAGATTAGTGTGGATTATAATGACGTGGGAGCGCAATAGTTTAAAGGGACGACTGGGAAGCGCAAGTTTCAGAGGGGAGTAGTTAGATGAGATGATGCCGTGTGGTTGAGAATTGAACAGGTGTGATTGCACAGGTGTGCAACTGGACAGGTGTGTGGAGCAGTGTATGAGTAGTGAGTGTGTGGATCAGCGCGAATGCGCTTGGGGAGAGAAGGGTGCAGGTGGCACCAGGTGTGAGAGCACAGGTGTGCAAGTACAGGTGTGTGGAGAGAGTTGGAGTAAGTGGTACGGAGTGGTGTGCATGGTGCGAAGGTGTGAATGGGGGAAGAGTGGACCCCCATCACGGATACCCGGGGCGGGTAGTGTAAGTGTTAGGTAGAGGGTACAGGTAAATTGTGGTAGGATATTGGCATCTGTGGTGCGGTTGCAGAATGGTGTTGTGAATGGGTGCATTAGTGTTGTGGAAATGGCTGGGCGTGTAGCCTGTTAGTGTGTGTAGTTGGTTGGGCACTCCACCACTGTGAGGATGTCGGCCAGGTGAGGCCGCAGGTGGGCTCTGGGAGCCGGTAGAGTTGTGGATGGGGCCCGAGGATCCGGAGGACGGACCCGGGTAGCCCAGTGCCAGGGAGGGCACCGAGTGGGGAGAGCGCCAGAGGGCCTTCCCCAGGTAGTTAGGTTAGGGTGAGGAGCAGGTAAGCTCGGAGGCAACTGCAGTGGTGGAGGTGTGCAGGTGGGTAGACCCACTGGGAGAGGTACACGCCACAGCCCAGAAATTGTGCGAGGGCACCGGGAGATGAATCGGGGGAGTGAGACCCCAAATTGAAAAGCACCACAGTTGGCCAATGGGAATTGGTTTTTAGAACCCATAGTGTAAGAGGGCCAATGGTTTGGCCGGAGAAAGACCCCGGGTAGTGTAAAGTTGTTAAAGTCATTTAAGAAATAGTTAGGATTGATGAACCTGTCGCACCATACGCAGCCACTTACCTGAGGTGATGATGATGACTCCACACCTGTGTTTTCTTTGTTCTGTGTGCAGGAAGCAAGGACTGCTGTTGGATTTGTGAGACGCATCACGACGTGGATGAGACATTGGGGTGATTCCATCTCTCCCTCCCTAGGAGGGACTGATGATGAATTGGAGATGGCAAATTTTGATGAAAGTTGAAAATGGCAAATTTGATTGGTTAGGAGGGAGAGAAGACGAATTTGGTTTATGGGAGGAACGGGGAAGACAGTAGGGATGTTTGTTGATTTGTAAAGTAGATGTTTATGGGTAGTGTTGTGTTTTGTGGATACAGTAAGGGGTAAGGGAGGGGCCATGTAGGTTACCTGGTGGGGGGGGGGGGGGCGTACGGTAGGAACGTACCTGTCTCACCTGGTTCCCATGTGCCCCCAGTGTGCATTACCTTACATTGCGTGCACTTTTGCGCCCTTACCACCTTACTCACTTGTCTGCTTCTTTTGTCTCCCACCTCCGAGGATCTGGCTTTGGGGTAGAGAGAGAGGAGAGAGAGGTGCTGGCTTCGCAGTTGTGGGCCTGCACTTTCGCTGCTTGCTGCTGGGATCGATACACCATATGGACCGCAATGTTTGTGGCCACCCACAATGGACCGCAGTTCTTTTGCGGCCAAGCACCACCCATTGATGGACCTCTGGGTCAACGTGGCACCTATGCCAAACAGGTGAACCACTAATAGTTGGCCCCCTGACGGCCACAATATAGAAATGGACGCGGTTGGCGCCTTTCTTTATTTTTGAAAGAAGTAAGAAGGCCAAGTGCACCACACGAAGGCAAGACCAGCGGCAGAACATCGGCCGGCTGCGACACCACCGGTGATTATAAACACTTTATTGGTGCACCGGATGGTGCTGACTGTGTGATGGGGTGGTGCTTTTGGTGCTGGGAAGGGGTGCTCTGCACATTATTAAAGGCCGTAGGCCACAGAGCACTCGTGGGTTGGTGTATCGATGCTGGCATGCGTGCTCTCTCTATGCATAACATCTGCATGTGTTCCTCCAAAAACAGGTCCTGGATCGTAGTGTAAATATCAGCGTAGTCTTGTAAATAATGCTCCCTACCGGCTGTATGTTTAGTTTGCGGATTCTTTCCGGATTCGGTTATCCTGTGGGTGTGTTTCTGTGAGGAGAAGGGTGCAACGTCGCAGGGGGACATATTTACTCATTTGTGAATATCTGTAAAACTGTCGCACTCAGGGTAGAGTTAATAGTAGAGGGAACTACATCTGAGTGCCACACTAAAATAGGTAAAAATTTATCGGGTCGGGACGCCCCGAGGGTAGAGAAGGGTGCAATGTTGCGAATATGGAATTTGGCCTCCATATCCGCTTGTAAATATTCCCCTATTTCCCCAATACTCCCCAACTATCCCCAATCCCCCATTCCCTAGTCCCATTGTCTGTAAACAACACTCTGTAGAACCGACCTTCCCCTTTTTCCCCCATTAAATGTCGTGCCCAGGTCCACCGCATCTCACGTAGACAACTTTCGGACATCTTGCTAGTTATTCTTAGTCTATGTCAGTTAAGGACTCGTTTCCATTAATTCTGACTCTTCGTTGCACCAGAATGTGATTATATGGCACCAGTAGTGAGTTTAGGACCTTCCCTTACCTCCTCCCATCTTCTTCCCCAAACAACAACAACAACAACAACTACAGCAACAACAACAACTACAGCTACAACAACAACTACAACAACGGCGCGCGGGGGGAGTGTGCGTCCTCACACCGGCTCGGTTAGCCGCCATGACCATGCGCTCCACGGGGTTACCACGAAGGGGCTCCCTGTCAGCCCCTCGTCAAGGGTGGAGCCGGTAACCCCCCCGCACGCACCCAATGAGAAGCAACGAGCCGATTCCATCTGGGGCGGAGCTAACGAGCCGAGGGCGTGTCACTCCCCGCCGGATATACGCGGCCACGTACCGGACGTGACGTCAGATGCGCCCCCAGCTTGAGACGACAAGACGCCACCTCGAGCGCTGTGAAACCTCCCGCATCTCTGGACCGGACCGGGTCGATTCTGCCCTGAGCCCAGGTGCACCTGGAGCCATCGACCAACCCGCCTTTCCTTGCCATCAATCCCCGTGTGAGTCAGCCTTTTGTCCCGTTTATCTGTCGTCTGTTGGGGTTAATATAAGAGTGTGTCTAAGTGCCTGTCTTTCTATGATGTCCCTCTTGTAGTTGTAATCTAACCTTCCGCCTTAATATAATCTCCTCCGGAGGTCTTGAGAACCGTATCCCTGGTGTCGTGTCATTTTAATCCCAGCCGTGTGTCTTTTCCTTCATTGATCTAGCGTAGCGCGATTAGTCAACGTTCGGGTATAATCGGGTAACTTGTGCAGACGTGGTCATACCAAACCGCTCGGTAAATAACATCTAAGCCGCGTCTGTAACAATATATATATATAGATATATATATATATATATATATACATACATATATATATATTATATATATATATATATATATACATACATATATATATATATATACATACATATATATATATTATATATATATATATATATATATATATATATATATATATATATATATATACATACACATACATACATATATATATATATTTTTATATCCAATACTCATATATAGGGCTCAATCCAACCACTGACTGACTGATATTAATGTTCGGTACCGGAAGGTGATAAATAAAGCTGAAATTGTGTGTGCCAGCGGAAATCGAAGCCAATACACCGGAAAAAAAACACAGAACCACTGGAAAGCGTCAGTAAAAATTCTAGCATTTGAAAATTGGTATTTCTATAACTCTAAACTGTGAAATAAAAACATCAATAAAATTTATGTAAAAAAACGTAAATACATCTGTAAAAAAAAAAAACTCAATCGATATCTCACATTTGAAAACTGTTTTGAAACTATAACTGTAAACTGTGAAATAAATACCTCAATTGATATCTAGCAGGAGGTCAGTGATGCTTGCTTAAAATCATAAAGCTTATATTTATTATGTACCTACATACGAAGCTACATGCTACATGCAATACAAAGGCAGAAATGTTGACACTGTCAGCAACCTCGAGGACCGTTAGTGGATAAGATTCAACAGGGAAGGGGCTGAGGCAGTACCTGGTGTCAGCTTTGCCATCGAGGTTGACAGAATACAAAGTCCTAATAAAAACCCCAAAGTGTAGTAAATATTGTCAGCAATACACAAACCAGTGTGTACCCTGGTTAGAATAGGTACACCGTATCCCTGCGTGTCGTAAGAGGCGACTAAGAGGGTTGGCGTCAGGAAGGGCATCCGGCCATAAAAACATTGCCTCAAAAAGAGAACCATGACAATTACCACTACATATGGGCAGGGTACAGCACGAAGTGGAGATCGGTTTCTGAGATTTGGGACATGGAATGTAGGGACAATGACAGGGAGATCAGGTGAAGTGGTGGAAGTATTGGTCAGAAGAAGAGTGGACATATGTTGTGTGCAAGAGACGAGATGGAAGGGAAGTGGTGTGAGAATGGTGAAGGGTAGGCAGGGACAGAAATACAAGTTTGTGTGGCAAGAGTGCCTGGAGGGCGTGAATGGTGTTGGTGTCCTGTTTTCTGAGGAGTTTGTAGACAGTGTGGTGAGTGTGACTAGAGTGAGTGATAGGTTGATGATGGTGAAAATGATGATTGGAAAGCTCTTGGTGAACGCCATCTCGGGATATGCTCCGCAGGTTGGTCGGAGCGATGAAGAAAAGGACAAGTTCTGGTGTGCGATAGAGAAGCTGATGGAAAACGTGAAAGATGAGGAAGTTGTTGTGGTAGGAGGAGACCTAAATGGACATGTGGGAAGGAGTATGGACGGTTTTGAGGGAGTTCATGGGGGTTACGGATATGATGTGAGAAATGCAGAAGGTGAAAGGATTTTGGAGTTTGCTGATGGAGCTGATTTGTTGATTTGTAATACTCAGTTCCAGAAAGAGGATAATAAGCTTGTTACATACACGTCAGGTGGGTCGATGACAACCGTTGACTACCTGATGGTGCGTAGGCGAGATAGGGGGCACCTCCGGGACACAAAGGTGATCCCGGGGGAGGAGGCTGTTTCACAGCACCACTTGGTTGTCTGCGACATAAGGGGAAAAGGTGCGAGGAGAGCTCGGCAGGTGAAGTACCAACCGAGAATGAAGGTGTGGAGGTTGAAAGAGGTGACAGTAAGGGAGGCATTAAAAGAGAGGCTGAGTAGGGTAGAGGATGATGTGGTTGAGCTTGAAAGTGGTTGGACATCAATGAAAGATAGTCTGTTGGGAGCCGTTGGTGAGGTATGTGGATGGACAAAAGGACCACCAAGACACTCGGAAACATGGTGGTGGGATGATGAAGTTGGAAAGAGGATTGACGAGAAGAGGAAGAAGTTCAAGGAGTGGCAGAAGGCGAAGGGTACGGGAGCAGAAAAAGCAGAGCATGAAAGTTATAAGGCAGCCAAGAAGGCTGCAAAGAAAGATGTAGCAAAGGCGCAGGAGGCATGTAGGAAAATGTTCGGAAAACGCTTGGATTCGGAAGAGGGTCAGAGAGCGGTATTCAGGATTGCAAAGCAGATAGCGAAAGAGAGGTGTCATGTGATGGGGGTGAGTTGCTTGAAGGATGAAGTGGGACAAATCGTTGTGGACCCAGATGGAATTAAAGGAAGATGGAAAAGATTTATGGAAATGCTGTTGAATACAGAGAATGAATGGGATGGCAACATAGAGAGTAACCCAGTTTTAGGACCGGCAGAGAAGATAACTGAGAAGGAAGTTGAGGAAGCGATAAAAGCAATGAAGAGAAGAAAAGCGGGAGGGCCAACGGGAGTTGTGGGAGATATGTTGAAGGCAGCAGGAAGTTGGGGTGTGAAGAGAATGACAGAGATCTGTAATCTGGTGGTGAAAGCAGGCCGCATTCCAGTGGATTGGGAACTAAGTACCCTCGTCCCTCTATACAAGGGGAAAGGTGACCCTCTGGAGTGTGGCTTGTACCAAGCGATAAAGCTATTGGAGCATGGAATGAAGGTATTGGAAAGGGTGTTGGAGAGGAGGATAAGGAAGAAGGTGAAGATCGACGAAATGCAGTTTGGATTTATGCCAGGAAGAGGAACGACAGACGCGCTCTTTATTGTAAGGCAGTTGCAGGAGAAGTACATGGAGAAGAGGAAGAAGTTGTTTCTTGGGTTTGTTGATCTGGAGAAAGCATTCGATAAGATTCCACACGAAGTATTGACATGGGCATTGAGGAAGTTAGAAGTGGAGGAATGGTTGATCACAGTCGTGATGGCAATGTACAAAAGAGCGCGCACAACTGTAAGGACGAAGGACGGGAACAGTGGTGAGTTTGAGGTGAAGGTGGGAGTGCATCAGGGGTCGGTACTAAGTCCACTACTATTTGTAGCTGTGATGGAGGTGCTGGCTCAGAACGTAGAGGCGGGTTTACCATGGGAGTTGTTGTATGCAGATTATCTGGTGTTGATTGCGGAAAGTATGGATGGACTGAAGGAAAAGATGAACAAGTGGAAGGAATGTATGGAGACAAAAGGTCTGAAGGTGAATATAGGAAAGACGAAGGTGATGGCAAGTGGTAAAGCATGTGGTGAGGTGGAAAGAACTGGGAAGTGGCCATGTGCTGTGTGCAGGAAGGGTGTTGGAGTGAACTCCATTCAATGTACAATGTGCGCTGAGTGGGTTCATTAAAAATGTAGTGGTCTGAGAGGGTCATTAACCAGTGAGGCAGCTACATTCAAATGTAAGGTGTGCACAGAGGGAGCTGCTGATGGAGGAAATGTTGAGTTGGATCTTGGAGACGGCGTGAAGCTGGAAGGTGTGAAAACATTTTGCTACCTCGGAGACATGCTGAATGGAGAAGGTGGATCAGACTCGGCAACGGTTCCTAGAGTGAGATGTGCATGGAAGAAGTTTCGGGAACTGAGTGGCGGGGATAATAAGCGAAGGTCAAGTCGATAATAAGCGACGGGGAAAGCACAAGTATTAGAGGGAAGTAGTTAGCTAGATGATGCTGTGTGTGTGTTGTAGTGTGGAGAAATTGTGTGTGAGTATGAGGATGTGCTTTCGGCGCAAATGAGGAATTGAGAATGAGCATCTTTGTGGTGAGAGAGTGAGCAAATGAGGCATTGGTCGTGAATGATGTGTGTGTGTGTGTGTAAAAGTGTATGAATGGTGTATTGAAGACAAGGTGAATGGTGTTGAGTGATTGACTTGCATGGGGTGCAAGTGAATAAATGGTGTGGAATGAGTGGTGTGGAGTGCATGGTGCGAAGGAGTGGATGGGGGAAGATGGACCCCTTCACGAATACCCGGGACCCCTTCACGAATTTCAAGAACAAATAAGAATAGGCTCCTTCCATTGTGCCTCCACCCTCCAAATTCCACCTCGTTGGGCAGAATGCTTACGCTTTCGCTACCAGCAGGTTTGCTGGTTTGCTGGAACTAGCCCAGTGACACGAGGTAGGCCCAAAAAGGGGGTGGAGCGGCAGCTAGGCTGAGATCTGGATCGGCAGCAGGGGGACGGTAAGGGCAACCAGCCAATCAGGGCTGAGGCGACATCGCCTGGCAGGGTGTGGCTAGAGGTTCCAGAGGGTTCGCTGGGCGGCGCTATATAACCGCGAGGACAAAGCCCTTCCAGAGGAATTGGACAATTTGCGCGTTGCAGAAGGACTGCGTGAAGAGGGCTGAGCAAGCTGGTATTAAGAGGACTTATGCGGTTTATGAGCACTTGAGGATTTCATGCATTACCAAGGACTGGAGAGTATAAGCGCTTTGTGAAAGGATTGTCACGGTTGGCATTGATTGCAGGAACTCGTTGGGGTTTGGCTTTGGGCTTGCTGAGACCGCCAGTATAACCGCCCAGCCGGTTCGTTTATTACGTACGCAGCCACGCCAGTGTAATCGCCCAGCTTACCGATCCCCCCGATAATTGTCCGATCCGTGCCAACGACACGCGGAGAGCTTGCCTGCCGTCTACCATCGCCTTCGTGGCACGAGTTGGGGACCGGAGCGAGCTGTGGACGCCATCCCTGGACCTTCAGCCACGACCAGCTACAACCCCCATGTGAGTCTGAGTCTGAGTGCGAACGGGCCCATGTCTGGGGATAAGTTAAGACTGTTATCAGGCTGCCCTGTGTATCTGCTTCTTCTTCTTCACTGTACATTGCTTCTTCTTCTTCACTGTACATTGCTTCTTCTTCTTCATTGTACATTGCTTCTTCTTCTTCATTGTACAAAGTGTGTAATAAATTACTTGTTCTTCCTGTTTCCTCTTAATTCGACCGTCTTAGTGATTTCTCCATTGGGTAGGCGTGGCATGATCACAACCGCTCCAATCGGGTTAGTTCCTGTTAACGGCCCGAATCGCGGCTCGCTATCGCTCGGCGTGTCCACTAAAACCGTGGTTCGGGTGAGGTTATTTCCTTGCTTCCTGGGAGGCGCTGGTAATTAGGTAATAGGACTAATTCGACCTACCACCCTATTCAGCGCTGACCGGAAGGAACGTCATAGCCCCGGATCGCATCGGCTAGATAAAAGACAAGGGGATTAATCCCCCTTAATAAGGGGGAGGCCGACGTTTTGAGATCTGCAACAATATATACCTGTCAGCAATGGTTGTGGCTGAAATAGCCAAATCCACTAATTAGAAGGGGTGTCCGCATACCTTTGGTCGTGTGGTGTATTTGTAAGATATTTCGCCGTCTAGCTCCTCTATTGTTGTATAAACCCCCACCGTTTAGAGGCCATTTTTCCCCGCAAAGCGGGGGTTGGCCTTTTCGGGGACCGTGGTAGTTGTTGTTATTTGGTCCCCTTTTTGAAGCAATGTTTTACGGCCGGATGCCCTTCCTGACGCCAACCCTTTTTGCCGCCTTCAACGACAAACAGGGAATTACCAGTGAACTAGTACTCAATTAGCCGACCTCGGAAGGATGACAGGCTGAGTCAACCCCCCTGGCATTAATTCGGCGATCGACCGAGATTCGAACCCAGGATCCTTGGATCCTAAGCCGGCACCCTAGCCGCTAGCCCAACAGCCGGCACCCTAGCCGCTCTATTGTTGTATCTTGGTCGATTTTTATGTTGTCCGTTTTTGTTGGTCTACTTTGCAAGAATGTGCACTTTCACACTTACCTAGGCCAAATTCCATTTGGATGTCGTCAGAGAACCGTTTCACGAATTTCATTTGTTCTGCACAATTTTTCATCCAATTTCAATTTTTCATCGTTCAGTGCAAAGACTTTAAAATCATCTATGTGCAGTAGATGTCTCAACTTTCTTGGTACTTTGGACATTCTTTTATTGGATGCTAGTGTGTATCAGTGTCCTTGCTCATTAATGAGGTTACTTAGTGGATCCAGAGCCAGGCAAAACAGGAGAGGAGAAAGGCTATCTCCTTGGAAGATCCCACGTCGTATCTTTACTCTTGGTATTTCAATCTTTCCTTCTGAGTGCTGCAGGATTCGTGTGGTATTCCATAGATCCATGGCTTTCTCAATCAGCTTGAATATTTGGGGATTTATCTTGTACATTTGCATGCACTTTATCATCCATGAATGTGGGACACTGTCCCACAGTTTGTTTTTTTTTTAGCTTTTTATAGTCTATCTCTGCTGTGGACAATTTGGTTCTTCTCGTATTACAATTTTCGAGCCTTGTTTAGTAGTCGGTGGTCTATTGTTCCGTAACATCCTCTCTTGCGTCCCTTCTTGCTGGTGGCGATTGACAATTTCCAGACACAAAGGGAAGATGATTGAGAACCCAGATGAGGCTTATATGGCGGCAACTGTGGAGGGTGAGATTTAGCCCACAGAGATTTATCAATCATTTCAAACCCTGCACACAAAATTGCCAGATTTCCTCCATTTAGCAGATTTCAATGTTTTTTCCCTTCATAATTGGTCACTTGTAAAGCCGAACTATTAATAAATTTGTTATTTTCGTGTGTGTGTGTGTTTGTTTGTTTGTTTGTTTGTGTGTGTGTGTGTGTGTGTGTGTGTGTGTGTGTGTGTGTGTGTGTGTGTGTGTGTGTGTGAGTGATAAGTGCAGCTCAGGAGAAGTAGAAATATAAGAGGGATAAACATCGGTATTTCCCAACAAGTCTTGGGACCTCAGTCTTCTTCTTTTGAATGCAGCACATGGCTGTGTCACATCATTTTGCTGGGGGAACATCTGTCCTGTTGATAGATAATCTGAATACGTATGACGAACAAGACAAACTACTGCAGAAAATGCTTTTTTGGGGTTGCAATACTCCAGAAAAGTTTGAAATTCCTCCTCTTAGGACAAACCAAATCATTTAATCAGTCACGCTCAATGAGAACATAGCTTGGATGATATCCATCATACCAAATGGCTTTTGGCATCCAGCATTTTAACCGTATGAGAACAAAGTGTAAATTTCTTGATTCAGAGTTATCTGGTATGATTCCACTTACATTGGAGGAGGTAAAGGAATTTCTATGTCAATTATATTCCCATATTAGCATGAGAGAGGTGAAGAATGAATATGAATGAATGATCGTTTTAAGGCCATTTTTCCCCGCTATGGCGGGGGTTAGCCTTGCAGGCCCCATGACAATCATGGTTCCCTGTTTGAGGCAATGTTTTTATGGCCGGATGCCCTTCCTGACGCCAACCCTTAGTCGTCTCTTACGATGCGCAGGGATACAGTGTACCTATTCTAAACCGTGGTACACACCGTGATCATTTATCCCAGCAAGCTGGTACTCAATTTGCCGACCTCAGAAGGATGACAGGCTGAGTCAACCCCCCCTGGCGTTAATTCAGCGATCGACCGGGATTCAAACTCAGGATCCTAGGATCCCAAGCCTGCACCCTAACCGCTAAGTCAACACCAGGTTTTGAGAGAGGTGAAGAAAGGAGCAAAAGGCAAAGTTATTGGAGAGTTAACACAGGTTCACCAACCCCAACCCCTCTAACTCTACCAAAATTAACTGCAGGAAAAAAAGACTGAAAAGGTCTCATTAGTTGAAATTGTTTAATTTTTGCTCTCCCCCACCTGTGCTCAAGTTGGCCTGCTGTGCTGTGCAGCTGTTTCCCATTGCAGCAAGTCGTGGACAGTTTCTTTTCTGGAACACAGCGTACGAGGAATGTAAGGAAGTGGTTAGAGTGCATGCACAGCTGGTGATTGATGTTTGAAAAGCAAAGAGTTGGTAGACAAACTTGGAACAGAGACTTGGAACAACCTGAGGCCCTCAGACAAAATGTACAGTGTGCAAATGCTCTCGAATTTCGGCAATCTTCTATTCAATATTTAAAGAGAGATTGAAAATTCTTTCATCATGAGTTCATGATTGTGCTGGTGGTTATTGACACGCAGATGTACACCAACATCAGACAAGTGATGGAAATTTGTAAAAGCAGAAAGTAATTAAATTTACACTTGTTAAAAGGCAAGATATGAAAATATATATACAGATGCAATCGTCATGACATCAACAAGAAAATAACAAATTAATTAATAATTCGACTCTACAAGTGACCAATTATGAAGGGAAAAAACATAGAAATCTGCTAAATGGAGGAAATCTGGCAATTTTGTGTGCAGGGTATGAAATGGTTGATAAATCTCTGTGGGCTAAACCTCACCCTCCAAAGCTGCCCCTCCACAGCTGCCACCATATAAGCCTCATCTGGGTCCTCAATGATCTTGCCTTTGCGTCCAGAAAAGTCCATCGCCACCAGCGAGTTCTCCGAGATGCTCCTCTGTCATCCACACACAGCAATTGTGTATTTTTTGTAATTATGTGGAAGAGCGGGAGCAGAATGGAATGGAACAAAATTAAATGGAGAAAACACCAACAGAAGCATGGAGGTGAGAGTAAGAGTTAGATCAAAGGCAGGGGGAGCAGGATGCATTGAGGTGAACAAGCTGCACACAAGCTGAATGAAACACAGCAAGATGAGGAAGGGGGAAAGTAGGAATGAAACAGAAAAGGAGCAAATAAGCTGACAATTTAACAAATGGAATGAGGTGAGGGAGAGTGGGGGGGTGGGGGGGGGGGCAATACCCTGGAAAAAGGGAGTGCTTGGGAATGGGATTATTTGGAGTAGAAGAGATCATAAGTATGGATGAGGGGTGACCAGAAGTAGTGTTGAACAACTGTACGGAAGCCCTGGAGAGAATAATGTGACTGAACAGACGAGGGAATTTGGGGGGTTTTACAGTGTAACAGCAACATGTTGGATTGCAATGAAATTAGACTTGGTAAAGCAATACTACCGCCACAGAGCATGCCAGAACTATGGAGGGGGGGGGGGGGTCAATGATATCCGTCTACGATCCTGAAAGGTCCGTCAATTAAGCATCTGATGCAAACTCACCATAGGTCCTGCATTGAACTGGGACAGGTTTCTCCGGGGCAATAGTGGCATATGGTAGTTGTGGTAGAGTTGTATTCCATACTGTGGTGGAGGATTTGGGGGAGGGAAAAGTGGGGAGGCATGGAAGGAGATGGGACAAAATATAAAATGTATTAAAAGATGTGGTCTAACACATCTCTGTTCTCTGCATCTCCATTTCAAGTCTACTTTCACTGAAATAGAATCTTCAAACATAACTTGGATTCCGCAGTTTAAAATATGAAACCATGTCAAAAAGTGCACGTGAAAGCTTTATCTGAACTTTGTGACAGAGTACAGTACATACAGTCCTAGCATGGATTTTCCTCTCCCCACCTTAAGTAAACGCATGCACGTGTGCCAACACGTCCTTCGGGTCTCATCCTCTGCACACAACAACTTCAACTCTTTCGCACTGCTGCTGCGCATGGGCTGGGAGAGGAAGGGGGCAAAGAGGCAGTCAATCAGTGTATCATCTGAAGAAAAGGAGCAATCATTTTTTGGAGTTAAAATTCATAATACTACAAATACATCTAAATAAATAGGAAAACGAGAGATAACAAGTAAGCAAAGGAGATAGACTGAATAATTGAAACATTGCAATTACAATGCATTCAGAAAGTGTTCAGACCCCTTCACTTTTTCACATTTTGTGATGTTGCAGCCTTATGCTGAAATCGTTTAAATTCATTTTTTCCCTCATCAATCTACACTCAATACCCCATAATGACAAAGAGAAAACAGGATTTTAGAAAGTTTTGCAAATTTATTAAAAATAAAAAACTGAAATATCACATTGACATAAGTATTCAGACCCTTTGCTATGACTCATGAAATTTAGCTCAGGTGCCTCCCATTTCTCTTGATCATCTTTGAGATGTTTCTACACCTTGATTGGAGTCCACCTGTGGTAAATTTAATTGATTGGACATGATTTGGAAAGGCACACACCTGTCTATATAAGGTCTCACAGCTGACAATGCATATCAGAGCAAAAACCAAGCCATGAGGTCGAAGGAACTGGCTGCAGAGCTCAGAGACAGGATTGTGTCGAGGCACAGATCTGGGGAAGCCGACAAAAAGATTTCTGCTGCATTGAAGGTTCCCAAGAGCACAGTGGCCTCCATAATTGTTAAATGGAAGAAGTTTGGAACAACCAGGACTCTTCCTTGAGCTGGCCGCCTGGCCAAACTGAGCAATCGGGGGAGAAGGACCTTGGTAAGCGAGGTGACCAAGAACCTGATGGTCACTCTGGCTGAGCTCCAGAGATCCTGTGTGGGGATGGGAGAAACTTCCAGAAGGACAACCATCACTGCAACATTCCACCGATCTGGGCTTTATGGCAGAGTGGCCAGACGGAAGCCTCTCCTCAGTGAAAGACACATGAAAGCCCACAGAATCTTGTTTCTCACAGTCTGAGAGTCCTTTAAGTGCATTTTTGCAAACTCCAAGCGGGCTTTAATGTGTTTTCTGTTTTCTCTTTGTCATTATGGGGTATTGAGTGTACATTGATGAGGGAAAACATGAATTTAAACGATTTCAGCATAAGGCTGCAACACAACAAAATGTGAAAAAAGTGAAGGGGTCTGAATACTTTCTGAATGCACTGTACGTTATGACTGAACTTAAACCCTCTGCTGTGCATTTGACAAGTGCAACACCACTTGCAACAGTTCGCTTCAATCTACTCCCAAAATACATTTTCCATGGAGATATTGCATGGCCAGTACAGCAGGAGGACAATTATAAATAAATGTATGTATATACTGTATATACATATATATATATATATATACAACAACAACAACATGCATTTTAAAGGCCATTTTCCCTGCTAGAGCAGGGGTTAGCCTTGCGGTCCCCATGACAATCTTCTCCATTTTGCCCTATTTTCTGCATCTCTCCTTGTTAACCCCCTTGCCCGCATTTCTTCTTCCACCATCTTTAGCCAAGTCTTTCTCGGTCTTCCCCGTCTTCTACTTCCTTCTACATTCATTTCCATCACTCTTCTCAACCAGTCACTTTCATCCTTCCTCAACACATGACCAAACCATCTCAACCTGTTCCTCTTCACAGCATCAATCACAGGCTCTATTCCCATCATCTTTCGCAATTCATCATTTGTCTTCCTCTCTCTCAACGATACTCCACACATCCGTCGAACCATTCGCATTTCCACCCTTTCCAACCTTCGTTGCTGCTCTACGTTCATTACCCATGTCTCGCTCCCATAAATCATAACACTTCTCACACATGCAGCATACACCTTTCCCTTCAGCTTCAACGACACTCCCCTCATCATCAGCACGCCACTCAATTCCCGAAACTTCTTCCATGCACATCTCACTCGAGCAACCGTTGCCGAGTCTGATCCACCTTCTCCATTCAGCATGTCTCCGAGGTAGCAAAATGTTTTCACACCTTCCAGCTTCACGCCGTCTCCAAGATCCAACTCAACATTTCCTCCATCTGCAGCTCCCTCTGTGCACACCTTACATTTGAATGTAGCTGCCACACTGGTTAATGACCCTCTCAGACCACTACATTTTTGATGAACCCACTCAGCGCACATTGTACACTGAATGGAGTTCACTCCGACACCCTTCCTACACACAGCACAGGGCCACTTCCCAGTTCTTTCCACCTCACCACATGCTTTACCACTTGCCATCACCTTCGTCTTTCCGATATTCACCTTCAGACCTTTTGTCTCCATACATTCCTTCCACGTGTTCATCTTTTCCTTCAGTCCATCCATACTTTCCGCAATCAACACCAGATCATCTGCATACAACAACTCCCACGGTAAACCCTCCTTTACGTTCTGAGCCAGCACCTCCATCACAGCTACAAATAGTAGTGGACTTAGTACCGACCCCTGAAAAACTCCCACCTTCACCTCAAACTCACCACTGTTCCCGTCCTTCGTCCTTACAGCTGTGCGCGCTCTTTTGTACATTGCCATCACTACTCTGATCAACCATTCCTCCACTCCTAACTTCCTCAATGCCCATGTCAATACTTTGCGTGGAACCCGATCGAATGCTTTCTCCAGATCAACAAACCCAAGAAACAACTTCTTCCTCTTCTCCATGTACTTCTCCTGCAACTGCCTCACAATGAAAAGCGCGTCTGTCGTTCCTCTTCCTGGCAACTATGCTCCAAATTCCACACTCCAGACGGTCACCTTTCCCCTTGTATAGAGGGACGAGGGTACTCAGTTCCCAATCCACTGGAATGCGGCCTTCTTTCACCACCAGATTACAGATCTCTGTCATTCTCTTCACACCCCAACTTCCTGCTGCCTTCAACATATCTCCCACAACTCCCGTCGACCCTCCCGCTTTTCTACCCTTCATTGCTTTTATCGCTTCCTCAACTTCCTTCTCAGTTATCTTCTCTGCCGGTCCTAAAACTGGGTTACTCTCTATGTTGCCATCCCATTCATTCTCTGTATTCAACAGCATTTCCATATATCTTTTCCATCTTCCTTTAATTCCATCTGGGTCGACAACGATTTGTCCCACTTCATCCTTCAAGCAGCTCACCCCCATCACATCACACCTCTCTTTCGCTATCTGCTTTGCAATCCTGAATACTGCTTTCTGACCCTCTTCCGAATCCAAGCGTTCTCCGAACATTTTCCTACATGCCTCCTGCGCCTTTGCTACCTCTTTCTGTGCAGCCTTCCTGGCTGCCTTATAACTTTCATGCTCTGCTGTTTCTGCTCCCGTACCCTTCGCCTTCTGCCTATCCTTGAACTTCTTCCTCTTCTCGTCAATCCTCTTTCCAACTTCATCATCCCACCACCATGTTTCCGAGTGCCTCGGTGGTCCTTTTGTCCATCCACATACCTCACCAACGGCTCCCAACAGACCAGCGTTCATTGACATCCAACCACTTTCAAGCTCAACCACATCATCCTCGACCCTACTCAGCCTTTCTTTTAATGCCTCCCTTACTGTCACCTCTTTCAACCTCCACACCTTCATTCTCGGTTGGTACTTCACCCGCCGAGCTCTCCTCGCACCTTTCACCCTTACGTCGCAGACAACCAAGTGGTGCTGTGAAACAGCCTCCTCCCCCGGGATCACCTTTGTGTCTCGGAGGTGCCCCTTATCCCGCCTACGCACCATCAGGTAGTCAACGGTTGTCGTCGACCCACCTGACGTGTATGTAACAAGCTTATTATCCTCTTTCTGGAACTGAGTATTACAAATCAACAAATCAGCTCCATCAGCAAACTCCAAAATCCTTTCACCTTCTCCATTTCTCACACCATATCCGTAACCCCCATGAACTCCGTCAAAACCATCCATACTCCTTCCCACATGTCCATTTAGGTCTCCTCCTACCACAACAACTTCCTCATCTTTCACGTTTTCCATCAGCTTCTCTATCGCACACCAGAACTTGTCCTTCTCTTCATCGCTCCGACCAACCTGCGGAGCATATCCCGAGATGACGTTCACCAAGAGCTTTCCAATCATCATTTTCACCATCATCAACCTATCACTCACTCTAGTCACACTCACCACACTGTCTACAAACTCCTCAGAAAACAGGACACCAACACCATTCATGCCCTCCAGGCACCCTTGCCACACAAACTTGTATTTCTGTCCCTGCCTACCCTTCACCATTCTCACACCACTTCCCTTCCATCTCGTCTCTTGCACACAACAAATAATCCACTCTTCTTCTGACCAATACTTCCACCACTTCTCCTGATCTCCCTGTCATTGTCCCTACATTCCATGTCCCAAACCTCACAAACCGATCTCCACTTCTGGCTGTACCCTGCCCACATGTAGTTGTAATTGTCATGGTTCTCTTTTTGAGGCAATGTTTTTTTTTTATGGCCGGATGCCCTTCCTGACGCCAACCCTCTTAGTCGCCTCCTACGACACGCAGGGATACGGCGTACCTATTCCTATCCAGGGTACACACTGGGAAACGTTGAAAACATGGAAATCCTGGGGGGGGGGGGGGGGGGGTCACCGCTGCGGTTTAAACATATTTAAATAAATATTTAAACAAAACCATGAAAACAATCTGGGAAAAGTCTCTAAGTGAGAACGTGGATTTGAGAAAGCAGGAGCAGAGGTGAAAGAACAAACGAGAATATAGGGGGCGGGGCACAAGTCGAGACGAGGAGGCCGCACAAGAGCCCACCAGGCCGCACGAGGCGCGGGACAAAGAAACGACTAATTACACACAAATTTGCATCAACTACAAAAACCAAAACCAAATAGAAACACACAATAACACATACACAACAAAATACGCAGCGGAAATTTGACAAAGAAACGAACGGGAAAACACTCAAACTTTGATGCCGTGGAGAGATCGAAGCAAGCCCCGTCGCTCGAGGGGACCGGAAGCAGAACATATATATATATATATATATATATATATATATATATATATATATATATATATATATATATATAATATATATATATATATATAGTTACATGTTGTGTGGAGGTGTATAAATGTCTATGTTGTGTGGAGGACTTTGTATTTGTTGTGCATAAATCAAAATGTGTGGAGCATGACGAGTGCTCCTCCCAATCTCCACTGGATAATAAACCCCGCACATGCACAGATGGCATACCGTTCATAAATCTAACCGATGAAGACCATAATCGACATATATATAATAGACGAGAGCATCTTATATGGAACTGAGTAGAGAGCATACCTCTGCCTGGTTGGCCCCATCTCCCAATAGTGAAGAATCACTTTAGAAATTCGAGTAGCCGGATCCGAATCCGGATCTTCACCAAAATCTAATCATTTCGTCCTTGTCACATACAACCCTCTTATATAATACAATTATAATATTATTATAATATATTATAATATTATATAATACAATATATAATACAATCTTATATAATACTCATATAATACAATCTTATATAATACAATCCCCGTTCACTGTACTACATCTCACACGAGCCTAGCTCGACTATGTATACAGAAGAACTAGCTATAGCCCGAGTTATGTCACTACTCTATCAAACAAATTTCTGCCAAATTTCGGCCGAATCCGTCCACAACTTTATGAGATACTAGCAGAAGTACCCGGCATTGCCGGGCGGGGGAGGGGAGGGGAGGGGAACGGAGGGGAGGGGAACGGGGGGGGAACGGGGGGGGGGAGGGGAGAAGAGTGGGAGGGGGGAGAGGGGGAGAAGAGGGGGGGGACGGGGAGGGTGAGGGATGGGAGGGGATGGGAGGGGGTGGGAGGGGGGGAGAGGGGGGGAGGGGGAGGGGGGAAGGGGGAAGGGAGGGGGGAGGGGGGAGGGGAAAGGGAGAGGGGGGGAGGGGGAGGGGGAGGGGAAAGGGAGGGGGAGGGGGAAAGGGAGGGGGAGGGGGGAAAGGGAGGGGGAGGGGGAAAGGGAGGGAGGGGGGGGAGGGGGAAAGGGAGGGGGAGGGGGAAAGGGAGGGGGAGGGGGAAAGGGAGGGAGGGAAAGGGAGGGGGGAGGGGGAAAGGGGAGGGGGGGAGGGGGAAAGGGAGGGGGGAGGGGGAAATGGGAGGGGGGAGGGGGGGAAAGGGATGGGGAGGGGGAAAGGGAGGGGGAGGGGGGAAAGGGAGGGGGAGGGGGAGGGGGAAGAAGGGAGGGGGAGGGGGAGGGGGAAAGGAGGGGAGGGGGAGGGGGAAAGGGAGGGGGGGGGAGAGGGGGAAAGGGAGGGGGAGGGGGAAAGGGAGGGGGAGGGGGAGGGGGGAAAGGGAGGGGGAGGGGGAAAGGGAGGGGGGAGGGGCGAAAGGGAGGCGGGAGGGGGAGGGGGAAAGGGAGGGGGAGGGGAGAGGGGGAAATGGAGGGGGAGGGGGAGAAGGGGAGGGGGAGGGGCAAAATGGGGGGAGGGGATGGGGAGAAGGGGAGGGGGAGGGGAGGGGAGAAGGGGAGGGGGGAGGGGAGGGGAGAAGGGGAGGGGGGAGGGGAGGGGAGAAGGGGAGGGGGGAGGGGAGGGGAGAAGGGGGAGGGGTAGGGTGGAGGGGGTAGGGTTGAGGGGGAAGGGAAGGGGGGACGGAGGGGGGAGGGGGAAGAGGAAGGGAAGGGGATGGCCAGTCAACAATGACATTGCAGTTCTCATGGTCGGAGAGCAGCACAACAATCGGACATAGTCCTGCATATTCGCAACAGCACGAAGCGGGTTTTGGAGACTCACCGATCCTGTGACGTCCTCCAGTACCGGCGTTGCCGGGCGGGGGAAGGGAGACCCGTACATTCCCAACCCGTACATTCGCCCTCTCGACTCAAGCTCACTCGGACAAAAGCCTCGCACAAATTACACCGTGAAGGCCCAATGGTCATGTCTATGCCACAAATCACGGGCGCACTGAATTGAAAATATATAGAACGCTCATACTCCGTGAAAAGTGAAGCTGCCGTGTCGCCATCTTGGTCAGCACGACTCGACCAACTCGCTTCGCGGATCTCGTTTTGTGCGGCAATAAACTGCTCCAATCGGTTACGGAAGGGTTGTGGAAAGACGTTTCACAGCTGTTTCAAAGACATTTAATTCATATCGCACAAAATTGATACAAAACACGATCGCATAAAAGGTGAAGTGACGTGTGACGGGATGGAACATCACGTGATCGCTCTGAGCGAATCAGTCTGGCGGCGGGAATGGAACATCACGTGATCGCTCTGAGCGAATCAGCAAGCTGCTCTGGAACCGGCTGAGATTAGCGGGTACTTCGCTGAAATGCGCTGAGGTAAATATGAATAAAAAATATAGATCGTCAAATATTTTGAGTTCGGCCATGTTCGTCCCACGCTCAATGGCCATGTCTATGTCAAATATCAAGCACGTAAGCCTCTCCGTTTAGGAGTCTATCGGTAACATTACACACACACAAACTGTGTTTTATATATATAGATTTTGTTCACAAACGGACAAACGGACAGACAGGGGTGAAAACATAACCTCCATCCACCTTTGGTGGTGGAGGTAATAATAGTAGTACTATATGGAAGCAGACACACATGGTGGGGGTTGGGGGTTGGGAAGTGGGGTAGGAGAGCCGGCCGAGCGGAGAAGGAGGCAGGGATAAAACTGAGAAGGGGGCAGGATAATCGCCGGAGCGGGCAGAAAGGGGCAGGAGATTGGGGGGAGCATGGAAGATGGGTAACTTTGTCCTCCTGCTCCTCAAACCACAGGCAACACTTGCCCTGTGGACTGGAGCATTTTCATCTTGAAAGACACCCGTCCAAGCAGGGAAGAAATGCTGCATCATGGTTGCCCTTTAATGGAACGAGTGGACCTAGGACATGCCAGGAAAATGTTCCCTCATACCATTATAGAATCGCCATAACCTTTTACTGTTGGATCCTGGCACTTGGGGCTGCAGAGCTCCCTGGGCTGTTGCCGTACGTGCACATATCCATTCGCCGAGAACATGGTGATGGACGAATCATCAGACCATATCACATTCCTCCACTGCTCCGCAGTCCATCGCCGATGCTCCTTGCACCGCTGGACCCACAAACGGGCATTTCCAGGTTTAATGAGTGGCTTGTGCATTGCAATATGGATATGGTATCCCACCCTGTGAAGTTCCTCACTGACCATTTGACGATATATGATGCTGATGACCCAAATTGAACTCCACACACAGTTTGTCCATCAATTGCTTTCCTGTTTTTCCTTGTAGTCCAAACTAATACCCATGCATCACGCTTGTCGAGTATGTGCATCCGCCCACTGTTGTCCTTCAATAATGACGTCTTTCCTTTTTATTCCCAGCCTGACATCACCTTAAAGGCAATTCCTCATGACACATTAGCAACTTCCACAGCCTTTATCACTGACGCACCCGCCAAACGTGCACCAACAATGACACCCTGTTTGAAGTCACCGAGGTGTCCTCTTGTGGCCATGCTGGTTTTAAATACTTGACTCGAACCTGCTTACTGTATATATATATATATATTTACATATATATATATATATATATATATATATATATATATATATATATATATATATATATATTGTTGTGGATATGAGGATTGTGTTTTTTATTGTGTTTTTTATTATTATTGCTTTATTCTGGACCCTCCTTACTCCAGTTATGTATAAAGGTCAAAGGGCGTTCCCATAGTTAATTCCATAAAGCATACACGTTAGCCAATCATAGATTTCCCCCTTGTTGATAGTTATATCTTTATTATGTGTATTAGGGTAAGGCCTTGTCTTCCATTAAGATGACACTCCATTGCACCAAGTGAAATAAGATAGATTCCTTTCATTCCCCATTCCCACTCCCAAAACTTCCATTGCCAAGCCTCAATTGCCAATTACATCCCCTCCAAGCCTCCATTGCCAACTGCACTGGGCAGTTTGCCAGGTTTGCTACAGCTGTGGGTTGCTGATTTTGCCCCAAAACCACCATTGAACATGTGCTCGGGGCGGGGAAGAAGGGCGTGCCCGCCCATCGTCATCAAGGGTGGAGCCAGAGGGCCGTGCCGACCAAATCAGGGCCGAGGCGAGCTGACCGATGGGCGTGTCCTGAAGGCTGGCGGCTTGATCGCCTGAGGTGCTATAAAAGCGCGCGTGCAAGAAGCGAAAGGGAGTGGTGGAGTTGTTGAGTTGAGTGGTTGGACCAGACGAGTCAGACGAGTCCTGGAGAAAGCACGCGACGTCCACGCAGCAGCAGCAGCAGCCACAGCAGCAACAGCGGCAGCTTCAACAGCAGCAACAGCGGCGGCTTCAGCAGCAGCCACAGCAGCTTCAGACACAGCAGCTTGGGGCCTTGACGGCAGTTTTGAGCGGGGCCGCGAAGGAACGGCGGCTGCCAAACGCGCCGATCGTGCTGCAGTATCCGTGGACCTTCCTCTCCCTCCAGCCATCCACCTCCTGCCAGTCCTATCATCATTCCCCACGTGAGTCTGTCCTTGTTTGTTCTGTCCCTGGGTTAATTAAGACTGTAGGTAAGCTGGCGTTGCACTGTGTCTCTAATATATTCTGTACATTATTTTATTATCTTTCCTTCTCCTTGGTTACTTTGAGCGTGTATATAATAGGAATAAATTTAGTAGTATTGCCAACCTTTTTGTCTTCTTCTTCTTCTTCACGTCCGTGTCGCCTTTGTCTTTTCCCTATTGAATATCTGTGGCGCGATCCGACCAACGTTCGGGAATCGGGTTAGTCGGGGTAACTGTTCGGCCGCGGTGCCATCCGCTCGGCAAATCAACATCCTTATCCGCGGTCCGTAACAATTGGTGTCGGGAGCGGGGTCGGACCCGAAGCGCGCTTAACGCGCTCAAAATTACAAGCTGCTGAAATTTGTTTTAAAGAAAAACCCAAATTTTGAAATCGCGCCATGGCGAGTCAAGGCGATCGGATGCCGGTGGGGGAACTAGAAGAGGGGTTTGGGGTAACCCAGGATCAGAGGGAAGAAATGGAGGAGGGCAATGAGGAGGTGGTTGAGGAAGTATCAGGCGCACAAAATGGCGCTCTCGCGCATGTGGTTGAAGAGGCGCAAAATGGCGCCTCGTACGAGCGCGCGTCAGCCGAGCCCGCGGTGTCAACAGACTGGGGCCTATTCATGACACAATGCCTGGCGTACATGGCCAAGCAGAGGGAAGAAAGGAAGAAATTTAGCAGGGAAATGAAAGAAATGGGAGACAGAGCGAGGGCTAATAGTGAGCGATTGAGGGGCCAAATGAGGGACGAAAAGAGGGCTCAGAGAGAAAAATTGGGAAATCTAATTGAAGGGTGTTGTAATAGAATAAAAGGGGACGAATTGAAGGACATAACTGCCCAGGCCAAAGAAGTAAATGAGGGACTGGCGAGGGACAGAGTCGCATATGAAGTAAGGGAAGCGGAGAGAGACAGAGACCGCGGGTTGAGCGAGCAGGTCCCAGGGGTGCACGAGGAGGTAACGCGGGTCGAGAAGTGCTGGTTGAGCGA
The DNA here is from genome assembly GCF_964187855.1 of Myxine glutinosa. Classification (NCBI taxonomy): domain Eukaryota; kingdom Metazoa; phylum Chordata; class Myxini; order Myxiniformes; family Myxinidae; genus Myxine; species Myxine glutinosa. Next base: position 60,461,320 of record NC_136267.1, read on the forward strand.
AGCGGAGGAAAGCGCGGGTAAAATGACGGGGGTAGAAATCGCGACACGGGGTTTGGGGCAGCCGGCGACCGCTGAGGTAGAGGGGATTTTATTAAAGCCAGCGGTCGTCGAGGTGAACAAAGAAATTATGGGTATAGTTGAAATTGGAGAGACCGGGGACTTAAAAGAGCAACAATCGGAGGAAGGAATGGAAATTGCTCAAAGTCTAAATGCACATCCTGATGCCGTACTTGCTAATCCTTATAAAGATTTGCAGGTTTTGGTGCAGGGAGGAAGAAGAACCCCGAAGGTGAGACGGGCTGCATGTGGTGCCGGGAGATTTTGTAGAAGGATGTTTGGCGACAAAAGAATTGTCGCGCGATTGGGGTCAATATGGCACCCGGGCGTTGGTGAAGGGTCCCGTGTGAGTGAAAATGGCACGCGTGTGAAAAAAAAGTGTGCGTCAAGGGGTGAGCGTGTTACGAAGCGCGAGAGTGATACCGAGTGCGAGCGAGAATGCACGTCGGGGTGTACGGAGTGTGACACAGCGAGTGAGAGCAATACGGAGTGTACGTGCGAGGGTGAGTGTGACACGGAGAGTAAGGTGGTGGTGGAACATGTGCGAGGAAGCACACCTGAGTTGGTGGTAGCGCGAGTGCGAGGGAGCACATCGGAGCGCAGTAGTGGGTGGATGCAAGAGTGCACGCCCATGGTGAGTGTTACGGAGGACGTAACGGAGGAGAGGTGTGGACCGAGGTGTGCGAACGGCGAGTGTGCGCAAGAGTGTGCACGAGAGGTGTGGTGTGTAACAGGGAGTGTGTTGGTGGAATGGACGGGATGTGTGGAATGGACGGAGTGTGTGGAATGTACGGACGGCGTTGGAACGCCGGGTTTTGTGAGTGTCAAAAGGGTCGCGTGTGCGTGTGGGCATGCGAGTAAAGCATCGACATTGGACGGGTTAGCGTTTAGGGCGACGGATAGCCGATGCGAGCACTCGGGGCGTGGTGCGCTTTGTTGGATGCAAGGCCCGGCGCGGATCGATGCTGCGTCGCTTCTCTTCGAAGCGTCGTTGCCGATTCGGGCTTGGCCCCGCCCTGCACGGTCGAGTCCGGGCCTTGTCGGGCGAGGCGACCGGTCCGGTTCAAGGGCGAGTGGGAGGAAGCGGAACGGTGCCCCCTCGTGGGGACGGGGTTCCGACCGGGCGAGCCTCAGCCATCGGGCCCGGGACCGCAAGGTACCGAGCCGCGATGATGCGTGGAACCTCGGCCCGAGCATGCCTCCTCCCCAGAGTCGTGAATGCCGGACGGATCCAACCAAGGCGACCAAACCACCCGAATTCATTGCTCGGCTTTGCGAAGCCGAGTTTAATGATGTGACGACGCACCGAGGCTCAGATAAAGCGGACTGTGATGATGATGATACTGATAGTGCTTTTGGATTCTAAATTTTGGAATAGAAAATTTTTGATTTGTTGAATTTGGACGAGCAAAATTGGTAGTTTCAGATACCCGATGTGATGGGATGGCAACTCTGCCATCCCTCATAGCGGGGGCAAAGGAGCACTAGGTTATGGGGTTTATAGCAGTGAAAACTAGCCCGGGAGGGTTAGGATATAATGATAGGGACCTAGAAGATGACCTTAGGTAACGTTAAGATTAGGGAGTGACAATGATACCTGTAGTGGGGACGCAGGTAGATTAGTGTGGATGATAATGACGAGGGAGCGCAATAGTTTAAAGGGACGACTGGGAAGCGCAAGTTCCAGAGGGGAGTAGTTAGAAGAGATGATGCCGTGTGTTTGAGGATTGGAAGTGTATTTAGCAGGGTATGAGTAAATGATTGTGATTGTGAGTTGTATTGTGATTGCACAGGTGTGCAACTGAACAGGTGTATGGAGCAGTGTATGAGGGAGTGATAGTGATGTGTATTGTGCTGACCAAATGGTCCAGGAAGGAAGGAGGGTGCAGGTGGCACCAGGTGAGATTGCGCAGGTGTGCAACTACAGGTGAATGAAGAAAAGGTGTATGGAATACATGGAGTGTGGAATATATGGAGTATGGGAATGGATGGTCGTGGAGTGAGTATGATGGAAACTATGGAGTGGAGTGGATGGTGCGGAGGTGTGAATGGGGGAAGAGTGGACCCCCATCATGAATACCCGGGGAGGGTAGTTTAAGTGTTAGGTAGAGGGTACAGGTAAATTGTGGTTGGATATTGGCATCTGTGGTGCGGGTAGTTGCACAGGAGTGTAGTGATGGGTGCATTAGTGTCGTGGAAATGGCTGGGCGTGTAGCCTGTTAGTGTGTGTAGTTGGTTTGGGCACTCCACCACTGTGAGGATGTCGGCCAGGTGAGGCCGCAGGTGGCCTCTGGGAGCCGGTAGAGTTGTTGTGGATGGGGCCCGAGGATCCGGAGGACGGACCCAGGTAGCCCAGTGCCAGAGGGCACCGAGGGGTGACAGAGCCAGGAGGGGCCTTCCCCAGTTAGATAGGTTAGGTAAGGAGCAGGTAAGCTCGGAGGCAACTACAGTGGTGGAGGTGCGCAGGTGGGTAGACCTGCTGGGAGAGCTGCACGACCCAGCCCAGAAATTGTGCAAGGGCACAGGGAGATGCATCGGGGGAGTGAGACCCCAAATTGAGAAGCACCACAGTTTGGTCAATGGGATTTGGTTTTTAGAACCCATAGTGTAAGTTGGCCAATGGATTGGCAGGGAAAGACCCCGGGTAGTGTAAAGTGTGTTAATGTCATTTAGAGGATAGTTAGGATTAGGAATCTCCTCGCACCATCTACATCCACTCACCTGAGGTGACGTAACTCCACACCATGCCAGGTTGTTTTTATTATTTTTATTGTGCAGATACCTCCAGGCATTGCAAATCGTCATTGCCGGGCACCGAAGGGGGCTCGGCAGTGACGCACGCTGAAAGAGAGTACTCAGTTTTCACTCTGGTTTCTTGTTTGTTTTCTTGTTTTCTTGGTTGTCCGGACGATATCTCAGCCATCCTTTGAGCTAGGAAGCTGAAATTTCGGCACAGTAGTGAGCAAGTCCTTTGTCAAATACGGTATTTTTTGTTTTTTGAATAATCAATTAATTGAGGAGTTATTTAATTATTAGCGTTTAATTAAGTACTTATTTAATTAATTAAATTTCATTTATCTTCTGACCATTATTAACTCAGGCACCTTTTGAGTTAGGAAGCTGATATTTGGACATGCCAATGACCAGGTGATTTGGCTGCAAAGGATATTTTTGATTTATTAATTAATCAATTAATCGATTAATTATTTAATTATTCGATTAATGACAAAAAAAAATTTTTTTTTTAAGTTACAGATTCTGATGAAATAGTGGTAGTTTATGTGTTCTCTGACCAAATTGATTAATAATTTAATTTTTTTATGATTATTATTTATTTATTTTCATTATTAATCATTTATTTATTTTCTTTCTCATTTGGCCAATATCTCAGGCACCTTTTGAGCTGGGAAGCTAATATTTGGACATGAGTGACCAAGTGATGTGGCTATCAAGGATATTTTTGATTTATTGATTAATCATTTCATCTATTAAGTATTTATTGATTAATCGATTAATTATTTATTGAGTAATCAATTAATTATTTAATTTTTTATAAATGACTTATTTAATTAAATTTCTAAAAGATACATCTTCGGATGAAGCACTACTGGTTTAGTTATGCGATTAGCCAATTGATTATGAAAATATTTTGTGATAATCTTTTATTGATTTTAATTATACAATTAATCAATCAACAAGTACACATACATTCAAAGTACACCGCCCCATGCCAAATAATTAAATATGCTGCAGCGCGGCATTGCCGGGGCGCCTCCGGCGCCCGGCAATACCGCAGTGCAGCTCATTGAGGCTGCATTGGGAGGGAGAGGTGTACACTAATTGATTGATTAATTGTATAATTAAAATCAATAAAAGATTATCACAAAATATTTTCATAATCAATTGGCTAATCGCATAACTAAACCAGTAGTGCTTCATCCGAAGATGTATCTTTTAGAAATTTAATTAAATAAGTCATTTATAAAAAATTAAATAATTAATTGATTACTCAATAAATAATTAATCGATTAATCAATAAATACTTAATAGATGAAATGATTAATCAATAAATCAAAAATATCCTTGATAGCCACATCACTTGGTCACTCATGTCCAAATATTAGCTTCCCAGCTCAAAAGGTGCCTGAGATATTGGCCAAATGAGAAAGAAAATAAATAAATGATTAATAATGAAAATAAATAAATAATAATCATAAAAAAATTAAATTATTAATCAATTTGGTCAGAGAACACATAAACTACCACTATTTCATCAGAATCTGTAACTTAAAAAAAAAAATTTTTTTTGTCATTAATCGAATAATTAAATAATTAATCGATTAATTGATTAATTAATAAATCAAAAATATCCTTTGCAGCCAAATCACCTGGTCATTGGCATGTCCAAATATCAGCTTCCTAACTCAAAAGGTGCCTGAGTTAATAATGGTCAGAAGATAAATGAAATTTAATTAATTAAATAAGTACTTAATTAAACGCTAATAATTAAATAACTCCTCAATTAATTGATTATTCAAAAAACAAAAAATACCGTATTTGACAAAGGACTTGCTCACTACTGTGCCGAAATTTCAGCTTCCTAGCTCAAAGGATGGCTGAGATATCGTCCGGACAACCAAGAAAGAAAGAAAACAAGAAATCAACCAGAGTGAAAACTGAGTACTCTCTTTCAGCGTGCGTCACTGCCGAGCCCCCTTCGGTGCCCAGCAATGACGATTTGCAATGCCTGGAGATGGCATAGGAAAGGTGCGGTGTACAACAAGTACACATACATTCAAAGTACACCGCCCCATGCCAAATAATTAAATATGCTGCAGCGCGGCATTGCCGGGGCGCCTCCGGCGCCCGGCAATACCGCAGTGCAGCTCATTGAGGCTGCATTGGGAGGGAGAGGTGTACACTAATTGATTGATTAATTGTATAATTAAAATCAATAAAAGATTATCACAAAATATTTTCATAATCAATTGGCTAATCGCATAACTAAACCACTAGTGCTTCATCCGAAGATGTATCTTTTAGAAATTTAATTAAATAAGTCATTTATAAAAAATTAAATAATTAATTGATTACTCAATAAATAATTAATCGATTAATCAATAAATAATTAATAGATGAAATGATTAATCAATAAATCAAAAATATCCTTGATAGCCACATCACTTGGTCACTTATGTCCAAATATTAGCTTCCCAGCTCAAAAGGTGCCTGAGATATTGGCCAAATGAGAAATAAAATAAATAAATGATTAATAATGAAAATAAATAAATAATAATCATAAAAAAATTAAATTGGTAATCAATTTGGTCAGAGAACACATAAACTACCACTATTTCATCAGAATCTGTAACTTTAAAAAAAAAAAATTTTTTGTCATTAATCGAATAATTAAATAATTAATCGATTAATTGATTAATTAATAAATCAAAAATATCCTTTGCAGCCAAATCACCTGGTCATTGGCATGTCCAAATATCAGCTTCCTAACTCAAAAGGTGCCTGAGTTAATAATGGTCAGAAGAGAAATGAAATTTAATTAATTAAATAAGTACTTAATTAAACGCTAATAATTAAATAACTCCTCAATTAATTGATTAATCAAAAAACAAAAAATACCGTTTTTGACAAAGGACTTGCTCACTATTGTGCCGAAATTTCAGCTTCCTAGCTCAAAGGATGGCTGAGATATCGTCCGGACAACCAAGGAAACAAGAAAACAAACAAGTACACATACATTCAAAGTACACCGCCCCATGCCAAATAATTAAATATGCTGCAGCGCGGCATTGCCGGGGCGCCTCCGGCGCCCGGCAATACCGCAGTGCAGCTCATTGAGGCTGCATTGGGAGGGAGAGGTGTACACTAATTGATTGATTAATTGTATAATTAAAATCAATAAAAGATTATCACAAAATATTTTCATAATCAATTGGCTAATCGCATAACTAAACCAGTAGTGCTTCATCCGAAGATGTATCTTTTAGAAATTTAATTAAATAAGTCATTTATAAAAAATTAAATAATTAATTGATTACTCAATAAATAATTAATCGATTAATCAATAAATACTTAATAGATGAAATGATTAATCAATAAATCAAAAATATCCTTGATAGCCACATCACTTGGTCACTCATGTCCAAATATTAGCTTCCCAGCTCAAAAGGTGCCTGAGATATTGGCCAAATGAGAAAGAAAATAAATAAATGATTAATAATGAAAATAAATAAATAATAATCATAAAAAAATTAAATTATTAATCAATTTGGTCAGAGAACACATAAACTACCACTATTTCATCAGAATCTGTAACTTAAAAAAAAAAAAATTTTTTGTCATTAATCGAATAATTAAATAATTAATCGATTAATTGATTAATTAATAAATCAAAAATATCCTTTGCAGCCAAATCACCTGGTCATTGGCATGTCCAAATATCAGCTTCCTAACTCAAAAGGTGCCTGAGTTAATAATGGTCAGAAGATAAATGAAATTTAATTAATTAAATAAGTACTTAATTAAACGCTAATAATTAAATAACTCCTCAATTAATTGATTATTCAAAAAACAAAAAATACCGTATTTGACAAAGGACTTGCTCACTACTGTGCCGAAATTTCAGCTTCCTAGCTCAAAGGATGGCTGAGATATCGTCCGGACAACCAAGAAAGAAAACAAACAAACAAGAAAACAAACAAGTACAAATACATTCAAAGTACACCGCCCCATGCCAAATAATTAAATATGCTGCAGGCCCGGCAATACCGCAGTGCAGCTCATTGAGGCTGCATTGGGAGGGAGAGGTGTACACTAATTGATTGATTAATTGTATAATTAAAATCAATAAAAGATTATCACAAAATATTTTCATAATCAATTGGCTAATCGCATAACTAAACCACTAGTGCTTCATCCAAAGATGTATCTTTTAGAAATTTAATTAAATAAGTCATTTATAAAAAATTAAATAATTAATTGATTACTCAATAAATAATTAATCGATTAATCAATAAATAATTAATAGATGAAATGATTAATCAATAAATCAAAAATATCCTTGATAGCCACATCACTTGGTCACTCATGTCCAAATATTAGCTTCCCAGCTCAAAAGGTGCCTGAGATATTGGCCAAATGAGAAAGAAAATAAATAAATGATTAATAATGAAAATAAATAAATAATAATCATAAAAAAATTAAATTATTAATCAATTTGGTCAGAGAACACATAAATTACCACTATTTCATCAGAATCTGTCACTTAAAAAAAAAAAATTTTTTTGTCATTAATCGAATAATTAAATAATTAATCGATTAATTGATTAATTAATAAATCAAAAATATCTTTTGCAGCCAAATCACCTGGTCATTGGCATGTCCAAATATCAGCTTCCTAACTCAAAAGGTGCCTGAGTTAATAATGGTCAGAAGATAAATGAAATTTAATTAATTAAATAAGTACTTAATTAAACGCTAATAATTAAATAACTCCTCAATTAATTGATTATTCAAAAAACAAAAAATACCGTATTTGACAAAGGACTTGCTCACTACTGTGCCGAAATTTCAGCTTCCTAGCTCAAAGGATGGCTGAGATATCGTCCGGACAACCAAGAAAGAAAACAAACAAACAAGAAAACAAGAAAACAAACAAGAAACCAGAGTGAAAACTGAGTACTCTCTTTCAGCGTGCGTCACTGCCGAGCCCCCTTTGGTGCCCGGCAATGACGATTTGCAATGCCTGGAGATGGCATAGGAAAGGAGCGGTGTACAACAAGTACACATACATTCAAAGTACACCGCCCCATGCCAAATAATTAAATATGCTGCAGCGCGGCATTGCCGGGGCGCCTCCGGCGCCCGGCAATACCGCAGTGCAGCTCATTGAGGCTGCATTGGGAGGGAGAGGTGTACACTAATTGATTGATTAATTGTATAATTAAAATCAATAAAAGATTATCACAAAATATTTTCATAATCAATTGGCTAATCGCATAACTAAACCAGTAGTGCTTCATCCGAAGATGTATCTTTTAGAAATTTAATTAAATAAGTCATTTATAAAAAATTAAATAATTAATTGATTACTCAATAAATAATTAATCGATTAATCAATAAATACTTAATAGATGAAATGATTAATCAATAAATCAAAAATATCCTTGATAGCCACATCACTTGGTCACTCATGTCCAAATATTAGCTTCCCAGCTCAAAAGGTGCCTGAGATATTGGCCAAATGAGAAAGAAAATAAATAAATGATTAATAATGAAAATAAATAAATAATAATCATAAAAAAATTAAATTATTAATCAATTTGGTCAGAGAACACATAAACTACCACTATTTCATCAGAATCTGTAACTTAAAAAAAAAAAAATTTTTTGTCATTAATCGAATAATTAAATAATTAATCGATTAATTGATTAATTAATAAATCAAAAAATATCCTTTGCAGCCAAATCACCTGGTCATTGGCATGTCCAAATATCAGCTTCCTAACTCAAAAGGTGCCTGAGTTAATAATGGTCAGAAGATAAATGAAATTTAATTAATTAAATAAGTACTTAATTAAACGCTAATAATTAAATAACTCCTCAATTAATTGATTATTCAAAAAACAAAAAATACCGTATTTGACAAAGGACTTGCTCACTACTGTGCCGAAATTTCAGCTTCCTAGCTCAAAGGATGGCTGAGATATCGTCCGGACAACCAAGAAAACAAACAAACAAGAAAGAAACCAGAGTGAAAACTGAGTACTCTCTTTCAGCGTGCGTCACTGCCGAGCCCCCTTTGGTGCCCGGCAATGACGATTTGCAATGCCTGGAGATGGCATAGGAAAGGAGCGGTGTACAACAAGAAATCAACCAGAGTGAAAACTGAGTACTCTCTTTCAGCGTGCGTCACTGCCGAGCCCCCTTCGGTGCCCAGCAATGACGATTTGCAATGCCTGGAGATGGCATAGGAAAGGTGCGGTGTACAACAAACAAGAAACCAGAGTGAAAACTGAGTACTCTCTTTCAGCGTGCGTCACTGCCGAGCCCCCTTTGGTGCCCGGCAATGACGATTTGCAATGCCTGGAGATGGCATAGGAAAGGAGCGGTGTACAACAAACAAGAAACCAGAGTGAAAACTGAGTACTCTCTTTCAGCGTGCGTCACTGCCAAGCCCCCTTCGGTGCCCGGCAATGACGATTTGCAATGCCTGGAGGTGGCATAGGAAAGGAGCGGTGTACAACAAGTACAAATACATTCAAAGTACACCGCCCCATGCCAAATAATTGAATATGCTGCAGCGCGGCATTGCCGGGACGCCTCCGGCGCCCGGCAATACCGCAGTGCAGCTCATTGAGGCTGCATTGGGAGTGAGAGGTGTACACTAATTGATTGATTAATTGTATAATTAAAATCAATAAAAGATTATCACAAAATATTTTCATAATCAATTGGCTAATCGCATAACTAAACCACTAGTGCTTCATCCGAAGATGTATCTTTTAGAAATTTAATTAAATAAGTCATTTATAAAAAATTAAATAATTAATTGATTACTCAATAAATAATTAATCGATTAATCAATAAATACTTAATAGATGAAATGATTAATCAATAAATCAAAAATATCCTTGATAGCCACATCACTTGGTCACTCATGTCCAAATATTAGCTTCCCAGCTCAAAAGGTGCCTGAGATATTGGCCAAATGAGAAAGAAAATAAATAAATGATTAATAATGAAAATAAATAAATAATAATCATAAAAAAATTAAATTATTAATCAATTTGGTCAGAGAACACATAAACTACCACTATTTCATCAGAATCTGTAACTTTAAAAAAAAAAAATTTTTTGTCATTAATCGAATAATTAAATAATTAATCGATTAATTGATTAATTAATAAATCAAAAATATCCTTTGCAGCCAAATCACCTGGTCATTGGTATGTCCAAATATCAGCTTCCTAACTCAAAAGGTGCCTGAGTTAATAATGGTCAGAAGAGAAATGAAATTTAATTAATTAAATAAGTACTTAATTAAACGCTAATAATTAAATAACTCCTCAATTAATTGATTATTCAAAAAACAAAAAATACCGTATTTGACAAAGGACTTGCTCACTACTGTGCCGAAATTTCAGCTTCCTAGCTCAAAGGATGGCTGAGATATCGTCCGGACAACCAAGAAAACAAACAAACAAGAAACCAGAGTGAAAACTGAGTACTCTCTTTCAGCGTGCGTCACTGCCGAGCCCCCTTCGGTGCCCAGCAATGACGATTTGCAATGCCTGGAGATGGCATAGGAAAGGAGCGGTGTACAACAAGAAACCAGAGTGAAAACTGAGTACTCTCTTTCAGCGTGCGTCACTGCCGAGCCCCCTTTGGTGCCCGGCAATGACGATTTGCAATGCCTGGAGATGGCATAGGAAATGAGCGGTGTACAATTAGTGTACACCTCTCCCTCCCAATGCAGCCTCAATGAGCTGCACTGCGGTATTGCCGGGCGCCGGAGGCGCCCCGGCAATGCCGCGCTGCAGCATATTTAATTATTTGGCATGGGGCGGTGTACTTTGAATGTATGTGTACTTGTTTTTATTATTTTTATTGTGCAGATGTTTGGAATGTGAGACGCATCATGACGTGGGTGTGACATTGTGCTTGTTGTTCCATCTCTCCCTCCTTATAAGGATTGATGATGAATTGGGTGATGGCAAATTTTGGTTAGAGGGATTGTGGTGACGAATTTGGTATAGCGGAAATATGGGGAAGATGTGACGGTAGCGACAGATTTGTAAATGTGTAGATTGTTGTACATATGGGGTAAGGGCAAGGGTAGTGTAGGTGACAGGGGGGGGTGACGTACGGTAGGGACGAGCTTTCTCACTTCGCTCTCCGTACGCACTTCGCCTTGCATTGCCTGTATTGATGTGTACCCTTGTGACCTTACCCCTCGCTCATCTGTCTTTTCCCCCTTTTGTCTCCCACATGAGGACCTGTGCGCCATTGGGCGCCGAGGGGAGCGTGCGTGAGTCCGCCATTGTGCGCCCGGAACTCCCAGAACCAGCTGTCTGCATCGATGCACCACATTATGGACCACATGTCTGTGGCTGAGCACCACTGATGGACCCCATGGGTTGGGGCATGGCCCCTCTGCTGGAACCGGCCAAGAAGGCCCGAAATCTTGCTGGCGGACCTTGGCCACAGGGCACCGATGCCCCACAGGTGAACCACACAAGTCGGCCCTGTGGGCCATAAATAAAGAAAATAAAAATGGACACGTTGGGTGCATTTCATTTTATGTTCAAATAGGCCGCCAGTAAGAAAAATGAAAGAAAATGACAACATCTGGAAGAAAGCAAATAGCCAGCAGAGGGAGCCGAAGAGCACGAGACCACCTGCAGGGTTAGGGGTTGTTGGTTTATTTTTATTGATGAACATTAATGACTGTGCACCGATTGGTGCTTGAGGGTGTGTTGGTGCGTTTTTGGGTGCTTTCATGGTGCATCGATGCAGAGCAGACTGTCTCTCCCCCCCAAAAGAACAATCACAGGTCCTGGGTTGCGTTTTGTAAATAAAAGTAGAGTCATTGTAAATAATGCGCCCCCACCGTAAATGTATAGCTTGAAGACCATTCCGCAATTCGGTTAGCTGTGGGCGTGAGTCTGTTAGGTAGGGTGCAATGGAGCAGCGGGACATATTTATTTATGTTTTAAAACTGTCGCACTCAGGGTCAGGTTAAAAGTAGAGGGAACTACACCTACGTGTCACACTAAGTTAAAGTTATAGGCCCGGGACGTGCCTAAGAGGAGGAGGGTGCAGTGTTGTGGATATGAGGATTGTGTTTTTTTGTTGTGTTTTTTATTATTATTGCTTTATTCTGGACCCTCCTTACTCCAGTTATGTATAAAGGTCAAAGGGCGTTCCCGTAGTTAATTCCATAAAGCATACATGTTAGCCAATCATAGATTTCCCCCTTGTTGATAGTTATGTCTTTATTATGTGTATTAGGGTAAGGCCTTGTCTTCCATTAAGATGACACTCCATTGCACCAAGTGAAATAAGATAGATTCCTTTCATTCCCCATTCCCACTCCCAAAACTTTCATTGCCAAGCCTCAATTGCCAATTACATGCCCTCCAAGCCTCCATTGCCAACTGCACTGGGCAGTTTGCCAGGTTTGCTACAGCTGTGGGTGCTGATTTCGCCCTAAAACTACCATTGAACATGTGCTCGGGGCGGGGAAGAAGGGCGTGCCCACCCATCGTCATCAAGGGCGGAGCCAGAGGGCCGTGCCGACCAAATCAGGGCCGAGGCGAGCTGACCGATGGGCATGTCCTGAAGGCCGGCGGCTTGATCGCCTGAGGCGCTATAAAAGCGCGCGCGCAAGAAGCGAAAGGGAGTGGTGGAGTTGTTGAGTTGAGTGGTTGGACCAGACGAGTCAGACGAGTCCTGGAGAAAGCACGTGACGTCCACGCAGCAGCAGCAGCAGCCACAGCAGCAACAGCGGCAGCTTCAACAGCAGCAACAGCGGCGGCTTCAGCAGCAGCCACAGCAGCTTCAGACACAGCAGCTTGTGGCCTTGACGGCAGTTTTGAGCGGGGCCGCGAAGGAACGGCGGCTGCCAAACGCGCCGATCGTGCTGCAGTATCCGTGGACCTTCCTCTCCCCCCAGCCATCCACCTCCTGCCAGTCCTATCATCATTCCCCGCGTGAGTCTGTGCTTGTTTGTTCTGTCCCTGGGTTAATTAAGACTGTAGGTAAGCTAGCGTTGCACTGTGTCTCTAATATCTTCTGTACATTATTTTATTATCTTTCCTTCTCCTTGGTTACTTTGAGCGTGTATATAATAGGAATAAATTTAGTAGTATTGCCAACCTTTTTGTCTTCTTCTTCTTCTTCACATCCGTGTCGCCTTTGTCTTTTCCCTATTGAATATCTGTGGCGCGATCCGGCCAACGTTCGGGAATCGGGTTAGTCGGGGTAACTGTTCGGCCGTGGTGCCATCCGCTCGGCAAATCAACATCCTTATCCGTGGTCCGTAACAATATATATATATATATATATATATATATATATATATATATATATATATATATATATATATATATATATATATACATATATATATATATATATATATATTTATATATATACATATATATATATATATATATATATATATATATATATATATATATATATATATATATATATATGTATGTATATATATATATATATATATATATATAAACTACATGACCAAAAGTATGTGGACACACGAACATCGAATATTCCAAATCATGGGCATTAATATCGAGTCGGTCCCCCCCCCCCCTCCCCGACTCCCCCCTCCACCCCCCACCCTTTGCTGCTATAACGGTCTCAACTCTTCTGGGAAGGCTTTCCACTTGATGTCGAAACATTTTTGTGGGGATTTGCTTCCATTCAGCCACAACAGCATTGGTGAGGTCGGGCGCTGATGTTGGGCGATTAGGCCTGACTTGCATTCGGCGTTCCAATTAATCCCCAAGGTGTTCGATGGGGTTGAGGTCAGGGCTTTGTGCAGGCCAGTCAAGTTCTTCCACACCGATCTCAACACCGATTTCTCTATGGACCTCGCTTTGTGCACGGGAAAATTGTCATGCTGAAACAGGAAAGGGCCTTCCCCCAAACTGTTGCCACAAAGTTGGAAGCACACAATCGTCTGGAATGTCATTGTATGTTATAGCGTTCACATTTCCCTTCACTGGAACTAACGGGCCTAGCCCGAACCATGAAAAACAGCGCCAGACCATTATTCCTCCTCCACCAAACTTTACAGTTGGCACTATGCATTTGGGCAGGTAGCGTTCTCCTGGCATCTGCCAAACCCAGATTTGTCCGTCGGACTGCCAGATGGTGAAGCATGATTCATCACTCCAGAGAACATGTTTCCACTGTTCCAGAGTCCAATGGCGGCATACTTTACACCACTCCAGCCGATGCTTGGCATTGTGCATGATGATCTTGGGTTTGTGTGCGGCTGCTGGGCCATGGAAACCCATTTCATGAAGCTCCTGATGAACAGTTGTTGTGCTGACATTGCTTCCAGAGGCAGTTTGGAACTTGGTAGTGAGTGTTGCAACCGAGGACAGACGATTTTTACGCGCTCCGCGCTTCAGCACTCGGCGTTCCCGTTCTGTGAGCTTGTGTGGCCGACAACTTTGCGGCTGAGCTGTTGTTGCTCCTAAACGTTTCCACTTCACAATAACAGCACTTACAGTTTACCGGGGCAGCTCTAGCAGGGCAGAGATTTGACGAACTGACTTGTTGGAAAGGTGGCATCCTATGATGGTGCCACGTTGAAAGTCACTGAGCTTTTCAGTGTGGCCCATTCTACTGCCAATGTTTGTCTCTGGAGATTGCATGGTTGTGTGCTTGATTATATATACCTGTCAGCAATGGGTGTGGCTGAAACAGCCGAATCCACGAATTAGAAGGGGTGTTTGCATACTTTTGGTCATGTGGTGTATATATATGTATGTATGTACATATATATATATATATATATATATATATACATATATACGTATATATATATATATACATATATATATATATATATATATATATATATATTTATATATATATATATATATATACATGTACATATATATACACCACATGACCGGGAAGAGATTCACATATTTCACGTTCCTGTCACATAGGTGTGGTGGCCCCATACTTTGCATATGAAAGTATGTTGTATGGCCTGTGTATAATGATGCTTCTATTTTTTGTCCTCTTTCTGCATTTCTCTAGTTATCTCGTTACCTCAAGGTGTGGCTGACTTCTGGCGTCATTCATGACCAGATTTTTCCAAACATCCCTTTCCTACACTGCTTTCCGAAGCTTTGGCAGAGACAGCTTGATTGCAGCCTTTATCCCACCCATCCAGCACATACAAGGTTTGCTTCTTCATCTTCTTCCCGCATCCATACCCAGCATAGTTGACCTCTCCTAACTTTGACACACACACACACACACATTTCATGCCCCAATTATTCCTCCCATATTGGCAGGTTAGCTGGGGAAAGTTTTTGACCGAAGTCTTTCAATAACCGGCTGGCCTCGTCTGATGTTCGACTGAAATAAACAATAATTTGGCATTTAATGCGGGTGTAGGTAATAAATTGGCCACTCTTTGCAAAACACATCGTGGGATCTTTAACGACCAATAACTAATGCAAGCAGTCGGGATGCCCAGTTTAATGTCCATCCAAGGGACGGCACACACATTGGTAGCACTGCCTACAAAACACCCAGGATGACAGTTTATAGCTGTAGCGAGCCATGGACTGAGGCTAAATAACTCAGAGGTGAGTGTGCATACCTCTAGGCTACTTTGCCAGCCCTATGCACGTGTACGAGCATAGGCACAGATGTGCGCGCACACACACACACACACACACACACACACACACACACACACACACACACACACACACACACACACACACACACACACACACACACACGTTAGCACCACAGGTGTTATACTGACTACATGAAACAAAGCAATGCAACAAATCAGACAGTAGAGGGCGGCAGTCAAACAAGTGGCCACAGGAATTCAAATGATACAAATTTCAATGTACTGCAGCACTGCAGCAGTCTCTATCTTGGCCAGCCCTGATAATTTTGACAGAGGTGAAACTTAATGGGCAGACCACTCGTCAATGGCGATTGTTTTACCTTGAGACAGATGCAGTATTCTGTGGGTGCGGAATACATCTTCCGTGCGGACGAAACCGTGTAGATATTGTCTTCGCTGAGATCAGCGAAGAACTGAAGATGTCGCGGCTCCTGGAAACAGGCATAACAGATAATAATAGTGCTGGTAATAGAATCGAAATGAGAAAATTGCTGCCAAACCCAAAGGAAAATAAATGCAGTTACTGCTAAGTGGCCCTGATTTGCCATGCCAAGGCAAACTATGTGGCTGGGGTCGGAGCCATGATGAATTTCCACCGTGAGCTTGTAAAGCAGCTGCTATCGATAACCGCTCATCCCAACATGGATGAACTCCCTCTACTCCCATGGTGATGAATTACCAGAAAAGATTGCTTTGCATTTTGAGTTCGTTCACAGCCTCGATGTTTTTATCACTTTATGCTGTTTCTAGTTTTAAAGATGTAAAATAATTATTTCTTGGAAAGCATATGTTTGCAACTCATGTACTTCTGCATATTCTTTTCATTCTGTGTGAAATATCTGCATGAGGTGGAAGCCATGATTAGTGGAAACGAGTTTAGCAATGTCGAGCTTCTACCAAAAGCAAGATTCTTGAATGTTATAAAATTATGATTAACCAAATGATTGTTTTTTTTCCAACATTGGATTGGCCAAAAAGCCAATGGCCACACATGTTTTACAGGTTAGGCATTTTCATCCAAAAGTTACGTTTTGTTCTCCGAGCAAACCATGAGGGCATTTTCAACCAAAACAATGTTTTCCACGTTAAAACACAAGAGCGGTGTTTTTACACCCTCTACAAAAGCCAAATAAAATGGCCAAACTTTGGCCAGCATTACTTTGGAGGAGCCCTTGACCGAGCAGTAGAGACCAGACCGTCGGAGCAGGAAGAAACTTCGTTTCCATGTCTTCTTGCCAGGTTCACGCACGTGCAGGAAGCCCTGTACCTCAGGGCAGGCACTAGGCATGAAGAAACTCTGGCATCGAGGGAGCAAAAGTTATTGGCATTAAAGATCTTTCAAATATTTATATTTGGATGACGAATATGTACATACTTGGATGACTCAAAAAAAAAATTAACCCGTGATGCTGCTCTCGGTGCTACCTCAAATGAACCTCAATACTGGATTCATAACTGCAGACAAATAAAGTGCAAACATCACAATCTTACCTGCAGAAGCTGAGAGTGGGAGACACAGCCATTTGCATCTGAGCCGACAGAAACCATTCCATCAAAAAAATGGTGCTACGAGGAAGAGGGAAAGAGCAGGTAAGGAGAAAAGATGCAAATTTGACACCTCTGAGGCACTAAGACAGTGTTAATATAGCTCTGAGGGCAGAAACAGATTTGTTCAACCAATTACTAGACCATAAGTTCTTTTTAAGTTATGACAAAATATCTGTCCCAACTTTCAAATACTCTTTTTCCTCCACCTCCATTGAAGCTGTGTGGATGTTATCTTCACTTAGATTGGCGAAGAACTGAAGATGTTGCGGCTCTGAGTTGAAGGCGTAGTTTAGATGGGTTGAGGTGCAAAGGATGTCACAGTTAGAATGGTTCTAAACACAATATGGACGACCACTTTTGGAGAGTGGTGGTGGATTGTTTTCTTGGAGGTTTGTACCTAGTCCTAGTCTGTGGACTTCTCCAAGTTAATACCGACTAGCCAGAATGCAATGTAATCTGCCAATAAGTCATAACTTCACATTTATTCATACATCCGCACTGGTCTCCAAGGCAGGGAGGCACCTTTGAACCTTCTGCAGAGTGAAGTCGTTCCTTGGCCACACTCAGCTCAGAACAGTGGACAGAATTTTAGTCCACGATGCCATGGCATATGGATGTCCACTGTGGGCCGGTGCTGCCAAATCGCATCTTGCACCCCTAAAAGCGGTGTAGTCCAGGGCCTTGAGGCTAATTGGAGTTGCTCAACAGGAAGACTCGATGCAAGGCTTGCTCCTCTCCCATCTTAGATAGGTCTGCGGTGAAGGAACTTTTATTTTATTTTAATCGCCCAATTTCTAGTCTGAAGCCGTGTGTTCTCTCAACTATTAGTACGTCATGAAACCGACTACCCCACACTCACTCAGCTCGAAAACAAAAACTTTGCTACCCATCTCAAGTTCAGGCTAACTGCTCACCTCTACCTCTTCTCTGAACTGTGAAACCAAATCCCAGAGTTTGCCAATCATGTTCTTCTATGTTCATGTCAATAATGTGTACACACCCCACCATTAACCTTATGTCTTTTATATTTGAATGAATAACCAAACAAACAAGAAATATGTTGTGCATACCGTGATACTTACAAAATCCAAATAAACAATAGTTGCCATGGAAACAGAAATTTGGGAAATTTGGAAAATTTGACCTAGAAAGTGTTTTAAATGATGGAATGTTGTGCAGAACAAATTTGGTTGTTACATTTTCGAAATGCCACCTAATTTTGCATGTATTGGATGGCATGAACCCTGACCTTTGATCAATTTTGATCAGATATTATACACATATAGTATACTACACAAACGTACAGATATAAGCTGTGTACGTTTCAATTTGATATATTGAAAAATTATTGAGTTATGACAACAATAAAATCACAAAAACTCCCATTCGATTACAATTAAATGGGGTAAAATTGTCATGGAAACTGTTAACATGTCAAAATGGCTAAATTGATTCAGATTTTTGGGGAACCATGTCTATGACCCAATATGCAAATCTTATTCAAATTTCAAGTTAATAGGATGGAAAATTGATGTTTTTATGTGACCATAACCTTTGACAATTTGCACTTTCGACCTCAAAAACAATATGCTTCCAGGTTTTGATTGGTGAACCAATCCAGTCACTCAATATGTAAATTCTGTTCAACCTAGTGGAGTACCCAGCCCTTGGGGTGGGTGGAGATTGCGCATTACAGATTACTTTCTTGAAAAGGTATTGTCTGTGTATTGCAAGAAGACTATGATGTTTGTGTGGTGTGCGTCCAAAGGGGTATAACGGGTCTAGAGGGTTGAAGGGACTACAGGTCTAAGGTCTAAGGGGAGCAAAGGTCCAAATGGTCTAAGAGGGTCAAAAGGAGTCGATATGTCTGAAGGGTATTTTCCAATCGTAGTTAGGGTCTAAAAAGATTTAAGGGGTCAAGAGAGGTGTGTTCAAGTATATAATAACTCAAATATAAAATTCATTTGAAATAAGAGGTTTTAAAGGCCATAGAAAAAAAAAATTATTCGGAGGTTTACCACAGTTGAAGCACCTTCTTTTACACCACCTTATTTAACACATTACATTACTTATTCATGCCTGCTATTTGTGTCCTTTATGACGTTCTTAAAAACAGTGAGTTTCCTGTTTGGAATGATTCTCAATTTTCTTTAACTGCCAGACAGACTGAAGCATTTGCTTTACCACGAGTGCGCATGCGCGCTCGGAATGAGATTCTGCACAATTTGCCAAATTCAGAAGCAAACTACTGTGCTTAACTGGAGGTTTGTGTTCCGATGCATGTTCTGATTCATGTTCAGATTCATGTTCAGATTCATGTTCAGATTCATGTTCTGATTCATGTTCTGATTCATGTTCTGATTTATGTTCTGATTTATGTTCTGATTTATGTTCTGATTTATGTTCTGATTTATGTTCTGATGCATGTTCTGATGCATGTTCTGATGCATGTTCTGATTCATGTTCTGATTTATGTTCTGATTTATGTTCTGATTTATGTTCTGATTTATGTTCTGATTTATGTTCTGATGCATGTTCTGATTCATGTTCTGATTCATGTTCTGATTCATGTTCTGATTCATGTTCTGATTCATGTTCTGATTCATGTTCTGATTCATGTTCTGATTCATGTTCTGATTCATGTTCTGATTCATGTTCTGATTCATGTTCTGATTCATGTTCTGATTCATGTTCTGATTCATATTCTACAATATTCAAAAAACAAAATTCAATTGAAATGAAGTAGTTCCTTGATGATAAAAATAGACTGATTGGCAGACAGACAGAGGAACGAATTGCTTAACCTCGCTTTACGCTATGTGCACGGGGGAATTCCAAACAGAAAAAGAAGGCACGGAAATAAACAGCTTGGAGAAGTAGGTTGTTGTTGTTGTTGTTGTTGTTGTTGTTGTTGTTGTATAGCAATGGACAGTTCTCTTGAACAAGCCTGTGGCATGGAGACAGCCAAACAATCTCCCAGGATCGACCCAGAGATCTCCCCCATCCAGGATGGTGTACCCCACCTTCACGAAGTCAGGGCCACGACAGAGTTAGAGAGATAGAGAGGGAGAGAGAGAGGGAAAAGAGGGAAATGGCTGGTCCATGGGGACCGATCGGTACTCTGACCGTGACCGTGCTGCCCTGACGAATCCGGGCAGCAGGGTAGAACAGGGAAGATTTGGCACCTGACTTGCGTTGGGAGGTACAACCACAGTGAATAGGGGAGAAGTAAGTAAAATACCATGGTGACTAGTTACCTTTATGAAATAAAATATCCCTTATGAGCAGACACAAGAGATCCAGAAGACACCAATGAAAAAGACACCAATCCAGAAGACACCAATACCAATGAAAATTACAAAATGACCAAATAAGAGATTCGCCTGAAAATCATTGGACTTCAAGGTTACGCCATGTTAGAAACATCTTTACTTAATCACCCAGTCAAAAGCCATGATAGGGTTATTTACTCTAAAAAAGGTACTCGATTCAAACAAATCACTTATTTCAAGGCATCATATTATTTGCAGCATCATGTATTGGTATATTTTAAGGTCAGCATACCCTGGTTTTACATGGTCTTGCAGTGTGCACCATTAATAGGCAAATGCATTAATTTCAGGATAGAGTTACCATTGCGTTGGTCTAAATAATCAAAATACATTTCAACATGAAATTACACCCCCAAAAAGTCAACGCAAATTTAAAGGGCCAAGCGAAAACTCTAAATACAGCCTGCCTGGGGAACGGACACGGGGGCAGCAGAAAGAATCGGGCAGTCACCTCTGGGTGTTGGAAGACCTCGTGCTTGCCATAGTGCTTGCGAAAGACCAGGCGGCCCTCACCATCTGCACCCCAGGCAGATTGGAGCTGTGCCACGCACTCGTGGTCCTCCAGAGTTCGCTCTAGTACCGAACAGGGAATGCAGAAAGTTAGAGGGGCAGCAGAAGGAGAGCCAGGATGATGAGCTGCTGTTAATCCGGTGGAGGGGTCTGATGTCATTATTCATTTGTAGATGTTCCAACTTTACTTTCTGACTGCAGCGCATGGGAATCACATGTAAATCCAAAAACGACCAGCTGCATGAATGCAAGAGAAGCACAAAACGCACAAGGAGTGCTATTCGTAGCAAATCACCATTGGACAAACTGACAACATTTTGCTGCTTACCAGCATGATCGTTTGTTTACCACAAACTGTTGGCACAAATACTGTACTATTACTTCATTATAGCTTATGAATCACAAAATCCAATGTAAAGCATTCATATGTATTTATAAGCAAGTTATTACAAAAAATAGTCTGGTTCCGCAGCTAGACTATCGACCATCTGGAACAGCATTTGTCTGTCTGTCCGGTGAATGTATGTCCCTCCCACTGGCATTTTGTGGGTTTATTCCCTTTTTTGTAGACCAAGTCGAAGCTCGTGTAAGAGCTAACACATACGTAGAACATATAATAAAGGGAGCAGAAGACAAAAGGTGGAGAGAGAGGCAAACAACACCAGTAGAGAACAGGGACATCGGGAGATCTGTGCAAGTGAGAGGGCTGGGGATGGGTACACAGGATAAAGAAGATGGACACTACGAGGACATTCAGGAAAGAAAACAGAATTTGAAGAAGTTGGATTTTGGATGGATTAACAGGGGTAGAAAAGGTCAAGGTTTTGGATGGGGAAAGATAAGAGATGGTGGTGATAAAGAGATGAAAGATAAGACAGCTGTTTTGAAGACCTGGAGGGAGGAGTGGGATTGAAGAGAGTGTGGGAGTTTGTTCCAGAGGCGTGAGAAAAGAGGACTGAAAGAGTGAAGGTGAGCAGAGAGTCTTGATTTTGGCAGTTTCATCAGAAGAGGGTTGATGGCAGATCTTGTGCGTCCTGCAGGAATATTTGGGGGACAGAGCAGGGGGTGCAAGGCTGGAGAGGAGTCGGTAGAAGACAGGAGGACTGCTAACCTGCCTGCGGTGAGTGAGTGAAAGGCGCTCAGATTCAGCTTCATCACAGGTGATACCAATGATTATAAAAGCCTTGGTTTGTACAGCGTGAAGCCGAGCTTGGTGTGAGGCAGGTGCACCAGCCCAGAAGGGAGAGTAGTACTCCATCAAACTGCGGATGAAGGCTTTGTGAGGAGCTCAGAAGTGCCAAGGAAGGACTTCACACGACGGAGGATGCCCAGTGGGCAACTGCCTTTGGAAGCCAGCTTGGAAACGTTGTTTTCCCAGGAAAGATCATGGCAGATAGTGAGACCCAAAAGCTTGAGTGACAGAACTTCTTTGAGAGGATTGTTGAGAAAGTAGATGGGAGGGTTTTCCAGATGGTATTTTTGGAGAGATATAGTGAGAGTGTGAGTTTTGTCAGGATTGAAAGACATGTCCCACGTGTTTGACCAGTTTGTGATTTTATCCAGGTCTGCAGAAAGTGAAGAGGCTGCTGCCTGCCGATCTGAGGGTTGAGACACGGAGCGGTAGAGAGTGGAGTCATCAGTAAAAAGATAGAGAGGACTTTCTAGAGAGTCGGAGAGATCAAGACCACAAAAGCACAGGGCCCAGAACACTGCCTTGAAATTAAATTCTCCAGCCTGGACTGGAAGGGGAGATGAGAGAATTCCATTCAGGGCCAAATGTTGACTATGATAGGAGAGGAGGTCCGTGAGCCATGCGTGGAGATTTCCAAGGATACCATAAGAGCAGAGTTTAGAGAACAGGGCGTGGTGCCAGACCGTATTGAAGGCATGAAATATGTCAAGAGAGACTGCTCTAATTGATTGTTTGGTGTTGAGGACCTCCATCCATTGTTGAGACTGCAGAAGCAGCATGTCCAGAGTAGAGTGGCCTGATCTTAATCCTTTAAAATTCGTTTTCTCTGCAACTGCTGATCCGATTGACATGGAATTTTCACCCAAGAAGCACCTCCTCCTGTATAATTTTTTTAATGATAATTATGACGTCATAAGTAACGTCGTATGGGCGCCATCTTGGAAAAACCAAAAAACTTTGCACCTCTATCTTTGAAACCGCTCCATGCAAGAAATTGAAAGGTGGCTCATTGTAAAGTACTCCCCATGGAGAATAACATATGCTAATGATAATGTCATAGGTGCCTTCAGTATGACGTCATAAATCGACATGTACAACACTTGATCCAATCATTATGAAATTTATTCAGTGTGATGTAGGGCTAGATTTGTAAAGAAAAAAATTGATGTCATCGGTCATGTAGTTCGGCAGCCATATTTCTATGGAGTAGCCCATAGGGCAATGCCGTCTGGAACAGTGTTTGTCTGTCCATCTGCTATATATATGTATGTCTCTCACAAACGTCCACTAATCAGATTTGAGGATCTGGTCACATGCCAGGGGTACAGCAGATCCTCCACTCAGCATGTTGTTTTTTTCTCAGTCAACTCAGTTGTTAGACTATCGGTCTTGTTTTTTCAACTACCCCATGTGAATAAAATTTTTGTCATACAGCGATCTCAGGCCTCATGTAGAAGCTTGTACAAAAATCACATTGCAAAAATCAAAGACCGGTAGGAGACATCGCTGCACTTTTTACATGAATTGCAAGGTCATTAGAAGACAGTGGGCAAATCAACATCACTGTACAAAGGCAAATGCTGAATGCTTACACCGAGTTTGGTCGAAATATGGAGGACAAGTGAAATTTGTGAACAACCAAACAGATCATTCGTGCTTCATAGTTTGGATCAAGTTTCCATTTTTGGGGTTATTTTAACGATCCTCTCTCTTGAAGCTTTCAAAAGGTCTTCCTCTAAAAGCAAGTCTCTATATTGTAAGGTAAAAGTTGTTTCTCTCAAAGTAATCTTTTTTCCTTTAGTTGCTGTCCTTAATTGCTAAAGCAAAAAACTCAGCTTCATGATTCAACCAGAAACAATTGGTCACCCACTAATATTACTTGTGTGTGTGTGTGTGTGTGTGTGTTTCTGATATGTTTCCGACCCCTGGGCTACTTCCCCCGAAATTTGTTAGACTGCATTATTTTTAGCCGCGTCGCAGACGCTGCTAATAGAGTGCCCTCTGCTGTTGTTGTTGTTCTTCTTGTTCTTCTTCTTCTTGTTCTTCTTGTTCTTGCAGAGAAGACAAAACCTCAAAGCTCCACCCATTCTGGGAACCATAGCTCCACCCATTTTGGGAGAGGCTTCATATAAACAAATATCCACCATTTTATTAACTCGCATAGCTTTGAGGCCTGTTTTGTAGGCCCGTGGTGTCTTCCTCTCTCACACAGTTTTATTTCAAATCAAATTCGATATATCATTTCATTTTTCACAGTCGCTAACGTAGTTTTAGACTCGGTTGAAAAAAAACGGGAAGAAAATCCGATGAAAGTTGCCCTTTATAGAACGAAATGAATTCTCAAAGGCCTGTAACTTCAAGTCCATTGAGTTATATTTTTTTACAATCACGGCATGGTCAGTCATACACCGCCCGAAATAACAGACGGGAAAATGCCGAGATATATTAAAAATTCGTCCATTTGATGACAATCGTCACGATGAAATATTTAATTTATACGCCGTCACAATAATGTGGAGAGAGGAGCATAGCTTCGTTCACGTGTAGCTACACACGAGAAATTGCCGAGATATATTTTTTTACAATCACGGCATGGTCAGTCATACACCGCCTGAAATAACAGACGGGAAAATGCCGAGATATCTATCTATAATTCCAGTAATCTCTGTATGTCTGTATGTTTGTCGTTTGTCTGTGACCGCTGTTTCTCGACAACCACGGGTCCGATATACTTTAAACTTGCCAGGTATATTGCTGGGGACCCGAGGATGTGCCTTTTCAAGGTTTCATATTAATCGGACAAGTAGTTACTGAGCTATGGCGATTTCTTTACCAAACTCCGCAAGCCGTTCGCTTTGGACCAAACCATTTCATGTAAATAGAGGGGGGGGATTGTCACCGTACTCGCAAGCCGTTCGGTTTGGCTTTGCGAATGGACCAAACCATTTCATGTAAATAGAGGGGGGGGATTGTCACCGTACTCGCAAGCCGTTCGCTTTGGACCATTCGCATGGACCAAACCATTTGCGAATGGACCAAACCATTTCATGTAAATAGAGGGGGGGGATATAATTTTAGATATATATATAGTACGGGCACGCCCTAGTATTAAAAATTCGTCCATTTGATGACAATCGTCACGATGAAATATTTAATTTATACGTCGTCACAATAATGTGGAGAGAGGAGCATAGCTTCGTTCATGTGTCGCCACACACGGGAAATTGCCGAGATATATATTTTTTTAAATCGCGGCATGGTCAGTCATACACCGCCTGAAATAACAGACGGGAAAATGCCGAGATATATTAAAAATTCGTCGCCACACACGGGAAATTGCCGAGATATATTTTCACTTTGCACAAAAAATAACATCAAGTAATCGAATCAATAGGAATGTCCTGTGCCTATAACATCGACGTTATAGGCACAGCTGCATCTAGGCATTGTGTAACATCGACGCGGCTTTTGTTTTAATTAAAACTTTTTGAACTTGTTCACACATGGGAAGGTCAATGCCACAATTGAAAACTTTCAATTTTTCATCAAATTGATGTGAGAACAAGAAATAACTGCATCTTCAATGACCTTTCATCGTCTTCCAGCTGAACACACATGCACAGTCCAAGCAACATCCCCATCCCGGCCATCGGATGACGAGTAAGTTCACATAAAACACTAAAGTCTCAATAGCCCGATATTGATTTTGTAATCCAACTTGTTAACCATATGACTGACTTTGTTCAGCCTCTATCCATGTCAGTATAAGATGCGTGACATGCAGGTAGCAATAGCTACCGCTGGCGCAATACATTCAATGTCACAACGAAATGACAAACCGAAAATTCTTGATTTTCATCATGAAGAGCAAAATGACCTCTCCTTACAAATTACTGATTTTGATTGGTATTCCAAGTGTTCAGTAATCATGTTAACGAGCCTAAAAATATTACAAATTTGATCATTATCATCATCATCATCTGTCCCTTTATTGCACTGATCGTGGTTGCACCAATGAGGTTACAGCCACTATGTTTATTCGTATTAGCCAATCCTCTTTGTGTGTCAAATGGCCAAACCATTGCAGCTTCCTTTTGACAATAATAAACAAATATTATTTTCATTGCCCGCATTTCCTTTGTGATTTAAACTTATGTCAATTAATTTGTGTAGTGGCATAAATGCGGTCTTCACAGTAGGTTTCCAAAAACGTCACCTCAAAAGTTTGCATCCTTATTTTAGTTTCTGCCATTGATGTCCAAGATTGACATCCATATGGTGTGCTACAGGCTAGGTATGGCTGATAAGATAACTACAGCTTAGAACTGCCCCATTATTGTTTTGAGTATATATATATATATATATATATAGAAGCGTACGCTGGATCAGCAGTCGCTGCGTCCTTGGACGACTCCTCAGCAGCATCCCAACACATACTCTTGATGTTGGAGCAATCAATTGTTTTTTGACCGGCCCCCACAATCGAAGATCGATGTCATCTGCAAATTAAAGGTTGTAGATCTTCACTCCGCCAATGGAAGCAGTTTCTTTAAAAAAATTCTCAGCTACCTCTCATAACTTGTCATAAGTATGGTTTGAAGAGACTTGGTGAGATCTTATCATATGCCAACTGCGGTTTGAAAGCAGTTGCTACGTTTGTTCCCTGCGAGCACCTACTCGTGTTGATGGAGAGAGACCATTTAGTTTTAGGTGTTTCGGAGCTTACATGATAATTTCTCAAAATTTCCCATAATACACAACAGTCAGCGTTTACTTTCTAATCTACAAAGTTGTGAAGTTCGATGAAGTTCGATGTATTTTTCACACAATACTCACAGGTTGAAGATTTCTCCCGCAATGGAGTTACTTGCTCCGAATCAAGCTCTCTCATCTGATAAAAGTGGTTCGGTTACTGACAAACTAAATAAGTATTTGTAATTAGACCAATTAATTGATTTTCATTACATTTCTATAAGGAATGGTTAAATATCGAGTGGAAAAGGTTACTTTACTTAACTTCTTTGGCACATTCTATTTGCTAACGAATGAGGGATCAGGTCACATGAGTGAGTAACACTGTCAGATTACTAGGTAGTAGAAAAGCATTATTTGCCTCAAGTTCCTGTGCAGCACAGTTTGTCACATTTGAGTTGTCTAGCCTGGGTTTGAATCTCATCCTAGCCAGCAACTGTCACCCCGGTGTTTAGCAGGCAGGACGAGGCATTGATGTGTGCACCATCCATTGGAACGATGTTATGCCAGAGGACTCATCTGCCACTACTGGTTTGTGGACGTTAGCTTATGTCATCTATGTCATCTTAGCTCTTTCACGAGCCTCGATTCAGTATACAAAAAAAAAAAAAACTATCCCTTGGTGTCCTCCACGAAGAGTAGATATCACTGCTACCCTGAAAAACATATATAAATGTCCCATTAAGCAGCAAATGTAACTTCAGCGACTTTCCCAATTAATTATGTGGGGGTGTTATTCTGGGTCTACAACTATTTGTGATGCAAGACAGGTTGGTCACACTATTCACTATTGGATGTTTGTCCCTTCAATTGATTTGGTTCTTGATTACATTTTATATTTTACTGAAAGTATTACAAAGTGAACAAGCATATAATTCAAACGAAATAAAATAATTATTGTCAAGGTCGTATAAATTTTTTTTAGAGCCATTGATGCAGTCTTATACACCACCTTATATAACATGTCAAGTACTGCAAAACTGGAAACTTTTGGAAGCAATAAGAATGTGATTTGTGTTCTACGGTGAGCAAGTACATAATTAAATTGAAACAAAATCAAGATTGCAAAGGTCGTACAAATAAATTAATTCCAGAAGTTTACCGCCATTGATGCAGTGGCTATTACACCACCTTATCTAAAATGTTAAATTAGTTATTCATGTCTGTTGTTTGTGTCCTTTGTGACGTCCTTAAAAACAGTAAGTTTCCTGTTTGGAATGATTTTCAATTTTGTTTAACTCTCAGACAGGTAGACAGAGGTAAAAATCATCTCACTTCTTTCTACGCATGTGCGATTGGGACGGGTTTACAGATAACGTACTGTTGGGCCCCGACATTCGTGGGGAATAGTTTCCTGGAAAATGCCGTGAATTTTGAAACTGTGAATATGGGGGCATTGTTTCAATGGGAAAAGGGGGGGTGGGTTCCCGGCAGTTTATGATTTATAAGGGAAAATTACAAATTCCTGTGAAAAACAGCAAATACGCTCGCGAAAAGAATGCCGAATCACGTGGTGTTGGATGGTTTATGCGCACGTACTTTATGCGCTGCTTTATGTGTGTGGTGTGTGGTTTATAGTATGTTTGATGTGTGGAAGATGCTTTTAGAACTGTAGTATACACAGATGGTGGGAAGTGGTTTATGCGTGGCTGGAAGTGGTTTTAAGCATGATGCTTGGAAGATGCTTTAGGAACAATTATGCGCACAGCTGTTGGAAAATTGTTTATGCGTGGATGGAAGTGGTTTTATGTGCGGCACGTGGAAGATACTTTAAAAAGTGTCATGTGCAAGGCTGGTGGGAGATGTTTATATTTGTGCCCGTGAAAAAAATGCGAATATGCAAAGTACAAGTCCGCGAATGTAGAAGCAGGCCACATTTTATCAACTGCAAATACGCAAGGTCTGCAAATGTTGGGACCACAAATGTCGAGGTCCGACAGTACTGTTTCTGCTCTGTTTATGTTCTGATTCGTGTTGAAAAAATATAACATTCAATTTAAATAAAGTTGTTCTTCGATCATAAACTGACATTTGTGGATGGACGGACAGACAGAAAGAAGGAAATAAACAACTACTCAACCCTGCTTTTCTCTACGCATTCACGGGGTAATAATTCTGCATGGCCCACACGGTCCACCATCAACCCCCTTCTGGTTAAACTCCCAAAATCCAGAATCACTGCTCAACTGAACTTATTCATTCATCTTTTTACCCCCACACGTGGAACCAACTTCCTCAATCTCTTCAATAACACTCCTTCCAGGTCTTCAAGACAGCTGTTTTTCTACCGCAGTAACTCCCCCACACCCACATTCTTCCAAGTTTCCAGGTATTCCTTCCTGAGAGTTTGCTCCTCTGTATCCATCCTTGTTCACCCCGTGTGTCTCCCCTCATTCTTCCCCACATCCCAAATTTGTCCAAATCTTCCTTTATTTTTTCCCTCAACCCTGCTGTTGGTGTTTCCTCCATCTACTTTACTGTTTCCTTTGTCCTGTTACTTCCTGATCCGTTATATGTTGTAGTTCCTCCACGAGCCTTGACTTTCTAGAAAACGATCTCCTTATATAACCATAGAACAAACCATTGCAGAGTTACCTTGTGCAATTCCCCACCATTCATAATAAAAATACACTTTATGGGCAAGTTCTTGTGAGGAAATAAAGTTTCCGTTGCATTATACATACACTGGCATGATCCTTGTTTTCACTAATGTTCCACAATCTTGAATTCGGGTCAAATTAACGACACAATGCTACGCACATTCTCACTGCAAAACATTCATCTTATTCATCCATTTTAAATCATGTTCTCCCATGAGTCACACAAAATCGAGGAGAAAAGGTCAAAACATTTATACAAGAGAAAAAAGGGGTGGGGAGAATCAACTACATTTCACTCCAGTGAAACTTTCAAAGTCCAAGATCTGAATCACAACCTTGGAGAGCAAATTTTTTATTACTGGGAAAGCACAAATCAGTTCAAAGGCACGAGCATAACATGACATGCTGATGGACAGGAAACTAATAAACCAGGGGCGGATCCAGGATTTTTTCAAAAGGGTCAGAAATCAAGGGAATGGGTATATACATACCAGCTCCTCCATGAGCCTTGACATTGTATGTAAAAAAGAAATACTCACCCAGATCGCTACAAACGAGAATGGTTGGAATTTTAGATGCTCTCAGGTGCACTCTGAGCATCGACTGCCTAAGTTGTTGTTTCTTTTTTAATCGAGTCATTCAAGTGTTCACAATTACATAAAATGAATGAGTGAATTTCAAAAGTTGTTTAACTCACTCCAGACCAAAGATGTTTATCGGATTAATTAAGCTGTAGGCTGTAGCATCTGAATTCATTCAGGAAGGATGGATTGTTCATGAATATTCATGATTAGTAGAACTTGTGCAACAATCGGAAACAGTTCCCCTTCATACTGTGTTCGTGAATATATGGCGAGCGGTTCCAGAACCCGCTCCGAGCCTCCGACCAAGCCCAATATTTGACCTCTTCTTTGGCGCCATGACGGCAAATGTCGGGGCAGTGAAAGGGGCCGGAAGTGTTTCTTTGATCTTTTTTTTTTTGACCGGCAAAGAGTATGACGATCAGTTTTCAAGTCATTCTGTCAGGCAGTCCATGTGTACGTAAGTCAAACAAACACACAAACGCAAAACAAACCCCAAAACAGACAGCTGAGAATGTACAGTATTTGTTTTTTCAGGGATTTTGTCATGGTTTTTTCAAAATGGGGGGCAGACCCACAGGACACCCCCAGCCCAACCCCCCCCCCCCCCCCCCCCCCCCACACACAGGCTATACACACAAGGAAACACATGACTCAACTACAAACAAACACAGCCGCTGATCTTGGGGAAAGTGAAGCAATTTCCCGAGGCACTCTGGGTACCTGCACCGCCATTTTACAAGGTCAATTTTTCTCTCTCCGCAGTCAGCTAGGCAATTAAGGACAAATCTTCCCCTCTTCCCATTGGATGCCAATCCATGGGGATGGTCCTTGATATATATATATATATATATATATATATATATATATATATATATATATATATATATATATATATATACACATATATATATATACACATATATATATATATATATATACACATATATATATATACACATATATATATATATACATATATATATATATATATATATATATATATATATATATATATATATATATATATATATATATATATATATATATATATTCTAAATGCCATCAATGAAATCGAGGACGCAACACAAACCAATTTCAAAAAACTTTTTGGTATGGCTCAGTCGGGGTCAGATTCGAACTGCCGACCTCTCAGAATCAGAGCGGACGATGAGGCATTTATTGCAATAATTCAATGACATCAATCAGTAACGCTACAACAATAACCCAGACCTCATTACTCCATTCCCAGGTTGTTCTGATGCACAAACAGAGCAAAGCTACAAAGTTCCAAATAGGAGCACAATTCCGACCATATATTTATTGGACGTTAAAGATCTTACAAACATTTTGGAGATTCCAACCTCCGCCCACGAGCCCGGCTATACAGCTAACCACAATGACCGGTAATAACCTTCCATGTCAATGACAAAATCGTTTTTGCTTTGTAAGAAAATACTTGTGCAAGTTTAGAGAAGGGTTGATGTTTAGAGAAAAATATTTTAGAGAAGGGTTGATGAAGACAAAGACCATTTATAGTTTCTTTCATTGTTGGTTCCTTGAACATCTCAACAAATACTATTTATCATGAAGTAAACAGATCCATGGAAAAAAGGTTCTTGGGCAGAAGAACTCTTAAATTAGAGGGGAGTCGAAAAAAAATAATAATAAGTTTTTGCCCAAACCATGAGGGAACGGCCCTGTGCCAGACAAGAAACTCGGCACAGATGCTAGTCCCTTTCGATGTACTTTCCAGCCAGCAACACACATTTTCCCCAAGGGGTGAATGAGTTTCTTGATACCATTGGAATGCTTTTGGCTTGAAATTTTTTGACTCCCCCTAACAAACTCTCTGATCACTCCACATAGTAATGTACATTGGGTTTTTACCGGTCAATTAACCGAACCAACTTGAGAGCGGCAAAGCAACACAATGATGATTGTTCAGTTTAAATGTGAATATTGCAAAAAGGGACTGCATGAAGAAGATTTCAGATAAAATTGCTCTAAAAAGTCCAAATTTTTTAATTATTATTCCAGAGAAACCAAATGCAAACCTCAAATATCAACAATTGCTATCTATCATAATTGCACGTTTCACTGAAACCTGAGATGAAAAGCAAGTGATGTTGCACAGCAAATCAAGGCCTCACAAAAGCAAGACGTGGCTGCCTCCACATATAGGAGCTTCAGAAGTTGCATTTATTGGATAATAGTAAGTGGAAACATCATATCGGGATGTAAAGTGAAAACTTCATTAATTGTGGGTTAAAGTAATTCTAAAATTTTGAAATTTGGTCTTCTTTTTCTTTCGTGTGAGCCATTTACATTGCACCATGCATAAGTAAATGTATATGCACAAACAAAATTTATTTTCATGCAATGTTTCATACAATGCCTTCCTTCATGCTTTCGATGCACATATTCCCCAAAACCACCTTTATTATAAACTCTATGATAAACCTCAGGAAAGCTCAATCACATAGTTTGTGAAAACATAAATACGTAACTAGAACAGCACTCGGTAGAGCGCATACCTCTGCTAGGCTGAATAGTTTACGTTTTGTATCCCATTGATAGGCCGGATATGGATCCAAACCTGTACCCAATCTAATCGACTTGTTCTTGTCACTTATCCAATTCATCCACCTAGTTTTGTCATAACTCATCCACAACTTTTTGAGATATCGTGCACATATTCCCCAAAACCAACTTTATTATAAACTCTATGATAAACCTCAGGAAAGCTATCGTTTTGGCCCCATCTCTAAATGGTGAAGATTCACTTAAAGGTAAAAATATAAAAAACCTCTTATCCAGATGCATATTCAGATCTTTACCAAAATCGAATCGATTCGTCCTTCTCACACACCCAACCTGTCCACTAAGTTTCGTCCAAATCCCTCCATAACTTTTTGAGATATCGTGCTGTGTGTCGTTTTTAGCCATATCACACTCAATTGCGAATAATCACTTAATAATTATAGTATCTGGATCCAGATCTTCACCTAAATCTAATCCTTTCGTCTGTTTCACGTACCCAACCTTTCCACCAATTTTAGACCAAATCCGTCCACAACCTTTTGAGATATCATGTTCACAGACCGACAAACAGGAGTTATAACGAAACATAACCTCTGTCCACCTGCGATGGCGGAGTAACTAGGTTCATGCACTTTTGTCCCCAAACCTGCCTAACTCTGCAGGAATCTTCAGGATTGAAGTAGGCCGAAGAAGAAGAAGAGGAAAAATGAGAGGAAAAGAAGAGGAAACGAAGAGGAAGAAGAGAGGAAGAAGTGAAAGAAATGGAAGAGGAAGTATACTCCATTGCAATACCACTGATATCATTGTCAAACATAAATGTATTGTACATTTGGCATCAGCCCCCTCCTTTCCTCCTTTGTGATGATGTGATGATCAAAATAATGCTCACACCATGACCATGTTAAATTCCAGAGGCCTTTATGGCAGCAATTTTTGCTGTGGAGAAGGTATGACCCAAAGTCATTCAAAATGACCTCCTGTAACAAGGGAAAGAAGAGATGGGAAAGGAGGAAAATGTAAGACAGAAAGAGCTTATTGATTCAGACCATGAACTATTGAAGGATATAGATATTTGGAAAAGCCAAAGGAGACAGCCAATTCCAGTATTACGCAGGGTTAGGAAAGAAAGGAGATCCATGTTCATTGGTTCTGTACAACAGCTTTCTGCAGAGCTCACGTAGCCTTCCAATAATCCTCTTATTAAACTCCAAGAATCCAGACTCACTCGTTCCTATTTTCTCTCGCCTGCAGAACTAACTTCCTCAGTCTGTTCAATCCCACTCTTCCTTCCAGGGCTTCAAGAGGGCTGTTCACCAGCACTTCAAGTCAACCATCTCCCACCCTTAACCATGATCATTTCAACAATAGTTAACCCTCACCAAGCCCATTCCCTTCTTTTCCAGCTTATCTTTCCCCTCTTCTTTCTTCCTTTCTCTCCTTTTCATTTTCTGTCCCATTTCCATTTAATTCCTGGTTTTTCCTTCCTCTTCTTGCTGTTGGAGCTGATATCCAGCTTGTGCACCATCTGTGTCCTCTTGATCCCTTGATCTCAATCTTCCCAATACCAATTTTCCTCCAAATTTCCCACTGTTGTGTCCCTTTACTCTACTGTTGGTGTGTGTCCCCCCAATATT
Source organism: Myxine glutinosa (assembly GCF_964187855.1). NCBI lineage: Eukaryota > Metazoa > Chordata > Myxini > Myxiniformes > Myxinidae > Myxine > Myxine glutinosa. The sequence goes on from NC_136267.1 coordinate 60,495,506, forward strand.
CTACTATGTTCACTGTTCTTCCCATGTTCCAGCTCTTCCATGAGCCTCAGCTTCATATACAACTCCGGTAAATAACACTACTTTGAGCAATATCAAGGACATCAATCAGATCCCTCTTACTTGGGATGAACATCACATGAGGTAGAAGTAATAAAACATGAAGAAAAGGGGAAAACTTAAATAACTAAATAAATAAATAAATAAATGTCAGAGGAGATGACTAAGGTTATTTGCTCAGTTACTCACCGATGCCAACATTAGGCAGATGCTCTATCAGCCCCCAGCTCGAATCTTCGAGACAATTTATTCGCAACACAAGCTGTTGCGTCACGTCACGCACTGTTGCATCAGCAGGAATTTCCAGCAGGCGGTTGCTGCCATCCTCCCCAAATATTTTGATCACCTGCCGTCGGGAGAGAGTAGAAAAAGGAAGGAGTTGTTTGATGGAAATATGTTGCATCACCTGAAAGAATGGAGATCTTTGATAGTGAACACACCTACGGCAATATCAACAAACACCTGTGAACGGAAGTAATAAATTGAACAAGAAGACTTGCACTTTTTTGAAGAAGCACAATCGAAGAAGTTTCTTCATCTATCCTTGATGGCAAGGATTGCCCTCAGGCATTTCTATTGCCATCTCAATGGGAGTCAGGGCAGAAATTTGGAATTTGGCCAAGGTGCACATTGCCTCCTCTTTGTGAAAGACACTCTGGAATTCTTAAAGGCCACCAGCCAACAACTTTTGGCAGGCGGGTCCCCAGCTCAACATCCAATTCGTCAGACAGCACACGCACTAATGCAACTTCCTGCATGTGAAGCATCAGGGTGACAGTATAAAGCCGGATTAGGAATCGGATCCAAATCAAATACCTCAAGATGAGTGCACTCCCACTGTGCTATCCTGCCAGCCGAGACAACACTCGAGAAGGTATAAATAAAAGAAATGAAATTTTGTTGGAATGCAATCACCACCACATTAAATCATTCAACCAAAAGCAATATGATCATCCCAACATGGTGCCAGCTGCCTGGTTTGTTGGAATTATTTTCTCTTCACTCAACTCTTCACAGGAAAGAATTAAAATGCTCCAAATACAAGCAGATAGGAAATAAAAATAACAGTCCAATGAAAATATCAGTCACTGTGAAAGGTCATTTAAGAGTACAACACAGAAGGCAAAAATCATTAAATAAATCAGCCACACGATAATTTGGTAAAATTGCTCATAATGATTTCTGGGAAGCAAATTAAATGACAGAAGGAGAAAGCTTTGGCAAGCACAGCAATAACAGCAACCATAAGAAAGAAGTGCGATATACAGTGCTTTGAGAAAGTATTCACACCCGCGACTTTTTACATTTTGTTGGGTTACAGCCTGAACTTAAAATGGATTAAATCTGAATTTTTTGTCACCGATCTTCACAAAATACCCCATAATGACAAAGTAAAAACAAGTTTTGAGATTTTTTAAAACCGATTTATTGAAAGTGAAATACAGAAATATCTAATTAACATAAGTATTCAACCCCAAGTCAATACTTCGTGGAAGCACTTTTGTCTATGATTACAGCTTTGAGTCGTCTTGTGTATGTTTGTGTCAGCTTTACACATCTGGATTTTGGGAGTTTCTCCCATTCTTCCTTGCAGATTTGCTCAGGCTCTATCAAGTTGAATGGGGAGTGTCGGTGAACAGAAACATTCAAGTCTTTCCATAGATTCTCAATGGCATTCAAGAATGGGCTTTGGCTGGGCCACTCAAGGATTTTCATGCCCTTGGTGTGAAGCCATTCCAGTGTTGCTTTGGCAGTATGCTTAGGGTCATTGTCCTGTTGGAATGTAAATCTTCGCCACAGTCTAAGATCTTTTGCACTCTGGAGCAGGTTCTCCTGAAGGATTTGGCTGTATTTGGCTCTGTTGATTATTCCCTCTATCCTTACAAGTCTCCCAGTTGCTGCCACTGAAAAGCATCCCCATAGCATGATGCTGCCACCACCATGCTTCACGATAGGGATGGTGTTCGATGGGTGATGAGCTGTGCTCGGTTCCCACCAGATGCAGCTCTTTGCATTCAGGCCAAAAAGTTCAATTTCCGTCTCATGAGACCACAAAATATTTTGCCTCATGCTCTCAGTCTTTCTCGTGTCTTTTTGCAAACTTAAGGCATGCAATCATTCACCATTTTCTTAGGAGTGGCTTCGGTCTGGCCTCTCTCCCATAAAGCCAAGATTTGTGAAGTGCTGCAGAGACTGTTGTCCTTCTGTCAGGTTTCCCCATCTCAGCCAAGGAATTCTATAGTTCTGTCAGAGTGGTCATTGCGTTCTTGGTCACCTCCTTGACCAAAGTCCTTCTTGTCCGGTTGCTCAGTTTGGTCGGACGGTCAGCTCTTGGAAGAGTCTGGGTAGTTCCATATCCTTTCCATTTCCTAATGATGTAGCTCACTGTGCTGTTGGGAACTTTCAACACAAGAAATTGTTTTCTATCCTTCCCCGGATCTATGCCTCCTCACAATTCTATCTCCGAGTTATACATACAGTTCCTTAGACTTCAGGATAGAGTTTCTGCTCTGACATGCACTGTCAACTGTGGGACCTTGTATAGAAAGGTGTGTTTCTTTCTAAATCATGTCCAATCAATTGAATTGGCTGCAGATGGACTCCAATCAAATTGTAGAAACACCTCAAGGATGATCAAAGGAAGTCAGATGCACCTGAGCTCAACTTGAAGTGGCATAGAAAAGGGGTTGAATACTTTTTGACTCAAGACATTTCAGCTTATAATTTTTAATTAATCTGTAAAATTTTCGAAAAAGAAAATTCCACTTTGACATCAGATATTGTGAAGATCAGTGACAAAAGCAAATCTCAATTCAATCCATTTTAAATTCAGGCTGTAACACAACAAAATGTAAAACAAGACCAATAGTCTAACAATGGCATAGCCGGGCTTGGATCTGCTGAGTGGAGGATCTGATGTCCCCCCTGTCATGTGACCAGATTCTCAGCTGTGATTGGTGCACGTTTGTGAGGGACATCCATCCATACATCCATCCATACATGAATCCATACATACACCCGACGGACAGCCAAACGCTGTTCCAGATGGCATTGCCCTATGGGCTACGCCGTAAAAATATGGCGGCCAAACCACGTGACATCAAAAAAAAACATTCTCACCAATTTATCCCTAGATCACGCTCAACAAATTTCATATTGATCAGACCAAACGTTATACTTGTCGATTCATGATATCATAATGAAGGCACCTATTACAAAATCATTAACATATGTTATTCCCAATGGGGAGTACTTTACAATGAGCCACCTTTCAATTTTTTCCATGGCGCAGATTCAGAGATATAGAGGTGCAAAGTTTTTCGGGTTTTCCAAGATGGCGCCCACCCCACGTGACCCATGACATCATAATTATCAATCGGACCAATCGGACCAATATCAATCGTGTCAATCGGGGCAGCGTTTGCAAAGAAAACTAATCTTAAAGGGAATAAACCTGCAAAATGCCAGCGGAAGGGACATACATACATACATACCTACACCGGATGGATAGACAAATGCTGTTGCAGACGGTATTGCCCGACGGGCTATGCAGTAAAAAGTAAAGGGCTGTGAATACTTTCTGGAGGCACTGTATGCCTTTGAAATGTGGTGACGAAGTTTTAATATGCATTTTTAAAGGCAACATCATCTCTGGTTTAAACACACACACACACACACACATATATATATACAGGGGGCTGCAAAAGTGTAGGTATACAGTAATGAAAAACAAAACGTGCGCACAAAACGTATTTTATTGATTATACAAGCATATCAATAATTACATATAAATAATAAACATATTAATCCCTCAAATGTTCAAACTGTTTGCCCCCGGCATTCACACACTCCACTAGTCGAGTGTGGACACAAATGCACACTCTGGCACAAAGGTGGATTGGACGTCGGGGAGCCGTTGACTGGCCACCACGTTCGCCGGATCTCACCCCTATGGACCTCTTTTTCTGGGGATGTGTAAAAGACAGGGTTTTCGCACGCAAGCCACGTTCTGTTGATGCCATGATTCAGTTCATACGGGAGGCTTGCCAGGAAATTGATGCTGATAAAGACCTTTGTGCCAGAGTGTGCATGGGTGTCCACACTCGACTAGTGGAGTGTGTGAATGCCGGGGACAAACAGTTTGAACATTTGAGGGATTAATATGTTTATTATTGATATGTTTATTATTGATATGTTTATTATTGATATGTTATTATTGATATGCTTGTATAATCAATAAAATACGTTTTGTGCGCACGTTTTGTTTTTCATTACTGTATACCTACTTTTGCAGCCCCCTGTATACATTTTGTTCCTAATCCACGGTAATTTATATATATATATATATATATATAAATTACCGTGGATTAGGAACAAAATTTAAAGAGTTCAGACCGAAGATGAAAACGGGATGTGCATCAGGGAAGCATGGGACGCACGATGATATGACGTGATACACAATCATGATGATATGACATGATACACAATCACGATGATATGACGTGATACACAATCACGATGATATGACGTGATACACAATCACGATGATATGACGTGATACACAATCACGATGATATGACGTGATACACAATCACGATGATATGACGTGATACACAATCATGATGATATGACATGATACACAATCACGATGATATGACGTGATACACAATCACGATGATATGACATGATACACAATCACGATGATATGACGTGATACACAATCACGATGATATGACATGATACACAATCACGATGATATGACGTGATACACCATCACGATGATATGACGTGATACACAATCATGATGATATGACATGATACACAATCACGATGATATGACGTGATACACAATCACGATGATATGACATGATACACAATCACGATGATATGACGTGATACACAATCACGATGATATGACATGATACACAATCACGATGATATGACGTGATACACAATCACGATGATATGACATGATACACAATCACGATGATATGACGTGATACACCATCACGATGATATGACGTGATACACAATCACGATGATATGACATGATACACAATCACAATGATATGACGTGATGCACAATCACGATGATATGACGTGATACACAATCACGACGATATGACGTGATAAACCATCACGATGAAATGACGTGATACACAATCACGATGATATGACGTGATACACAATCACGATGATATGACGTGATACACAATCACGATGATATGACGTGATACACAATCACGATGATATGACGTGATACACAATCACGATGATATGACGTGATACACAATCACGATGATATGACGTGATACACAATCACGATGATATGACGTGATACACAATCACGATGATATGACGTGATACACAATCACGATGATATGACGTGATACACAATCACGATGATATGACGTGATACACAATCACGATGATATGACGTGATACACAATCACGATGATATGACGTGATACATAATCACGATGATGTGACGTGATACACAATCACGATGATATGACGTGATACACAATCACGATGATATGACGTGATACACAATCACGATTATATGACGTGATACACAATCACGATGATATGACGTGATACACAATCACGATGATATGACGTGATACATAATCACGATGATATGACGTGATACACAATCACGATGATATGACGTGATACATAATCACGATGATATGGCATGATACACAATCACGATGATATGATGTGATACACAATCACGATGATATGACGTGATACACAATCACAATGATATGACGTGATACACAATCACGATGATATGACGTGATACATAATCACGATGATATGGCGTGATACACAATCACGATGATATGATGTGATACACAATCACGATGATATGACGTGATACATAATCACGATGATATGGCATGATACACAATCACGATGATATGACGTGATACACAATCACGATATGATGTGATACACAATCACGATGATATGACGTGATACACAATCACGATGATATGACGTGATACACAATCACGATGATATGACGTGATACACAATCACGATGATATGGCATACATACTATCAAGTGCACACCAAGAGCAGGAAAAATGTGTGATGAAGTGCATGTCGAGGACCAGAACCATGCGCATCCATGTGCACACCAAGGGCCAAAATGGTACACATGGTGATGTGCGCCAAAGGCGAGAGTGACATTGGCACCAAAACTCAGGATCATACACTTAAAATGAGTTTGTTCAAAGAGCGTACCAAAGGCAGCGGTTCTTTCCTACCACAGCCAAATACAAACGCCTGCCAATAACATTGGAAGAAAAACCGAATGACAGAATAACTGCATAAAATCTCTCCTTTACCATAGTTTTTTTTTGAAGCTTCAGTTAAGCACCGTTATTAATCAGGATTTTGAGACAGAGAAAAGCCAAGGTTAAGGCACCTACCTCCATGCATACTGGCATCCTTGTCACTGCAGCGTGCTCGCCTCTCAGAGCTTCGCAGCCTGGCCTTCCACTTCCACAGCTGGCCCTCTGTGATACCCTCCCGTTCTCTGTGCTGTATTCCCCCAGACGCAACGCCTCTCCACCCACCGCTTCCCACCTACGACCTGTCATCCCAATAGGCTTTGACATGTCCATGATGCCACTTGTCCTGCAGTAATGCCTCCGCCGTTTTATGAAGGTTCGTTTGCTTACCGTTACCCTCAACCCTAACTATTGAGCAGTTGAAGGAAGAAAACAAAAGCGCTCTTAAAGGAAAGGAAATGCAAAGCAACAGCACATACCGCTTTGTACGCAGAAAAACACACAAATAAATTGCTGCCGTTTCACTTTCTATTTGAGGCGAAAATTTCACAACCGTAGTTTTTAAACAGGAATATAAAGTCCGAGTTTGAAGTTCCTTGGCTAAGAGGAACACACGAAGGCTGTCAGACCCTGGACATCAATCGAAGGAGACGCCAGTGGAAGCACGCACAAGGAAATCAAACAAAAACAGCTAGGTTTTTTTTTCTTTGTCATCTATCCCATGTCAAGCAAGCTTAACTGGCACCCACAGCTTGTCATAGGGCCAGCTTACATATCAAGTGTCAGATTCCTATTAATAAATTGTCGATGCCATCCGTTGAGAGAAGCCCTCCAAGTAATTTACGCACATCTCCAAGGAAAGTCCTTTGAGATGGGCATTCATTCTAATGTTATCTGTCCATTTCTCAGAAAGGAACCCTGTGATGGAATCGACCGTAAGGTGCAATGCTCCACATAGCAAATGTCTCGGCATTAGGATTAGGATTAGGACGGCATTAGGACACCCTTATCCCAACCATTGAGTTTCGCATCATGTAGTCTTTTACCCAAATCCACCCTTATCTGCCTGCTTTTCTTCCATGAGGCATCATTTTTACTACTGCCATGGAACTGCGCACTTGGACGTGCGGAACTACACCACATGCCATTGCTATTAATCGTCATGCACGTGTATCTAAAAAACATGAAGGAAGTGACTAACAGCCACAAGAAAATCATTTCACAGAGCGACATCCAGGGGCAGCACATGAAGGGAGGCAAGCAGGTTGTTGGGGATGGAGGAGGGGAACTGCACATGGTGTCACAGCCTCCGCCAAATGCCCTCGACCAATAAAAAGCCACCGGAGCACAATCAGCTGATCCTGGCAGCGAATGAACCGTTCTCAGTGGCCATGAATGAAGAGACGTCACCTCGGCCAAAAAATAAAAATAAATAAAACACCACCCACTGTCCAATAAAAGGGTTCTGAAAGGCCACTTCTAAAATGACTCAAAGCATTGCAAGAACGGCTTCTATTTCCAGCTCAAAAGTCGTTTTAAGAATCCTAACCTTCGTGTAAACTCCTACCACAACATCAGACCTTTGATCTGCTATTTATAACATGCACTTTTTTTCTTTATATATGTGCTCAACCACCAAAAGTTAGCTATTTCACTAAGAAAATTAAATAATATCCCTACAAATGTGATAAAGGGACAGACGATGAATGGCGTGTCGGAGCTGGCACACCATGTGATACGAAGCAACATGCAGATGCACATCAGTTTGTCCCTTTGTCAACACTGTGTACACCACTCAATGTCATGGAACAATATCACATCCAAAGACACAGCATGGTGACAGGGCCTAGAGGTGGAACAGTTGCACACCTAGAGGCAGAACGGTGGAACAGTTGCAACTAAATCCAGTTGCACGGGGCCTAGAGGTGGAAAAACAAAATTGGTTGTGAGCGGACATTATCAGCTCGTTTCCCAGTCGCATTGTCTGTTTCCTTTTTTTGTGATTGATGTTAGCTCTGACATGAGCCTCGATCTTGCATACAAAATAAAAATCAAGATGGAAAAAATATACATCAAAAAGTGCTGGGAAGGGAATCCTCAAACTGAGCCTTTGATATGTCGGATTATGGTACAATATATCATCTGTTATGGTTCATCACAGATAATGATACTAATAATGATTTGGGGGCCTCAAATTATAAGACTAATTTTTTTCTACTTATTAATATAATTCAGCAGGCAACTTTCTGGACATCTCTATAATGATTGTACATTATCTCAAGATCTGTGGAATGCATTATTGATGATTGTGTGAGTCGTCGCTTTTTAAGAATCTCTTCCCTTCGTTGGCATGCTTACAATAAGCATTATGCATTGTGCGATGGCTGTATGGGTAAAAATGGGTGGTGAGCAGGTGAGCAGGTGCCAATGATGGGAAAAACCTGCACAGAGAAGCGATTAAAGTGATAGAGGTGTGCGCTATCCCTCTCCCACTCGCTATTCCTATGAGCATCGTTGGCTGCAGGTTGATGCTGTCCATAGTGGACACAGCTGTCTGCAGATGCTGCACAGTGCAGTGATGCCTAAATTTGTGCCACCACTGACCTTCATGGACACATTTATCCACGATGTAGCGCTGCCCAGGCTGACCTACAGGTGTGGCTTGATATCTGAGTGCCCTTCTCATAGCCTTAGCGTAAAGAGGCTTCCCCCACAAGGCAGCAAGTAAGGATCCGTTACCATGGACAAGAGGCCCCTTCCAGGTACTGTCAGCCGGAGCCAACTGAGCCAGGGACTCGCATAGGGCAGGGTCGTCACTCCCTGAGGTAGCTGAAAAACAGCTACCCTGCTACCCATTGCATTATTAGTACACAGACACCATAGTTGGCAGAATACACAATGGTACAAGTTAGAACTTTTTTCCACCCTAAATTGACACCAACAAATGTAAGGGAGAATGAAACGAGGACACGGAGACGACTAGTTTTCAGAAATCACACGATCCATTGTTATAATGAAAATCGTTTCCCAGAAGTTTTGCCTCTCGTGAGGTTGAAACAGTGATGAGCTTTTATGGCTCGAAAGGAAAAGAAGACAAGCGTAGGGGGGGGGAAGAAAAGGACTTGTAAATGATAGGGTGTCGAGGAGTCACTTAAATGCAACCATTGCCAAAACGCCTAAACCGCTGAACTTGACTCATCCAGCCTTGGCTGAAGTGACACCAAATTCCCAGAGTCTGGTCACAAGTTCACCTCAAAAACCCCAAATATCCTTCCAATGTAATATTAACTGATCAAGGATCAAAGCAGCATGACTAACTTTGCTTCCGGAAAGCAATAAAGGGTCGGCACAAGACACCAGCATGATGGATTCGTATGTTGTAATACAGGAGGTTCCAGAAGGAAAACATTTAGATCATTTCCACAGCTTAAACATGAATATAATCAGAATATGAGAGGATTGGAATAAATAAATAAATACAGTAAGTGAATGAACAAACCACATACACTGCTCTGTAACCGCAAAGCTCGTTTGGGAGGAGGCAAGATTCGGTTGTGGAGTTGGGTCAACTTTGGGATGATTTACAGGAATCGGTGTTGCTGGTGCCTTTTCCGTGGAAATGCTAAACTATAAATCAAAACTGAGCTTTTGTGGAAATAAATGAGAGAATGCATTAGATATGCTCGGAATAATCAAAGAAAAACGAAAGGAAAATACAACTCGATATGTTAAGATGCTAACACGCGCATGCACATGCACCAACGGGCACACGCACGGGCAGACAGACAGAGACACACGCAACGGCAGACAGACAGAGACACACGCAAGGGCAGACAGACAGAGACACACCCAAGGGCAGACAGACAGAGACACACGCAATGGCAGACAGACAGACACACGCAAGGGCAGACAGACAGAGACACACGCAAGGGCAGACAGACAGAGACACACGCAAGGGCAGACAGACAGAGACACACGCAAGGGCAGACAGAGAGAGACACACGCAAGGGCAGACAGATAGAGACACACGCAAGGGCAGACAGACAGAGACACACGCAAGGGCAGACAGACAGAGACACACCCAAGGGCAGACAGACAGAGACACACACACAAGGGCAGAAAGACACACACACACACACACACACACACACACACACACACACACACACACACACACACACACACACACACGGACAGACAGACAGACAGACAGAGAGACACACACAAGGGCAGACAAACAGAGACACACAGACAGAGAGACACACAAGGGCAGACAGACGGAGACACATGCAAGGGCAAGCAGACAGAAACGCACACAAGGGCACACATTCAGAGACACACAGACAGAGAGACACACAAGGGCAGACAGACGGAGACACATGCAAGGGCAAGCAGACAGAAACGCACACAAGGGCACAAAGACAGAGACACACAGACAGAGACACACGCAACGGCAGACAGACAAGAACACACGCAAGGGTAGACAGACAGTGAGACACATGCAAGGGCAGACAAACAGAGACACACGCACACAAGGGCAGACAGACAGAGACACATACAAGGGCAGACAGACAGAGACACATGCAAGGGCAAACAGACAGAGATGCACACAAGGGCACACATTCAGAGACACACAGACAGAGAGACACACAAGGGCAGACAGACGGAGACACACGCAAGGATAGACAGACAGAGAGACACACAAGGGCAGACAGATGGAGACACATGCAAGGGCAAGCAGACAGACGCACACAAGGGCACACAGGCAGAGACAAACAGACAGACACATGCAAGGGCAAGCAAACAGAGGAAACACACGCAGACAGAGAGCGACAGACAGACAAGACAGACAGACACACACACACACACACACACACAAACACCTCAATCAATCAGATAATTTATTATAGTGGACACATTGGTTAGACAGCTCATTACAGGTAAAAATCAAATATTCCGGTCAACAGCGAAGGGCGAGTAGACTCCAAATGCTGCCAAAAGTTGCCGGCATGTATTGACAAAAGAAACGTGAAACGTGACCCCGTTTACTGCTGTCAGTTGACAGAAGGCGTGTGAATGTGCAGGCGAGTGGGAAAACCTCAGTGACAGCACCGAGAAGCAAATTCTTATTTAAATACTGACCTATGGACGAAGGCTTTGCCTGATTTTATCGACTCGTACGGATACCACAGAAACTGTTCCTGCCAATTCACCAACAAGTCCAAAATGTAGAGGCCTTCCAAGCAGTGCGACCAAGGAGCTGGAAGGGCGGCAGCGACCAGCGTCGTTGGCACACCAGGTATTGTAATCCCAGTCACGGTTCCTGATACGCAACCTCAAGCTGCACCCGATAAGCTTACGGTCAGCTAAACAGGCTCTGCTCAGGCGTGCAGCTCCCGTCCGTGTCTGGCATGTGTTGCCAAGCATCATGTGTAAGAAGCCAGATCTTTTCATCGCATCGGGACAAAAACGTGCAAGAGACGAGCTCGTTAGACTGACATCACTGCAGATGCAGATTGTTTTTTTTCTTGTTTTGTACACAAGATCGAGGCTCGTGTAAGAGCTAGCATTAATCATAAAAAGACAAACGGACATATAAAACGTAAGATAAAGGGAGAGTGAGACAAGATGGGGAGAGAGAGGGAAGCACACAAGCACAACAGCAGCAGAGAACAAGGACATCGGGAGATCTGTGGGAGGGAGAGGGCTTGGGGGGAGGAGGCATGGGAAGGGGGGGAGGGGTGGGAGAGGTAAAAAAAAAACACATGGACGCTGCTCGGACTTCCAGGAAAGAAGTCGGAATATGAAAAAAGTGGATCTGGGGTGAATTAGCGGGGGTAGAAAAGATCAAGGTTTTGGATGGGGGGAGATAAGAGATGGTGGTGAACAGCTGTTTTAAAGACCTGGAGGGAGGTGTGGGATTGAAGAGAGTGAGGGAGTTCGTACAAATGATAAGTACAAATGTACAAATGGATATGTACAAATGGGGAATAATTCCGAAGTGATTTGTTGGAGGCTTTGAGGAATGGTTCAGAAAGAATCAAGAGCAAAGCCATTTCACCTACACCTGTATTTATTCCTTTTTATCTCCTGCCCTGCAGGTTTGTTTACCATCCCTAAGTTATTGCAGTCATTCTGTCTACTGAATTCATTGTTTATGGAGTTTAGGGTTTTGCTGAGACAGGCAGCTGAGATGAAAGCATTCTTATTCATATCAGAGGGCAGGACTGTGTGGCACTTGAAGTGAAATACAGTACAGTACCGTAAAACGTGGTACCGACATTACACCTGCTTCATCTCAACGTAAAACAGATGAACTGTGAGTGTTAGGAAACATGTTTTTGTTGGCATACTCCTCCAGATACTTCCACGTCAAATATCAGATGACCCAATGTATGAAGGAAATATCATTCTGTGTAAGTGTGCCACAAAAGGTAAAAATGAGAAGACCCTGTCCGAGTTACCTCCGCCCCCGACGGTGCGCGGAGGTTATGTTTTCACCCCTGTCTGTTTGTTACTTGGCAAAAAAAAAATTTTTTTTTTTTTTTTTTGCAAGTTGTTGTTCACTCCGGTTTGTGTGTTTGTTTGTGTTTGTTTGTTTGTCTGTCTGTCTGTCCGCTCACTTATACTTGCCTACAGGTCACAATTTTAAACCGATCTTCACGAAACTTCACCAAATGGTAGAGTTCGTGGTCCGACAAAATCCTATATATTTTTGGGGTCAAAAGGTCAACATAGGCCAAAGGTCAACCACTTTTTTTTAATTTCTAAAAGCCTCAATTTTCATCCGATTGACTTGAAATTTGAATGGGATTTACATATCGGCAAACTGAATTCAACCACCAACTATTTTTGAGATCAGCTTGGTCAAAAGGTCAACATAGGCCAAAGGTCAACAACCATTTCAAATTTATAAAATCGTCAATTTTAATCCGATTGACTTGAAATTTGAATGGGATTTACATATCGGCTAAACAAATTCAACCACCAACTATTTTTGAGATCAGCTTGGTCAAAAGGTCAACATAGGCCAAAGGTCAACAACCATTTCAAATTTCTAAAATCCTCAATTTTCATCCGATTGACTTGAAATTTGAATGGGATTTACATATCGGCTAAACAAATTCAACCACCAACTATTTTTGAGATCAGCTTGGTCAAAAGGTCAACATAGGCCAAAGGTCAACAACCATTTCAAATTTCTAAAATCCTCAATTTTCATCCGATTGACTTGAAATTTGAATGGGATTTACATATCGGATAAACAAATTCAACCACCAACTATTTTTGAGATCAGCTTGGTCAAAAGGTCAACATAGGCCAAAGGTCAACAACCATTTCAAATTTCTAAAATCGTCAATTTTAATCTGATTGACTTGAAATTTGAATGGGATTTACATATCAGCTAACTGAATTCAACCACCAACTATTTTTGAGATCAGCTTGGTCAAAAGGTCAACATAGGCCAAAGGTCAACAACCATTTCAAATTTCTAAAACCGTCAAATTTAATCCGATTGACTTGAAATTTGAATAGGATTTACATATCGGCGAACTGAATTGTGACAATGACTAATTGATTAGATTTTGGTGAAGATCTGGATCTGCATACTAGAAGTTCTAAGTGATTCTTCACCATTGAGAGATCGGGCTAAAAATTATTTATCGCATGATATTCCCAAAAGTTGTGGATGGATTCTGCCAAGACTAAGTGGATGAGTTCGTTAGGTGACAAGAACAAGCTGATTAGATTTTGGGGTTCGGATACAGATCTGTGGCCTCTCAGTGGGATACAAAACGTTAACTGTTCAACCTGATGGAGATACACGCTCTACTGAACAAAGTATCCGAAACTGTCATTCCACCGACCCTTAAATAGCCACACCGGTGAGCTCAGCTTTGTTAAGAACATCTTTGCTGGTATTTTGGCGAAGAAGATCTATATTTCTCTAGCTCAGAAAATGAGCACACAGAAAGTGAGACTGAGTGCACATTTGTTAAATGTACACCATGAATATCTCTCCATACAATGTACATTACTATTATGATGCTCCACATTAAACTACCCACTAATACTGGCATGCAGGTTCCTTGAACATCAGTGTCCTCAGACTTGAATGTAAAAGCTGCAGACTTTACCAAGGTGGTTATACATCTTTCCCTGTACAACATTTTGGCATGGACAGTAGCGTGTCAGATGAGCCTACATTTCAGATTTATGCAGAGGTCCCAGATAATGTTCATTTGAAGCTCCTGTCTCTTCTACAGGATATTGGGTTCTTGAAGTCCGAGGAAGTTAAGATAACACCAAAGTCTCTCTGTCTCGGCTTGCTGGTGAAACGTCTGACTGGCTCAACGTGGGTCCTTGGTTTGTTGAATAGGTTGGGTCACTGTGAATCCCATTCTAGCATACTTGCATTCTAGCGCTGTAGCTCAGTTTCAGCTCAATCACAAACAGGTTTACATCCCAGCTGGTTTCCAGAAGAAAAAAACTAAGTTCGTCTGTGACAATATTGATTTTGCGGAAGAGACTGGCTCTAGATGGGGATGTCCCATTACACAAATTGTATCATGATATAGCATGGTCAGATGGGTGGTAGAGCATCTCAGGCCCATCCCTTGAGAGGAAGGAGAGAGCATTGAAGACTGCTGCTTCTTCACTAATGTTTTATCATCATGGAAGTAGACAGGGACCATCACCAGCAGACACCCACCTTCTCTCCAGTGATGGTTGCATTTGCTACTTCCATCACACTCACTGCTTGGATGTGGCCAATGCTTAATGAAGGAAATAAACAAAGGATCTCATACCCTGCTGAGCTAGACAGGTTTCAATGCAACACTAAATGATGGTGATGAGCTCATCAAGTCTGCCATCACCCACCTTCCTGGTATTAAAGCATCTCCAACAGATATGGACACCATGAGCACCGTTTTAAGACGTAACGTTGAGATAGCAAACAAATTGGCATCGAGAACCATTGTTTTAGAATTCAGCCAAGCAATCTATGCAAAGACCCAAGGTATCTGGTGAAAAAAAATGACAAATTCAGTGAGCAGTTGTTAATTCACCTTTGCGGTGAATTTCATACCAGCATGGCATTTCTCTCCATTCTGGGTCAACCATTTCGTGACTCCAGCCTCTTTGGTGTACTTATCGTGACCGGGAACATCGCTCATGGGTCAATCAATACTGTACTCGATTGAAAACAGTAGCCTAGGGGACTAGGGCAATCCATGCCCACAAGTTGATGTTGAAGGTTGAGATCTAAAGCACTACTCAAATCTTTAGCTGATGCTGAAAGGGACAAAGTGGTTCAGCTCATCATGAACCTGATGGATTTGTTCCCATCTTCACTATTTAAGGACTAGCTCTAAGCATTGAATGGGCTGAGATTATCTCTGCATATGAAGATGACATCAGTCACCGGCCTTCGAGCATCGATAGACCCCTCAAGCATTGCCCGACCGACCTTCACAAAATTGCATTGACCGACCGCTCAAGCAGACTCATTACTTCTAACATATGTCGATGATCCAACCATTGTCTCACAACATTGCAGTTTGGTCCAAGCTACCATCGCCCTTCAGCAATATCCCTACAATCTTGAAAACTGACTCATACTGAATCACATAACTGCATCTCCACCCAAATATATTTGGAACCTTTCTCACTCCAGACAGACATGAATCCAATGCACATCCAACCATTAAACCTTTCAATTAACAACCTTTTCTTGACCGACATCCAACATGACTGGGCATCATTGTGGATACCCGTAAGACCTTTACACAAGTACAGAAAGACTAACTCAATGCCAAGGCGAACCACAAAATCAACACTAAAGCACTCACTATTACATCCTGTGGACAACACAAAGAATCACTTCTTACAACCTACAAACAGTTCACCCAAAACTACCATCAATTATGCCAACCCACATTGGGCTGCCACTCCTTCAGACCATAATATATAAAAACTCCCCAAAAAAATACAAAACAAGAAAGAGCAATGAGAGATTACAGACCATAATCCGGACGTGTTTTAAGGCATTTGTACAACAACAACAACAACAACAGGCATTTTAAGGCCATTTTCACTGCTAGAGCGGGGGTTAGCCATGACAATCTTCTCCATTTTGCCCGATTTTCTGCATCTCCCCTTGTTAACCCCCTTGCCCGCATTTCTTCTTCCACCACCTTTAGCCAAGTCTTTCTCGGTCTTCCCTGTCTACTTCCTTCCACATTCATTTCCATCATTCTTCTCAACCAGTCACTTTCATCCTTCCTGAACACATGACCAAACCATCTCAACCTGAATCTCTTCACAGCATCCATCACAGGCTCTATTCCCATCATCTTTCGCAATTCATCATTTGTCTTCCTCTCTCTCAACGTTACTCCACACATCCACCGCACCATTCGCATTTCCACCCTTTCCAGCCTTCGTTGCTGTTCTACGTTCATTACCCATGTCTCACTCCCACAAATCAAAACACTTCTCACACATGCAGCATACACCTTTCCCTTCAGCTTCAACGACACTCCCCTCCTCGTCAGCACGCCACTCAGTTCCCGAAACTTCTTCCATGCACATCTCACTCCAGCAACTGTTGCCGAGTCTGATCCACCTTCTCCATTCAACATGTCTCCTAGGTAACAAAATGTTTTCACACCTTCCAGCTTCACACCGTCTCCAAGATCCAACTCAACATTTCCTCCATCTGCATATCCCTCTGTGCACACCTTACACTTGAATGTAGCTGCCATACTGGTTAATGACCCTCTCAGACCACTACATTTTTGATGAACCCACTCTGCGCACATTGTACATTGAATGGAGTACACTCCGACACCCTTCCTGCATTGCACACAGCACACGGCCACTTCCCAGCTCTTATTTATTTATTTTTTATTTATTTTTTTATTTTTATTTTTTTTTGTTTTGTATACAAGATCGAGGCTCGTGAAAGAGCGAACATTAATCACACAGAAAGACAAACAGACACACAAAACAAATAACATCGGGAGCGGTAGACAAGATGGGGAGAGAGGGGGAAGGACACAAACACAACATTTGAGAGCAGGGACCGAGAGACATGGAGACATCGAGAGAACTGTGGGAGGGAGAGGGGTTTGGGGGGGAGGCATGGGAAGGGGGGGGGGGGATGGGAGAGGTATAAAACATATGGACACTGCCAAGACTTCCAGGAAAGAAGTTGGAATTTCAAACAAGGTGGATCTGGGGTGAATTAGTGGGGGTAGAAAAGATCAAGGTTTTGGATGGGGGAAGATAAGAGATGGTGGTGAACAGCTGTTTTGAAGACCTGGAGGGAGGAGTGTGATTGAAGTGAGTGTGGGAGTTTGTTCCAGAGGCGGGAGAAAAGAGGAATGAAAGAGTGAAGGTGAGCAGAGAGCCGAGATTTCGGCAGTTTAACCATCAGAGGGTGGCTGGCAGATCTTGTGCGACCTGTAGGAATATTTGGGGGACAGAGCACAGAGAGAGCTGGGGGAGCAAGGCCGGAGAGGAGTCTGGTAGAAGACAGAAAGACCACCTACCTGCCTGCGGTGAGTGAGTGAAAGGCCCTCAGAGATAGCTTCATCGCGGGAGATTCCAATGATTCTGAAAGCTTTGGATTCAACAGCGTGAAGCCGAGCCAGGTGTGAGGCAGGAGCACCAGCCCATAGGGGAGAACAGTATTCCATTGAGCTGCGGATGAAAGCCTTGTATGTGGTGAGGAGCTCAGGTGTGCCTAGGAAGGACTTCGCACGACGGAGGATGCCCAGTCGGCGACTGGCTTTGGAGGCCAGCTTGGAAATGTGGTTTTCCCAAGAAAGATCATGGCAGATGGTGAGACCCAAAAGCTTGAGCGACAGAACTTCTTGGAGAGGATTGTTGAGAAAGTAGATGGGAGGGTTGTCCAGTCGATCTTTTCGGAGAGACATAGTAAGAGTGTGAGATTTGTCAGGATTGAAAGACATGTTCCACATGTTTGACCAGTCTGTGATTTTGTCCAGGTCTTCAGAGAGTGAGGAGGCTGCAGACTGCCGATCTGAGGTAAGAGGAATGGAGCGGCAGAGAGTGGAGTCATCAGCAAAGAGATACAGAGGATTTTCCAGAGAGTCGGAGAGATCATTGATAAAGACCAGAAAAAGCACAGGGCCCAGCACACTGCCTTGGGGAACTCCAGCCTGAACGGGAAGGGGAGATGAGAGAAATCCATTCAGGGCCACACGTTGACTACGACCAGAGAGGAAGTCCGCAAGCCATGCATGGAGATTTCCATGGATACCATAGGAGGAGAGTTTGGTGAGCAGAGCTGGGTGCCAGACCATATCGAAGGCACGTGATATGTCAAGGGAGACAGCTCTGATTTCCTGTTTTGCATTGAGGACCTCCATCCATTGTTGAGACAGCAGAAGCAGCATGTCCAGAGTAGAGTGACCTGGTCTGAAACCAAATTGATGATCAGAGATCAAGCCATTGGAGAAGAGGAAAGATTTCATATCCGAAGCAATGATGGATTCCATGACTTTGCTGATAATTGGGAGCAGGCTGATTGGTCTGTAGTTGCAAGGATCTGTTTTTGCACCTTTTTTGTGTAAAGCGGTAATGTTTGCTGATTTCCAGGATGCTGGCAGATGACCTTGAGCAAAAGATAGGGTGAAAAGAACAGAGAGAGGGTGAGATAGAGCGGCAGAGCACGATTTTAGGACCCGTGGGCTGATGCCATCTGGTCCAGTTGCAGAATCAGAGTCGAGGTTTGACAAAAACTCCTCCACCTTGTCAGGAGAGAAGGTCACAGAGTCCAGGAGCAGTTTGGTTCGACTGGGAAAGGTGGGAACAGAGAGAGATGGGTTTGGGACTAAGGATTTTGAGGCAAACACAGAGTTGAGGCATTCGGCTTTGTCACGTGCGATGTCAACTGTGTGGCCATTTGAGGTAAGGGAGGGGATGGAGGGGGAACAAACACCAGAAACGGATTTGACCAGACGCCACCAGGATTTGGAGGAAGGAGACAGGTTTGAGAGTTCATTCTTGAGTGAGGAGAGATAGTGCTTCCTGGCACTCCTGAGGGTAGACACACACTTGTTCCGAGCTTGGTGGAAGGAACTGAGATTTCCTTCAGTTGGATTAGCCTTCCAAGAGGCAAAGGCAAGTTGTTTCAGGGCAACTGCCTCACCACAAGATTCAGTGTACCATGGACGGGAGGAAGGGTAAGACAACTGAAGGCGAGATGGGATAAATTTGTGCATGAGAGAGATCAGTTTGCTTTGGAAGAATTCCCAGGAAGAATTGATGTCAGAGGCAGTGGAGATGGGAGACCAATCCAGACGATTGATGGCTGCTTGAAGACCGTCCCAGTCGGCCTGAGTGAAATGCCAGACTCGTCGACGCTGAGGAGGCTCTCTGAGAATGGCCAGAGAGATGTCCACTTTGACAAGCACATGATCAGAAGAACCGATTGGAGCAGAAGAAGAGCAGCAGACATTAGCAGGGAAGTTAGTCATAACCAAGTCTAGAAGAGAAGATACTCCATTGGCTGAGATCCGGGTCGGGAAATTGACAGATTGTGTCAATCCCAGTGAGTCACAGAAGTCCTTTGCTGAGGTGCCATGACTGGTGAGAGAGGAACCCACACCCAACCAGGTGGCATGATGACAATTGAAGTCACCACATATGAGGAAGAGAGAGTTGGGATGAGTGGATAGAAGTTGGTCCATGTTGTCAGACAGTGAAATGTAGATGGAGTCATCACTGTTTGGGGGACGGTACAGAACACATATGAACAAAAGGTGGGAGCGGAGAGGAAGCCGTAGCCAGAGGTACTCCTGGGGGTGAGGAGGAGAGAGGGCAGTGCAAGGAGAGTGAGGAAGAGAGTTTTTGATAAAGATAGCCACCCCACCACCAGGCCGAGGCTCAGGTCTATCATACCGGAGGAGGGAGTAACCAGGAAGAGATATTAAGGAATCAGAGACATCTTGAAGGAGGAAAGTCTCTGTTAAGCAGATCAAGTCTGGATTGTCAGAAGCAACCTGTATGGAGAGATCAGTCAGGTTTGAGCGAAGGCCCCGGATGTTTGAGGTCCATACCGTTAATGAAGAGAGAGGGGGAGCATCGGGTACAGGACAGGGGAGGGGAGGAGTAGGTTAAGCTGTAGGATGAGAGGGGGAGGTAGGGAGAGCAGTTGTTAGTGTGTCAGCGATTGCAGAAGAGTTCCAAGAAAGGGAAGGATGAGGAGGATGAAAGGTTTGAAGGTGAAGGGATGAGGCACAGAGAGGGGTTGTTTGAGGGGGGGCAGAGGAAAGAAGAAGGTTGGGGGGGGGTGGAGGTATGAGATAGAAGGGAGACGAAGTGGGGAGGAGGCAGCTTTGAGGAGGAGGAGGGGGGAGGAGGGAGAATTGGAGAGGAATGGTATGGGGGGAGATTTGAATGGGAGGGGTTGGGGGGGAGTTTTGAAGGGGAGGAGTGAGGGGGGAGTTTAGGAGGGGAAGGGCAAGGGGGGAGTTCAGGAGTGGAAGGGCAAGGGGGGAGTTCAGGAGTGGAGGGGTAGGGGGGGAGTTTAAGAGTGGCGGGGCAAGGGGGGAGTTTAGGAGTGTAGGTGCAAGGGGAGGGATTTGGATGGGAGGGGCAAGAGGGGAGTTTAGAAAGTGGATGATTAATGAAAGACGAACATTGAAAACAAATTGGGTTTGTTGTGATTTTCAAGTTAGCAATCCGGTTCAGAATGATGGAGGAGGGATGGAATGAATGTGAATTTAGACCATGTAGTGAGGCAGACGTATAAGATATTGAATTTCTTTTTTTTGAGGTGGAATGAGTTGGAGAGGAAATTGAGAAAAGCCTTTTAAATAGGAAGAAAAACAGCGTGTTGTAAAATACCACTGAGTAAAACACTGAAGGGGAAAGGTTATACATATTTAAATAATATTTAAACAGAACCGTGAACAATCTTATGTGCACAAAAATACCAAATACCACCTCACCACATGCTTTAGCACTTGCCATCACCTTCGTTTTTCCGATATTCACCTTCAGACCTTTTGTCTCCATACATTCCTTCCACTTGTTCATCTTTTCCTTCAGTCCATCCATACTTTCCGCAATCAACACCAGATCATGTGCATACAACAACACCCACGGTAAACCCTCCTTTACGTTCCGAGCCAGCACCTCCATCACAGCTACAAAAAGTAGTGGACTTAGCACTGACCCCTGATGCACTCCCACCTTCACCTCAAACTCACAACTGTTCCAGTCCTTCGTCCTTACAGCTGTGCGCACTCTCTCGTACATTGCCATCACTACTCTGATCAACCATTCCTCCACTCCTAACTTCCTCAATGCCCATGTCACTACTTCGCATAGAATCCTATCGAATGCTTTCTCCAGCTCAACAAACCCAAGAAAAAACTTCTTCCACTTCTCCATGAACTTCTCCTGCAACTGCCTTACAATAAAGAGCGCGTATGTTGTTCCGCTTCCTGGCATGAATCCAAACTGCATTTCGTCGATCTTCACCTTCTTCCTTATCCTCCTCTCCAACACCCTTTCCAATACATTCATTCCATGCTCCAATAACTTTATCGCTCGGTACGAGCCACACTCCAGAGGGTCACCTTTCCCCTTGTATAGAGGGACGAGGGTACTCAGTTCCCAATCCACTGGAATGCAGCCTTCTTTCACCACCAGATTACAGATCTCTGTCATTCTCTTCACACGCCAACTTCCTGCTGCCTTCAAAATATCTCCCACAACTCCCGTCGGCCCTCCAGCTTTTCCACTCTTCATTGCTTTTATCGCTTCCTCAACTTCCTTCTCAATTATCTCCTCTGCCGGTCCTAAAACTGAGTTACTCTCTATGTTGCCATCCCATTCATTATCTGCATTTAATAGCATTTCCATGTATCTCTTCCATTAATTCCATCTGGGTCCACAACGATTTGTCCCACTTCATCCTTCAAGCAACTCACCCCCATCACATCACACCTCTCTTTCGCTATCTGCGTTGCAATCCTGAATACCGCTCTCTGACCCTCTTCTGAATCCAAGCGTTCTCAGAACATTTTCCTACATGCCTCCTGCGCCTTTGCTACCTCTTTCTTTGCAGCCTTCTTGGCTGCCTTATAACTTTCATGCTCTGCCTTTTCTGCCCCCGTACCCTTCGCCTTCTGCCACTCCTTGAACTTCTTCCTCTTCTCGTCAATCCTCTTTCCAACTTCATCATCACACCACCATGTTTCCAAGTGCCTCGGAGGTCCTTTTGTCCATCCACATACCTCACCAACAGCTCCCAACAGACTATCTTTCATTGACGTCCAACCACTTTCAAGCTCAACCACATCATCCTCGAACATACTCACCCTCTCTTTTAATGCCTCCCTCACCGTCGCCTCTTTCAAACTCCACACCTTCATTCTCGGTTGGTACTTCACCCGCCGAGCTCTCCTCGCACCTTTCACCCTTGTGTCGCAGACAACCAAGTGGTGCTGTGAAACAGCCTCCTCCCCCGGGATCACCTTTGTGACCCGGAGGTGCCCCCTATCTCACCTACGCACCATTAGGTAGTCAATGGTTGTCGTCGACCCACCTGACGTGTATGTAACAAACTTATTATCCTCTTTCTGGAACTGAATATTACAAATCAACAAACCAGCTGCATCAGCAAACTCCAAAATCCTTTCACCTTCTCCATTCCTCACACCTCACACCACCTCACACCTCACACTTTAAGGCTTTTGTGTTAAAACAAATATGGCGGCCTCACCACGTGACCGATGACGTCATCATTGTTATTATTTTTCTCCACCAATTTATCCTTAGATGACGCCTAAGAAACTTCATCTTGATTGGATGAAGTTTTGTACTTGTCGAATTATGACGTCATAATGGAGGCACTGATGACATCATCATTAACACAAGTTATTCCCCATGGAGAGTTCTCTACAATAAGCCATGTCTCAATTTTTTTCTATGCAGCGCTTTCAGAGATATGGAGGTGCAAAGTTTTTCAGTTTTTCCAAGATGGCGCCCATCCATGTGACCTATGACATCATAAATATAATTTTAAAATTCTACAGGAGGAGCTGCACCGATGATGATAATTTCCTGTCAATCAGACCAACGGTTGCAGAGAAAACCATATTTATTCTGTGCGGACAAACAGACAGATGAACAAACATACAAACAAACGAAAAATGACTCAAAGAGCGACACTTGGCAAAGCAGAACAAAGTCGAATGGCACTCAGTAGAGCATCCTTTTGACCTCAAAACTAATTAGTGATTGACTTCAGTGGCCTGATCTGCAAATCGTCTTAAAATTTTAATTTAATGGGATGAAAATTGACAATTTTAGAATTATGGCCTATGTTGACCTTTTGGCCTATGTTGACCTCAAAAATAGTTGGTGATTGGTTTCAGTAAGCCGAAATGCAAATCCCATTCAAATTTCAAGTCAATCGGATGAAAATTGAGGATTTTAGAGATTTGAAATTGTTGTTCACCTTTTCCCTATGTTGTCCTCAAAAATAATTGGTGGTTGGTTTTAGTAGGCTGATATGCAAATACTATTCAGATTTCAAGTCAATTGGATAAAAATCGAGGATTAAAGAAATTTGAAAAAAGTGGTTGACCATTGGCCTATGTTGACCTTGTGACCTATGTTGATCTCAAAAATAGTTGGTGGTTGAATTCAGTTCGCTGATATGTTAATCCGATTCAAATTTCAAGTCAATCAGATGAAAATTGAAGATTTTGGAATTTTTTTTAAAACGTGGTTGACCTTTGGCCTATGTTGACCTTTTTGCCTATGTTGATCTCGAAAATTATTGGTGGTTGGTTTCAGTAAGCTGATATGAAAATCCTATTCAAATTTCAAGTAAATCAGATGAAAATTGAGGATTTTAGATATTTGAAAAAAGTGGTTGACCTTTGGCCTATGTTGACCTTGTGACCCTATGTTGATCTCAAAAGTAGTTGGTGTTTGAATTCAGTTCGCTGATATGTTAATCCTATTCAAATTTCAAGTCAATCGGATGAAAATTGAGGATTTAGACATTTGAAAAAAGTGGTTGACCTTTGGCCTATGTTGACCTTTTGACCCCAAAAATGTATAGGATTTTGTCGGACCACGAACTCTACAATTTGGTAAAATTTCGTGAAGATCAGTTTAAAATTGTGTCCTGTAGGCAAGTATAAGTGAGCGGACAGACAAACAAACACACACACAAACAAACACACACACAAACAAACACACACACACACAAACCGGAGTGAGCAACATACTTTTTTTTTGCCAAGTAACAAACGGACTCAAATGCAATACCCTCTCCTCTGGCGAGGGTAATTGTAGACAAGTCAGGAGATGACGATGGTTCACGAGCGAGCGGTATTCAATGACAAAGGACGGACTACTTTGAAATGGCCGTCCTTTGTGACCTTTAAAAGTCAAAACCGACATTGAAAATATATAAATAGGAATGTAGTATCTGTTATGAGACTAGTTAGCTACACAATACCGAAAATTCGGTTCGATTCCGACAACTCTGAAATTTTGACCTTTGTGACCTTGAAATGTCAAAACGAAGGTTACTGACCTTGAAATGAGATAGAAAATAATGTATAATCAGTTATGAGGTTAGTCAGCTACACAATACCGAAAATTCGGTGAAAAATGAAATGAAAAAAAAAATTTTTTTTTAATTAAAAAAAAAATTAAAAATCGAGCTCCGTGGGGCTAGACACATGACATTGGCCTAACCAAATATCGAAACCCCCTGTCAGATTTCACCAAACCCCTCGGAGAAGATGTAGCTTGAACTCGATTACCCCCTAAAAAGACATCTTTTTCGGGCGTGGCTCCGCCCACAATGGGTGCAATACGCCCACTCAAGGCAGGACACAACTAGATCTATCTCCCACAACACAACAGGACACAACACAGCTATCAACCTCCCACCCAAGTTTCATCAAAATCGGATGACATCATCGGGTAGTTATGCTGCAGACACACAGACACACACACGGACAGACGCACACACATGACGAATATAGTGGTCACTTGATAACTCGTGAACCAATGAGCATTTCTGACTGCCAATAATAACTTAGAATGACAGAGGATGTCTTTGAAGGCCAGCTTTGATATGTGGTCAGCTAAAGAGAAGTCTTGACCGATGAGGCCTAGAAATTATACAGATTGAACCTCTTTCAGTGGCTGACCATGGAAATAGATATAGGTATAGGTTGGTTCATTTAATGATCCTTCTGGAGTGAATGGGTGAGACTGAGATTTTCCAGGATTAAAAGACAAATTCCATTTATTGGAGTAGCATCCAATCAATTCTACATGTGTGTGTGTGCATGTGTGTACACGTGTGTGCACGTGTGTGTGTAGATGTGTGTACGTGTGTGTGTGTGCATGTGTACGTGTGTGCATGTGAAAAAAATAAATTACAGCACATATGGGGGCAGAAATATTTCCATTGTCAGAAAGAGGAGAAAGTGTTTCAGGCCAGAAACTTGCTACACCCCAGCAAGTTTCGTGTACAAGTCTGCTTCGTGTACAAGTCTGCTTTTCATGTTAAATGCCATTGTAGTTCCAGCTTATCATTCACCTCCAAAAATATTTTGCCATAGAACATCATCACTGATAACTGTAATCTTGAGTTTGCCATTTCTCATGAAGAGTTTCATTTTACTTTGGAAAACTATTAAAGAAAACTATCAAATTCACATCAAAGGTGCAGATGAAATGCCTGAAATATGAGGTCACGTTGCCCTTTAATTTTAAAATGACCGACGTAAACTTATTCAACACGAGAGAAACATAACTATTGCGTCCTTGGTCATTAACTGCCAATAATGATTCTTCACAACATATTTTAAACATGGTCTCTTTAACCCGTTCCAACATCATGTTATATACGAGTAGCCAACATAATGAATTTTCCATGCAAATGTATAACCTTGAGTGGTGATGATTAGATAAGAGAGAAAAATAGACAATTGTGTTACTACAGACACAAACCGATGGTTTTTGTTTTGTATAACAATGGAGATAAAAAAGGAAGAAGAAGAAATAGTGTCGGAAAATGATTCTGCAAATGTTCAGACATGTGTCTGGGCAAATAAAACACATTTTTATTGACAAAATAAGTTGTAAAACTGCAAGTCAAGAAAGTAAGCAGATGGAATTTAACTCGATCATTCGCGGTGACCTGATAATGACGACAAGAGAGCCAAGCAAACAAATTGAATGTTCAATCAAAACAAAAAAGGCTGGTAACTTGTTTATTTTCACATTTTGTTCTACATTCGGAACAACATATCAGGCAAATTCGTAAATACATGAAAAATAAACTGTCGCCAGTGCAGAGAGGAAAAGCAAAGCACAGCACAGCACAAGACTCCCTGTACCACAAACAACCTGAAATATTATAATTTAAAAACTGAACCAGCACAATCCATGCCGATTACATCACACCCAAGCAGTGCAGCAAACAAAGACGACAGAGCACCCAGGCAACAAAAGAAACACACGAATAGTTGCACAGCACGGAGTTCTATCATCTCCCCAGTGACATCAATTTGATCATGCAAATGATGGAAATACCAAGCAAATGGCAGTTTATTTGGAAGCAAAAGGCCTCAGATTACAGTGGGTAAAAGTCCCCAATAAGCAAATTCAAGTGGAAAACAGCAGCATTGCAAGATGCCCCAGAAAAAGGATAAAACTACAACCAACTAGCGTGAACGAGAAGCGGTCAATAGAAAATGTCCCAGGAAGTAGTGCATTTCAGAGGGACAAGAAATGTAGGAATCACTTGCAGCACACTATGTGTGTATATGTATATATATATATATACAGTCACGTGAAAAAGTAAGTACACCCCATGTAAAGTTTTGACTTTTTCAACATATTTCAACATACAGCTATTTGATCTTCATTTCAACAATATTGATAGATAAAGGTGATATAATATAACAAATATCATGAAACATATACATTTTGTAGTCCATTGTATAATTTAAATACACATAAATGCAAATTTCGCATGTGGAAAAAGTAAGTACACCCCTACATTTATCACTACTTCAAATACCTAAAATTAGAATCAGGTGCACCAGCTCAGGTGCAAATGATTAGAACATCGTTAGAGAGGATCTTGGAGGAACCTGTCTTATTTAAACCTCAGACATTTAGTTTGGTTTGCTCTTTGTTGTTGAAGTGTGCAGCGTCACCATGCCGAGATCAAAAGGGCTCTCTGATACATTCAGAAAGAAGGTTATAGATGCCTACGAGTCTGGGAAAGGATTTAAAAAGATCTCCAAACAATTTGAAATCAATCATTCGACCATCGACAAGTGGAGAAGATTCCAAACAACTGCCAACTTGTTCAGGCCAGGCCACCCCTGCAAGTTCAGCCCGAGAGCAGACCGCAAGATGCTGAAAGAAGTCTCTAAGAACCCCAGAATGTCATCACGGGACCTACAGGTAGCTCTTGCCATTGTTGATGTCAAAGTGCACGAGTCTACCATTAGAAAGAGGCTGCACAAATTTGATCTACATGGGAGGTGTGCCAGGAGGAAACCTTTGCTGTCCAGAAAGAACACCAGGGCAAGACTAAAGTTTGCCAATGAACACCTGGGCAAAGACCAGCACTTCTGGAACAATGTGCTCTGGACAGATGAATCAAAGGTAGAGCTATTTGGCCACAGTACCAGAAGACATGTTTGGCGAAAACCAAGGACAGCATTTGACCACAAGAACCTGACACCAACTGTAAAGCATGGTGGTGGAAATATTCTGGTTTGGGGCAGCTTTGCTGCATCAGGGCCTGGGCAGCTCACCATCATATAATCCACTATGAATTCTTCATTGTACCAGAGGGTGCTTGAGGATAATGTGAGGCCATCTGTCGGAAAGTTGAAGCTCACCCGAAGGTGGACCTTGGTTACCAGTACTGGTATGTTTACCAGTAAATCCACCAAGGAATGGCTGAAAAGAAAGAAATGGAGGGTTCTGGAATGGCCAAGTCAAAGCCCGGATCTAAATCCCATCGAGATGTTGTGGGGGGATTTGAAACGAGCTGTGCATGCACGAAACCCCTCAAACATCGCACAGCTGAAAGAATTCTGCATGGAGGAGTGGGCAAAAATTTCTCCCAGTCGATGTCAGAGACTGGTAGACCGTTTTAAGAAACGCCTACTTGAGGTTGTTTCTGCCAAAGGGGGCAATACCACCTATTAGAGCCAAGGGTGTACTTACTTTTTCCACATGCGAATTTTGCATTGATGTTCATTTAAATTATACAATGGACTACAAAATGTAAATGTTTCATGATATTTGTTATATTATATCACCTTTATATAAAAAATAATAACCACCTTTAGAGGCCATTTTTCCCCGCAAAGCGGGGGTTGGCCTTTTTCGGGAACCGTGGTTGTTGTTTGTTTTTTGGTCCCCTTTTTGAAGCAATGTTTTACGGCCGGATGCCCTTCCTGACGCCAACCCTTTCTGCCACCTTTAACGACAAGCAGGGAATTACCAGTGAACTGGTACTCAATTAGCCGACCTCGGAAGGATGACAGGCTGAGTCAACCCCCCTGGCGTTAATTCAGCGATCGACCAGGATTCGAACCCAGGATCCTTGGATCATAAGCCGGCACCCTAGCCGCTAGCCCAACACCAAAACCTTTATCTATCAATATTGTTGAAATGAAGATGAAATAGCTGTATGTTGAAATATGTTGAAAAAGTCAAAACTTTACATGGGGTGTACTTACTTTTTCACGTGACTGTATATATATATAGATATATATATTTATATATGTATATATTCAGACCCCTTCACTTTTTTCACATTTATTTCAAAAAGTATTTCACATTTTTCACATATATATATACAGTCACATGAAAAAGTAAGTACACCCCATGTAATTTTTTTTAATTTACCACATTATGGTACCCAGGTTGATATACTTTGGATGAAGTATGGTCACTGTAATGACGTTTGAACTTTGACCTTGAGTCAAGGTCACTAAAGGTCAACAGAAAAAAATGGCGACATCATTTTTCCGATTAGTAGGACCCAGTGGAATACATTTATAGTGGTTGCCCCAAATTAACATGAACTGCACACGAACTTGAAATTGAGAACATAGGCCCCCCCACTACTGCTCCAAATCACATTCCCATTTCAAGTTAACTTTATTTTCCTTTTAAAAGTTTTGGCCCCAGGTGTCCAACAACCACAGCTACAGGTAACAACCCCTACCACAGGTTGGACTGCCCCTCCCTGCAGCTGTTCCAAATTCCCTACGGGGACCAATTCTTCTGAGGCTCTATCTCCCGACTCCCCTGCATCCAAATCCAGCTCGGAGCCAACACACTCCCCCTGCTGGGTATCCAGTTTCGGAGCCTCTTGTACCCAATTGTTGTGCATGGTGAGGGTCCCCTCGGTCACTTCCACCTCCTCCTCAGACCGACTCACCTCAACCCCCAAACTCTTTTGGGCCTGGTCAACCTTGTCCTCCATGGGACTGTCCCACTGTCCCAGGTCCCTAACCGCTGTGTCACATCATGCTCATTATTCACATCAATCATTTCTGCCCCCCACAGGCCTCCATCATTACACACCCGGTCCGGTTCCGCCACACGGACCCCCAATAACTCTTGCTCTGCACAACTGCACTTGTGCAGCAAGGATCCCAAACCATCCCCCGGTTGTTGTGTTGTGACATCCACCCGGCCCCGATAACTTCCCAGGCCTTCATGTATCCAACATTCCCCATTAAAATTTTCACATTCCCCATTCAGCTGTAGACACTCCCCTCTTTCCAATTCACATTCTGCTGCAATACCCTGCTCCTGTGCCCCACGTGAAACATTCTTGTGTTCTTTCTTTATTTCATTCGTCTGTTCACATGGGGTTCCCGTTTCTTTAATCTGAGCATCCACTCTTTCACTACCTCCCCTCATTATCCCCCTCAACCCATCAATTTTATTTTCCAATCATTCACTCTGAGCATTCATGTCTTTCCTTTGGGCATCCATTTTTTCATTCAATCCCCCTATCTTTCCTTCCAACCGATCACTCATTGTGTCCATTTTATTACTCTGAGCATTAATGCTGTTATTCAATCGCTCATTCATGCTCTTCATAAATTGCATTAAGGCCTGGGTATCTACCGGCGCCATCTGTACGGCGGGGGAAGTTCCATTCCTGCTCCCCACCCCATCTACAATAGGCTCACTTCGAACCCAGGCATTTTCCTCACGCTCGTCCAACTCGGCGTCCGCCATTTCGCCGTTGGCTAACGCGTCTGCGGCTCGCGTATTTTACCTCAGGAATAAAACAACTTTTAAATTTTCGAACCATGATGTCGCGCTTCGCACACTCCCATCGACTATCAAAATTTTATCACCTCCGACTAAAAACTTTTTGCATCCAAATGCCGGGCACGATGTACGCCCGACCGTGTCGATCTCGCCCACGGACAAAAACTTGTCCGTCGGGTCCGTATTCCACTCCTGACTGACACCAGTTGTCCTGTGGCTGGCTCAGTTAACACCGAGCATCACCACGGATGGAATCGGGCTTTAATGGAGGCGTTTATTCAATCCAATGGCGGCCGATACGCGAGACGGAATGAACAGTGCCGACTTACCTTCACAGCCCGATGCCTTCGACCTGAAAACAATTGAACTCACACAAACACGGGATTTTGAATAGAACAGAAAATAATAAAAGGGTTTATTTAAAATAACTATCGAGAAAGGGAAACGCGATGATAAAACTAAAACCAAGGTTGGGATCCCGCACACCTCACTTCACATACAAGACAAGGGAAAGAATTAAATAAAATAATCGTCGTGTTTGGGGTTTGTGTGGGCTTATCTGTCTGGATGTGACCGTCAGGAATTGTCCAGGATGGTCAGCTCCAAGCGCAGCCGTACGACTGCGCTCCGGTTGGCGCAAACCGCTCAGGCGTTGGCGCGAACACCGCTCGCTGCACGGTCCGTCCCGCCCACACAGCACAGCACGCAGGTACCAGGAGCACGAACAACAGAGGAGGATGATCGTCGGCACTGGTCTCTCCACCAAAGTCCAAAGGCAAGAACAGGTCAAAGCACGAAGGGACAGTCAAGGGAAGGCAAGAGGCAAAGGGAAGAGAGAAGCGGAGGCGAAGACAGGCAGATGCGAAGAGAGAAAATGTCGGTCAGCGAGTCGTTTTGCTCTCACGGTGTCACATCGGCCCTCCTCTTTCACCAACCAGTGCGTCCTTTACTTGTCACCTTTCACGCCCTCCGCACCGATTGGCCATGGTGTCATCGGTCGGTGGCCAATCAGTGTGCCGCTCCTTCACCTTTCATACCCCCAATCACGGGGAAGCTTGTTGTCCTTTCCCCGACCAATCAAGTTCTCCCTGCTCTGCCAATCGGTGGCCTACTCCTTGCTTGCCCCTCCCCTGGCCAATCACTAGTTCTCCTGGGCATGGCTCTCAGCCTGCCTGATCAATGTGTGAAAGCCATGGTCTACCACTGCGCAGCCGCTGCCTGCTTGTCTTTCCGGTCAGTCCTTATGGCGGCAGGGAATTCATTCATGTGTGCACTAAGGGCCTATCGAAGTGTCTATAAGAGTGCGTTGCCATATGGGACAAAGGGTAGATCACAGAGGGAACGACACACAACAGTTTTATCCTTATTCCCTAATTCTAGTTACCAAGCCCCGCCCCCTCGTGGCGGGGACACAGATACGCAGCTTACTTCGACATTCGGGCTAGACAAACCTTATTACAGGTGAGGTTCCCTAGCACGACAGCCGGACACCTACCTATGCAGATCTACCTAGATCTAGATATTCCCCTACCCCAAAATTCATAACAGTATGTTGGTACACTGACATGAGCAGGGCTTTTTGGGAGTTTCGGTATGGATGGGTGATTGTAGACATGTGCAGTTAACGTGATGTCTATGAGGATGTCATCGAAAAGTGAATGTGCTGTCAGTGTTTGTTTACTTCATTCCTCACTTTACTTAATCTTCTTAAATCATATGATATCTAATTCGGCCGGTGGGTGGATGTGTGCATTTGTGCATGTGTGCATTTTGACTTGTATGCACTCCTAAACCGCTGGGCAGAATCCGTTTATACTCGGTGGTTGTACTCTGGGTATGCATGGGAACATTCTACCAAGTTGGAATGGCCATCTGCAAACTTAGGTTTTTACTTTTGTGTTAAAGTGTGGCAGTTTTATGTTAAAGTTTTTACACACCCCCACCCCCATCCCCACTCCCATAGATTGCGGGTGTTTCTAATCCAAAAAAATTCTGATAAACACACGCTAGTGATATATTTTTGTCCACCGCACTGTTCTCCCATCTCTCCTCTCCTTCCACTCTTCGCCCGCCTCGATCCACACCAATCCCTCCTTCCCTACTACTGATACTCCTACTACTACTACTAAGCCTCCTCCAACTCCTCAACTTCCCTTTACCCTGACTGCATGCCTTTAAAGCTATTATAATAAAAGCACTCATACTATGTCTACAACTACTACTACTACTACTACTACTACTACTACTACTGCTAATACTACTGAGCTTTCCTGTGCCCTGAGCACATGCCTTTACAGCCATTCTAAGCACTACTCCTTCTCCTACGACTACTCCTCCACCTACTCCTCCACCTACTCCTGAGTTTTCCTGAATGCATGCCTTTTAAATATATTTAAACAAAAGCATTACTCCTACTACCCCTTCTCCTTCTACTTCTCCTGAGCCCATGCCTCTAAAAGCATTCGAACAAAAGCACTACTACTCCTTCAACTCTTATTTCTACTCTTACTACTCCTCGTCCTCCTCCTCGTCCTCCTACTCGTCCTCCTCGACCATCTCCACTACTCCATCGTGAAATTAAACTGACTGATGGAATTTATGGTGTGTGGGTAAAGCACAGACATGATGGGCCAAATGGCCTCCTCCTGTATCCAAGTCCACTGCCATCCACCCAGACCACAGCCCTTATGCAAATAATACTTCTATAAATATATTTCACACATTACCATCCACTTGTGATCGATCTCACAACACAGCAGGAATAAATTACTGCACAAATGCAATTAAATCAAAGATTACTCCAATGCTGAAAGTTTCCTCAGACATTATGTTCAAGCGTTATTGGATTATCCATGTGCAGAATCAATCATCTCTAATGGCATGAGCAATGTAAATTAATCCGTCAACGTGAAGGTAAACGTGGGAACTTTTATATTAAGGTTTTTGCCCCCCCCCCTACCCTCTCCCCCTTGCCACTCTTGTAGGGAACGGGCCTTTTCTAGTCCTAAAATTATGCTATAAACAAAATGCGTTTTTTATTTCCTTAAACTCATTTGTACTTCAGACACATTTCCACAGGCTGGTGTTGGCCTGGTATTGGCTTAGCGGTTAGGGTGCCGGCTTGGATCCTAGGATCCTGGGTTTAAATCCCGGTCGATCATTGAATTAATGCCGGGGGGTTGACTCAGCTGGTCATCCTTCCGAGGTTGACAAATTGAGTACCAGCTTGCCGGGATGAATGATCCCGGTGTGTACCCTGATTTAGAATAGGTACACTGTATCCCTGCGCATCGTAAGAGGTGACTCAGGGTTGGTGTCAGAAAGGGCATCCGGCCATAAAAACATTTCCTCAAACAGGGAACCATGATTGCCATGGGGCCCGCAAGGCTAACCCCCGCTCTAGCGGGGAAAAATGGCCTTAAAACGATCATTCATTCATTCATATTCACAGATTTCCACCAACAAAATCCAGATATGCCTCCGAGCAATAACTCTTTTTTTTTCATTAAATAAGCAGGGTTGTGCAGGTGCGCAGGTATCAGAGGCATTCTCCTACCTTGCCGCATGGCTTCCTGCAAACCCTCATTTCTTGCAAACAAGCAGAAACCACACGATGAGCAATTTTTGGTGGAGTGGGAGTAGAAGCGACTTTAGATTTCCCAAAAACGGCTCTCTGTTTACCGTTTTTGGCTCCAATGTGTAAACACGCGAGGACAAGTGTTCACAAGTAATGACCGGGATGTGGCAATGCAAAGCTCTCGAGCCCACGTAAAGCCTTTTGACTTCAACCATCAAGAAAGTCGAATTACTGTGACGTGGATTCACCAAACATTAAACGGCACAATTGTTTTTCTTCGGCATCGATCTTAGTCTCGCGGTGGTTGCGTTTGCAGATGAATCAGATGCAGGAAAAGGAGTTACCTTTTATGCAGTCAGCATGACAAAGTATCCGAGCTGATTGTAACAATTCCAGGCCGATTAAAAGTAGCGAGGGGAAGGAAGGGTACAGCAAGTCTTATCAGAGCAGAAACAACAATTGTGCCATTGTGAAAGGACACTACCCACCTTAGTGACAGTGGAGGAAGAAGAGGGGGCTCGCAAGGTCTCCAAGGAACCTGCTGGAAGCAGACCCTGCCGATGGAAGAAGGAAAAAAAATCGCTGTTATTCAGAAACACAAGTTAGAGAACAGCTTGTAAATAGAGTTTAAAAAAAAGAAAAAAGAAGAGTTCAAATTGACTTGTGATCTCATGATGCCTGAGCATGGTTCTGTGATCTACTGACCTCTGAGGGTGGACTTAGGTTAACCTGCATTTGTCC
Organism: Myxine glutinosa; assembly: GCF_964187855.1. NCBI lineage: Eukaryota > Metazoa > Chordata > Myxini > Myxiniformes > Myxinidae > Myxine > Myxine glutinosa. The sequence goes on from NC_136267.1 coordinate 60,530,531, forward strand.
AAATGGTTAAAAACAAAGAAAAACAAGCATTCTGAGTATTGCGCTGCAATACATGTCCCCTGCCGGCAGTCTGTCGTCCGGAAAACTGTTGGGGAAATTACCAAAGTTCAAAGTGCCATAACTTTGTCAAAAATGATCGAAACGTCGTGAAGTTCGAACTTGATCTGTAACTTATCATGAGGAAACCATGTACCAAGTTTGAAATCATTAGCATTAAGAGTTTAGAAAAAAAGCCCGGAAAACTGTTCTTTGCGTGACAGACTGACAGACGGACAGACTGACAGACTGACAGACTGACATACTGACAGATGGAGGGACGAAGTGCAAACCTATAGTCCCCTCCCGGTACACCGGTAGGGGACTAATAGAAAAAAAAAACACAGATGGCTTGTGGAAAGTTGGAATTCTCATGGCAACATCTGACAAATCCTATGTGAAGTGACATCACAGTTGAGCAAAGCACTCTGGGAATTTTAACGATGGAGGTGAACAGTCTCTCATTTGCTGTGAAACAGCATTGTGTCATGAGGTTTCCAGTAAAGCAAAACGTATAAACAGCCATCCCAATTTAAAGAGAAATAGTTGGGTGATGCACACCTCTTGGGTAAAAGTGCATTTGAATGGAGCAAAAAATAAATAAATAATCCACGATGTACACAAACACGGATTGGATTATGTGCACGTGAAATCAAGTGTCGTGGCTCCTGCAAACACTTACCTGCATTGAACAGTTCATTTTGGCAACAGCATCAGTGCACGATATTGGTACAGAACCATGTACCGTAAAATGGGGGTGAATAGGGACAGCAAGGTGAATAGGGACACAAACTGAAAAAAAGTTCGGAAACTTTTTTCGCTGAAAATTGATAACCATGCTGATTTGTTGATATTTGGGTTGAAAGTGTTGTCTTGTTTTTTAAAAAGCAACTTATAGTCCCTATTAACCCCATATATGGGTTAAATAGGAATAATGTTGTGGTTGTGTGCTTCCCCTTCTCTCCCCATCTTGTCTTCCGCTCCCTCTTTTTGTATATTTTGTTTGTCTGGTTGATTTGTTTGTGAAATAAATGTTAGCTCTTTCACGAGCCGCGATTCAGTATACAAAAAAAAAAAAAAAAATAAATAAAAAAAAAAATAGGGTTTTTATGGCTGTCCTGATTCACCCCGTTTTACGGGTGAATAGGGACAGTCACTAATACAAAAAAATAATCATCAAGAAATAGGGACAGCTTGGAGAAACTTTTTATCCCATTTTTTTTTTCATTGGCACCGTGGTTTATATTATGGGTGCATATTATGTGCATCCATCTGAGCTATCAATTTAGCAATAAGTTGGAAACTCAGGATTGTTTCTTGATTATTATTTTTTTGTATTAGTGACTGTCCCGATTCACCCGTAAAACGGGGTGAATAGGGACAGCCATAAAAATCCTATTTATTCCTATTTAACCCATATATGGGGTTAATAGGGACTATAAGTTGCTTTAAAAAAAAATAAGAGAACACTTTCAACCCAAATATCAACAAATCAGTATGGTTATCAATTTTCAGCGAAGAAAGTTTCCGAACTTTTTTTCAGTTTGTGTCCCTATTCACCTTGCTGTCCCTATTCACCCCATTTTACGGTATCATGTCGTGTTGGGAAATGTAGAAACCATCATTCATTCAGACGGGTTATTTAATAAAGTAAGAAGGTTCCAACACCGATGAATATGTGGGACATACTGGGCTGGGGAAGGGATGTACCGGAGGTTTCCAAAAGAACATTAGTTGAACCTGAAGGCATTCGGAATGGAAAATGCTTACAGTCAGTCCAGATATGTCTCCTTGTCATTTTTATCTTTTCACACTCGTCAACTAACTTAGCATCTGGTTCAAAGTAATATTGGTGTGAAAACGCATCTAAAGATCTCTATGGATCTAGCTTTAAGGTGTGACTGCACTGACGGAACCAATGCACACATGCAGTGGGGAATACGTTAAAAAAAAATAGTGATGAACTTCAACCATCTTCACTTTACTTCCACATTCTAGAACGTGTGAAGCCATGTATTATAAGAACCAATGAAAACAAATCTGATCACATCTCATGAGAAAGCATACGGTATTTCTGTGAACGAAACCCCAAACCACCCTTATATAGGCACTGGACCCAAGCAAATGGTGACAGACTGATATGTACCAGGGGTCTTCAAAAAGTTCCATCATTGTTATACATTTTGTTTTTTGACCTCCGACACCGAGTTGGACGGAAGTTAAATGGTTTTACCCGTTTGCTTGTCTGTGAGCAGGATATTTCAGTAAGTTATGGACGGATTCTGACGAAACAGGGTGGACAGGTGACAGTGACAAGGACGAATTGTTCGGATTTTGGTAAAGATTCTAATCTGGATATGAGAATTTTGAAAGTGGTTCTTCCTTGACAGATGGGGCTTAAACCGCATACATAGCATGATATCTCAAAAAGTTATGGACGGGTTCTGACAAAACTAGGTGGATGAGTGGGTTAGGTGACAAGAACAAGCTGATTACATTTTGGTTCAGGTCCAAATCCAGATCCGGCCTATCAGTGGGATACAAAACATAAATTGTTCAGCCTGGCGGAGGTTTGCTCTCTACCGAGATCTGTTCTAGTTTTAACCATGTATCAGTCCATGATGACCGGGTATCGTTTACATCTGTGCTTCTTAACCTGTGTGAATGGTTCACCCAAGGATGAATGAGATTGGGATTTGGGTGAATGAGGAAGGTGGGGTGAATGACTCACTGCAGTGAATGACTTGTGGGTGAATGTGTTTACTACTCGTAGTAGAATCTACTACTAGATGAGAGGGAAAAAGTAAGGTGTATGCTAAATTGGTAAAAAGTAAATTGGTAATGAGTTGTAAGCTGTGTTGAAAAAAGTCAATTCACCATCAGTCGCAGGTGAAAGCCAAAATAGATGGGGTTAAGGGTTTAGATACTAACAGCCACTCACAAATCCACAAATACAAGACAAGGCAGCTTCCACAAATTAATGGAAAAGTCCTACAATTTGCTGCTTAATGTACTATTTATTCATATAGACAAGGAAGGTGACACTCTTGATGATTATGATGCTGTTTCTACTACGACAACTACGACTAATTTAATGGCTGGACTTATTCCAACCTTCTTGTGGGGTCCGCCAGGGAAGACCATTGGCCCAACTTTTCCAGGAACCGACTGGCCAGGCCTGGCGTTCAACTGCTTTATTTGGCAGGAATTGGTAACTTGTTCAGCGTACCGGTGATAACTACTCTGCGCAAAAAAGACACCTTTGTGATCTCTAACGTTGAGCAACAATGAGTGCTGGATGAGTTCTGGCAGATGGGTCTATCCGATGGAGGGTGTACATGTATCACATTTAAAACACCAGGGTGTAGCGGCTACCGCTGGGTTTACACAATCGCCTTGCACCTACCAAGGACGCGGAGCGATCACCATGCCGGGCTCGTCCAGGACGCCCGGGCATGCCCGCCCTCGACTTGCCAGGCCGCGTCCAGGACGCCCGGCCACGCCCCCTCTCGCCTTTCCCGGGCAAACGCTCCGGGATAATGTGTATATATATTGCTGCCCGATAAACGGGCTTTTCAGAGTATCCGAGTTGTTTTGTTTCAATAAAGAAACTCGGACGAATTCCAGCTTTTTGTCGCGTCCATTCTTCCGATTACGTGGGAGCACAGCTCCTACATTGGTGACCTACGGACATGGACACGGCAGTTGCACTCAAACTGCCTACCTTCTGGGAGGCTCACGCGGCGGTTTGGTTCGCCCAGGCGGACTCCCTGTTCGCCCTGCGAGGCATCACGGCCGACGACACCCGCTTCCACCATGTGGTAGCAGCGCTCGGCTCAGCCACCGCGGCCCGCGCCCTGAGCCTCCTCGAGAGCCCGCCAGCCGCTGACAAATATGGCGCGATTAAAATGCTCCTCCTCGACGCTTTCGCCCTCTCATCGGTGGAACGCGCAGGGCGCCTGCTCGACCTGCCCGAGCTCGGCGACACGCGCCCGTCCGAGCGAATGGACTACATGCTTTCGCTGCTCAGCGAGCACTCTCCGGCATTCCTGTTCCGGGAGCTGTTCCTCCGTCAGCTGCCTAGCCCGGTACGCCTCGCCCTGGCGAGCACGACGATCACGGATCCCCGCGCCCTCGCCAGGGAAGCCGACAAGATCTCCGCGGCAGGCCAACGCATTGCAGCAGCGACCTGGGGCCCACCGCCGTCCGACGCAATGCCCATGGCGCCCGAGCACCCGGCACGGTCGACGACCGAACTGCCGATGCAATTGGCGGCCGCTACGCCGAGCCGACCACCTCCAGTACGACGACCGGGGCCTCCACCTGACCAAGCGTGGTGTTACTATCATGCCAGGTTCGGACAGAAGGCTTGGACATGCCGACCCCCGTGCACCTTCGGCAGGCCGGGAAACGGCCGGGCCGGCGTTCATTACCAGCCATGAGCGCCGGCCACACGGGCAACTTACTTTTCATCACGGACAAAGCGTCTGGACGGCGCTTCCTGTGCGACACCGGCACCAAACTGAGCGTCATACCCGCCTCCGATCAGGACAGGCAGTCCGCGGTTTGCGGCCCCTCCTTGGTTGCGGCCAACGGATCGGCCATCCACACCTTCGGCCCGCGCAACGTCACCCTCTGCTTCGGCGGCCAACACTTTGCTTGGACTTTTGTAACCGCAAGCGTGCCTATGGCTCTGCTAGGCGGCGACTTCCTCTGCGCACACGGACTGCTGGTGGACGTCCAACGGCGTCGCCTCATCAACGCCGAGACCTTCAGCTCCCTGGTATGCACATTGAGCAGCTCTGCTCTGACCGAGCTGGCATGCGCCCTCCCGGCGGCGAACGAGTTTGCTCGCCTGCTCACGGAGTTCCCGGCCCTCACGCGGCCGACGTTTTCGGCCGTCGCAGTACGACATGGGATCGAGCACCACATACCAACCACGGGCCCGCCGGTCTACGCCAGAGCCCGCCGCCTCGACCCAGCCAAGCTCGCCATGGCCAAAGCCGAGTTCGACGCTTTGGAACACCTCGGCATCGTGCGGCGCTCTGATAGCGCGTGGGCTTCGCCACTACACATCGTCCCAAAACCAGGGGGCGGCTGGCGCCCATGTGGCGACTACCGCCGCCTTAACGACGCTACCACCCCCGACAGGTATCCGATCCCGCACATCCAAGACTTCTCCGCCCGTCTGGCAGGACGGGTCATTTTTTCAAAAATCGATCTCATACGGGGATATCACCAGGTACCTGTCAGGGCGGCCGACGTCCCTAAAACGGCGGTCATCACGCCGTTCGGCTTGTTCGAATTCCTGCGGATGCCGTTTGGCCTCAAGAACGCGGCTCAGGCGTTCCAGCGCTTGATGGACGGCGTGCTGCGTGACCTGCCGTTCCTCTTCGTTTACCTGGACGACATCCTCGTCGCCAGCACGTCCAGGGCCGAGCACCTCCTCCACCTCCGAAAACTGTTCGGGCGCCTCAGCGAGCACGGCCTCATCGTCAACCCGGCCAAATGCCACTTCGGCACGACGGCCGTGGATTTTTTGGGCCACCACATCACCAAGAACGGGGCCGTGCCGCTGCCAACCAAGGTCGAGGCCATCACCACGTTTCCGCGTCCCCGCTCCATAAAGGCCCTGCAGGAATTCCTGGGAATGGTGAATTTCTATCACCGCTTCGTGCCCCGCGCTGCTCAACTCATGCGGCCCCTCTACGAAGCCCTCCGGGGCAAGCCGGCCAAGCACGACATCGTCTGGTCCGCAGCAATGGACGCGGCCTTCAAAAGCTCAAAGCGGGCCCTCGCCGATGCAACACTGCTCGCTCACCCGGTGCTCAATGCTCCCATCGCCCTCACCACGGATGCCTCCGACTACGCGGTGGGCGCCGTACATGAGCAATGGGTGAACAGGGTTTGGCAGCCACTCAGTTTTTCAGCCGGCAGCTCCGGCCGAACGAGCTCAAATATAGCACGTTTGACCGTGAGCTCCTCGGTCTACACCTGGCCATTCGCCATTTCCGCCACCTCCTGGAGGGCCGACCCTTCACGGCGTTTGTCGACCACAAGCCGTTGGTTTACGCAATGGCCAAGGTCACGGAGCCGTGGTCGGCCCGCCAACAGCGCCACCTCTCCGCCGTGTCGGAGTTTACCACGGACATCCGGCACGTCGCCGGCAAAGACAACGCCGTGGCCGACTGTCTTTCTCGGACCAGCGCGAACGCGGTCCACCTCGGCGTGAACTTCGCGCTTATGGCGGCGGACCAAACCACCGACACCACGGTGCAAGCCCTCTGGGCGGCGGACACGGGCCTCCGCCTGGCCGACATCCCCTTCGCGGACACTCTCCTGCTCTGCGACGTCTCCCAAGGCCAGCCTCGCCCCATCGTGCCCGTTACCTGGCAACGCCGCATCTTCGCCTCCCTCCACGGCCTTTCCCATCCGGGCCGGAAAGCTTCCCAGAAGCTGGTTTTCGGCGCGATTCGTCTGGCACGGCCTTCGACGGGACGTCCGTGATTGGACCAGCACCTGCACAGCCTGCCAACAGGCCAAGGTCCACCAACACACCCAGGCCCCGCTGGCACCTTTCACCGTGCCCGAACGATGTTTCGACCACGTTAACGTGGACCTGGTGGGCCCCCTCCCCCCATCACGGGGGTTCACACACCTGCTCACCATGGTGGACAGGACCACCAGGTGGCCGGAGGCCGTTCCCCTCGTCTCCACCACCACCGCCGACGTGGCGCAGGCTTTCATCGCCACCTGGGTCGCCGGCTTCGGCGCACCGGCGGACATCTCGTCAGACCGCGGACCGCAATTCACCTCCGAGCTGTGGGGCGCGGTCGCCCGCAACCTGGGGGTCAAGCTCCACCGTACTACGGCCTACCACCCCCAAGCCAACGGGTTGTGCGAGCGATTCCACCGCTCCATGAAGGCCCGCGCTCATGGCCGGCCTTCAGGACGGCGGTTGGGCCGACCGGCTGCCGTGGGTCCTTTTGGGCCTCCGCACGGCCCCCAAGGAGGACCTCCGGGCATCCACCGCCGAGCTTGTCTACGGCCAGGCGCTACGCGTCCCGGGCGAATTCGTGCCCGACGCTACCAGTCCCTGGTCCGCAGCTCACCAGCGCTCGGACCTCCAGTAGGCCGCCCGACGGTTTGCCCCCGTGCCAACGTCCCACCATGGTGACCCCCAGTCCTACATCCCCCCAGCGCTTCGCACAGCGGAGTACGTTTTTGTGCGTCATGACGCACATCGGGGGCCACTCCGGCCGTCGTACGACGGGCCCATCCGGGTCCTGCGACGGGACGACAAGTCGTTCGTCATCGACATCGGCGGCAGGTCGGACCGGATTGCGGTGGACCGCCTCAAGCCGGCGCACATGGACATCGACCAACCGCCACGGTTGGCCCTTACGCCGCGGCGAGGCCGCCCCCCGTCCATGGTGCCCCCCACTCGACCGCCCACCACCACACCGCACCCCCCCCCCCCCCACGACCCGCCAGGGGTCGCTTCGGCCGGGTCATCAGGACCCCCTTTAAATTGACCCTGCCGGTGCAAGTCGATTCTGGGGGGACGTGTGTAGCAGCTACCGCTGGGTTTACACAATCGCCTTGCACCTACCAAGGACGCGGAGCGATCACCATGCCGGGCTCGTCCAGGACGCCCGGGCAGACCCGCTCTCAACTTGCCAGGCCTCGTCCGGGACGCCCGGGCATGCCCGCCCTCGACTTGCCAGGCCGCGTCCAGGACGCCCGGCCACGCCCCCTCTCGCCTTTCCCGGGCAAACGCTCCGGGATAATGTGTATATATATTGCTGCCCGATAAACGGGCTTTTCAGAGTACCCGAGTTGTTTTGTTTCAATAAAGAAACTCGGACGAATTCCAGCTTTTTGTCGCGTCCATTCTTCCGATTACGTGGGAGCACAGCTGCTACAAGGGTGCCAATTAATAGCTGGGTTGAGATTCTACCCCAGACTCAACAGCTCAGAGGCATGTGTGTGCACAACCTCCAAGCTATCCTGCAAGCACAAAGTTTAACCTTTTGATATTGATTACATAAAGTGATTCTCAACTTTTGAAAATACAATTGAGTTTCCATTCCATGTGTCAACCCATACCCAGCCAAACCCCCACCCCCACTCCTACAAACGAACCCCAAACAAAGTTCGATGTTTATGAATCTTTAAGGAACATGCCTAAAGTGGTTTAGACTTTGTGAAAAATGCAAACGCCTTTATATTTATTTCTTTGCAAAGTATTTTTATGCCTCCGCCCCCGAAGGTGGCCAGAGGCATTATGTTTTCAGGTTGTCCGTCTGTCCTTCCGTCCGTCCGTCTGTATGGGCTAAACCTCGTTTTTCTCCGCAACCACATGGCTGAGACGAAACTTTCAGGGTAGGAGTGACACCTATGCAGAATGTTTTTATGACAATTGTGACGTCATAGGTCACGTGGTATGGCAGCCATCTTGGATTAAACGCAAATAATAAAATAATTATTTCTCGGAAACTGTGAATGGAAAAATTTGAAACTTGGAACATTGTCAAGTACTCCCAATGGGGAACAAAAGCATGACAATGATGACATCATAGGTGAAGTGGTATACGAGCAAAAAATGTTTTAATCAAATTCCTTATCCTAAAAATCTGAAATTGCATGCACATGATCTATGACCGATTTGTATTGAAATATTAAATTTATGACATCATAGGTCACATGGTTTGGCAGGCATATTGGATTTAACCTAAAACCTTAAAAAACATCTTCTCCCAAACCACCAAATCGATTGACTCGAAGCTTTACATGTGCCATTGCATGGTGATTAAAAGTTGATCACGAAAATATCATTAGTCACATGGTGTGGCAGCCATATTGGATTGAAGGAAAATATTAAATAACTAGTGGGGTCACCCGTCACATGGTGATTAAAAGTTGATCACGAAAATATCATTGGTCACATGGTGTGGCAGCCATATTGGATTACAACAACAGGCATTTTAAGGCCATTTTCCCTGCTAGAGCGGGGGATAGCCTTGCGGTCCCCATGACAATCTTCTCCATTTTGCCCTATTTTCTGCATCTCCCCTTGTTAACCCCCTTTCCCGCATTTCTTCTTCCACCATCTTTGTGCCATATTGGATTGAAGGAAAATATTAAATAGTGGGGTCACCTGTGGGAATCCCATGGGCATGGGGACGTGTGTGACATTTGGACATCTTCATTTAGATGCTGCACATTCAGTTTTACAAAATGGTAACTGGCAATTTATCAGATCCACAAATGATGTAATCTACACAATCAGAGAGTACACTAGTACTCTCTATGTAAGGATGGCGCGGAAAAAAATGTCGGTCCCATCTGCTACATACAAAACTAAAGTTGGATTATCTTCTTTAAAAACTCGCTTAGGCTACATATGAGACCCCACCGCACCTGGTCTGTTCAGCTAATGTCGAGGTAGGGATCCCTTTTCAGTTCTTCAGACCATGGAAAAGCAAAATAAAGCGAAAAAACGGGATCGGTCAAACCCGGGAATTCATCTTCTTGTTCATAATAATAATAATCATCTTCTTCAGACGGCATATTTCCAAGCTGCCTCTATCAATGGCAATGATTCTGCTACCATTCGATAGAGTTTTACTTCCTGCAACATCCTTTGATATTATAATTCTCGTAGCTTGAAAGGATTCCATGAAAAGTATGGAAAACGACATTCCTATGTAAAAAAGGACAGGACTGGAGTAGGCGTGGCTATGACTATCAATCAGCTTGATGGGGGCAGAGCCGCTAGACACATGTTCCTCAGTGTCGGCGTTGTGCGTGATAATGTTACGTGGCATCAAATAATATCAGCAGAAATATGTCTCGGGAAATGTCTTGTTTTTCAGTTGCATTTATGAAAATAAAATAATAGCGATGTACCCGTGCTATACACCGCACACCGGACACGTGATCACGATCCCTCGAGTCGCGGGTCAAGGTAAAAGCAAACCACGTGATCAATAAACTTTCTTGAGTCTCAGTTTCTCAGCGCCAGATTCGTTACATCGTTGCATCACTGATGGCATCGTATAAACAGTCTGCACAAAGATTCCACGGGAATTGAATCTACTATAAATGGAGGTGTGTGTGTGTGTGTGTGTGTGTGTGTGTGTGTGTGTGTGTGTGTGTGTGTGTGTGTGTGTGTGTGTGTGTGTGTGTGTGTGTGTGTGTGTGTGTGTGTGTGTGTGTGTGTGTGTGTGTGTGTGTGTGTGTGTGTGTCATACTTTTTCACGTCTATTAATTTAGTTACGTACTATTCCAATGTGCCTTTTAACCCTTTAGGCTGCTGAGACCTTTTAGACCTTAGAATACCCTTTAACACTTGACCCAAAAGACCCAGATGACCCAAAAGTCCCCGAGGACCAAAATCACCCAAAAGTCCCCAATGACCCAAAAGTCCTTGATGACCGAAAAGACCCACATGACCCAAAAGTCCCCGAGGACCCAAAAGACCCTTGAGTACCTAAAACACCCAGATGACCCAAAAGACTCAGATCACCCAAAAGTCCACGTGGACCCAAAAGTCCCTGATGACCCAAAAGTCCGCGAGAACCCAGATGACCAAAAAGTCCCGATGAACCAAAAGCCCCCGAGTACCAAAAAAAACCAGATGACCCAAAACTCCATGAAGTTCCAAAAGTCCCCAATTAAAATTTGGTCCAATGGACCAACGGGCCCACTAGTTTAATAAATATTTGAACTGACATTTAATGTTCCTTTCATCTTTGTTTTGGCATACTGCATCGCCTGGAGTGGTCAATGGTCAATTAATTGACATTTAAATATAAAGATTGTAGCGGTTACCGCTGGATGCACACAATCGCCTTGCACCGGCCAGAACACGGCCAGACGCGCCTCTCCCGGGCATGCCCGGACTCACTGTTCCCGGGCACGCCCGAACCTCCCGGGCACGCCCGGTCTCGTCTTTCCCGGGCATGCCCGCTCTCGCCTTTCCAGGGCTCGCCCAGAGCGTCCGGGCATGCCCGCTATCGCCTTTCCAGGGCTCGCCCAGAGCGTCCGGGCATGCCCGCTATCGCCTTTCCAGTGCTCGTCCAGAGCGCCCGGGCACGCCCAGCCTCGACTTGCCAGGCCGCAGCCAAACACACCCGGGCAGGTCCAGACTCGCCTTTCCAAGGATCGCCCTTGATACCCGGGCATGCCCAGTATAGCTTTTGCCGGGCAAACTTCCCGACATAAATGTGTATATATATTGCTGCCCGATAAACGGGCTTTTCAGAGTACCCGAGTGTGATACATTTATTAAACCTACTTGGACGAATTTCCATCTTTGGTCGCGTCAATTCTTTCAACTCGCGTTGGAGCACAGCTCCTTCATTGGTGACCTACCGACATGGATACGGCAGTGACGCTTAAACTGCCTACCTTCTGGGAGGCTCACGCGGCTGTTTGGTTCGCTCAGGCGGCCTCTCAGTTCGCCCTGCGAGGCATCACCGCGGACGACACCCGCTTCCACCATGTTGTGGCGGCGCTCGGTTCCGCCACCGCGGCCCACGCCTTGAGCCTCCTCCAGCACCCGCCGGCTGCTGACAAATACGATGCGCTGAAGACACTCCTCCTCGACGCTTTCGCCCTCTCACCAGCAGCACGCGCACGGCGCCTGCTTGACCTGCCCGAGCTCGGCGACACGCGCCCGTCCGAGCGCATGGACTATATGCTCTCGTTGCTCGGTGAGCACTCTCCGGATTTTCTGTTCCGCGAGCTGTTCCTTCGCCAGCTGCGTCACCCGGTACGCCTCGCCCTGGCTGGCACGTTGATCACGGATTCCCGCGCCCTCGCCAGGGAAGCCGATAAGATCTCCTCGGCGGGCCAGCACATCGGCGTGGTTACCTGGAGCCCGCCGCCGTCCGAGGCGATGCCCACGACGCCCGAGCGCCCTGCGCGGTTGGAGGCCGAACTGCCGGTGCAACTGGCGGCCGCCACGCCGCACCGCCCGCTTCCGACACGACGGCCGGGGCCTCCACCTGACCGGGCGTGGTGTTATTACCACGCCAGGTTCGGACACAAGGCTCGGACGTGCCGGCCCCCGTGCACTTTCGGCAGGTCGGGAAACGGCCGGGCCGGCGTTCATTCCCAGCCATGAGCGCCGGCCACTCGGGCAACTTGCTGTTTATTCGGGACAAAGCGTCTGGGCGGCGTTTCCCATGCGACACCGGCGCCCAACTGAGCGTCATACCCGCCTCCGAGCAGGACAGGCTGGACGCAGTTTGCGGCCCCTCTTTGGTCGCTGCTAATGGCTCGGCCATACGCACTTTCGGCCCACGCGTCGTCACCCTCTGCTTCGGCAGCCAGCGCTTTCAATGGACTTTTGTTACCGCCAGCGTCCCCGTGGCTTTGCTGGGCGCCGACTTCCTCTGCGCGCACGGGCTGCTGCTCGACGTCAAACGACGTCGCCTTGTCCACGCCGAGACCTTCAGCTCCCTGGCGTGCACAATGAGCAGCTCCGCGCCGACCGAACTGGCGTGCGCCCTCCCGGCAACGAACGAGTTCGCTCGCCTGCTCGTGGAATTCCCGGCCCTCACGCGGCCGACGTTTTCGGCCGTCGCGGTGCGGCATGGGATCGAGCACCACATACCCACTACGGGCCCGCCGGTCTACGCCAGGGCCCGCCGCCTCGACCCAGCCAAGCTCGCCGTGGCGAAGGCCGAATTCGACGCGTTGGAGCACCTCGGCATCGTGCGGCGCTCCGATAGCGCGTGGGCCTCGCCACTGCACATCGTGCCAAAGCCGGGGGGTGGATGGCGCCCGTGTGGCGACTACCGCCGTCTCAATGACGCTACCACCCCGACAGGTACCCGATCCCGCATATTCAGGACTTTTCCGCCCGTTTGGCGGGACGGGTCATCTTTTCGAAAATTGACCTGATACGGGGCTACCACCAGGTACCTGTCCAGGCGGCCGACGTCCCGAAGACGGCCGTCATCACGCCGTTCGGCCTGTTCGAATTTTTGCGGATGCCGTTTGGCCTCAAGAACGCGGCCCAGGCGTTCCAGCGCTTGATGGACGGCGTGCTGCGCGACCTGCCGTTTCTTTTCGTCTATCTGGACAACATCCTCGTCGCCAGCACGTCCCGCGCCGAACACCTCCTCCACCTCCGAACACTGTTCGGTCGCCTCAGCGAGCACGGCTTAATTGTCAACCCGGTCAAATGCCACTTCGGCGCACGACCGTTGACTTTTTGGGCCACCGCATCACCAAGACCGGGGCCGTGCCGCTGCCGACCAAGGTCGAGGCCATCACCACGTTCCCGCGTCCCCGTTCCATCAAGGCCCTCCAAGAGTTCCTCGGCATGGTTAATTTTTATCACCGATTCGTGCCCCGCGCTGCTCAGCTCATGCGGCCCCTTTACGAGGCCCTCCGGGGCAAGCCGGCCAAGCATGACATTGTTTGGTCCGCGGCCATGGACACGGCCTTCGCCAGCGCCAAACGGGCCCTCGCCGACGCAACGCTGCTGGCTCACCCGGTGCTCAACGCGCCCATCGCCCTCACTACGGACGCCTCCAACTACGCGGTGGGCGGCGTCCATGAGCAATGGGTGGACGGGGTTTGGCAGCCACTCGCTTTTTTCAGCCGGCAACTCCGGCCGAACGAGTTAAACTACAGCACGTTCGACCGCGAGCTGCTCGGGCTATTCCTGGCCGTTCGCCATTTCCGACACCTCATGGAGGGCCGCCCGTTCACGGCTTTCGTCGACCCAAGCCGTTGGTCTACACAATGGCTAAGGTCACGGAGCCGTGGTCGGCCCGCCAGCAGCGCCACCTCTCCGCCGTGTCGGAGTTCACCACGGACATCCAGCACGTCGCCGGCAAAGACAACGCCGTGGCCGACTGCCTTTCGCGGGCCAGCGCGAACGCGGTCCACCTCGGCGTGGACTTCGCGCTCATGGCGGCCGACCAGACCACCGACGCCTCGGTGCAGGCACTCCGCGCGGCGGACACGGGCCTCCGCCTGGCCGACATCCCCTTCGCGGGCACCGTCCTGCTCTGCGACGTCTCCCAGGGCCAGCCTCGCCCCATCGTGCCCGTTTCCTGGCAGCGCCGCATCTTCGCCTCCATCCACGGCCTTTCTCACCCGGGCCGGAAAGCTTCTCAGAAGCTGGTGTCGGTGCGTTTCGGCTGGCACGGCCTTCGACGAAACATCCGCGACTGGGCCAATGCCTGCACGGCCTGCCAGCGAGCCAAGGTCCACCGCCACACCCAGGCCCCGCTGGCACCTTTCGCCGTGCCTGAACGGCATTTCGACCACGTCCACGTGGACCTGGTGGGTCCCCTGCCCCCCTCGCGGGGGTTCACCCACCTGCTCACCATGGTGGACAGGACCACCAGGTGGCCGGAGGCCGTGCCCCTCACCTCCACCACCACCGCCGACGTGGCGCAGGCGTTCATCGCCACCTGGGTCAAGCGCTTCGGCGCACCAGCGGACATCTCGTCCGACCGCTGCCCACAGTTCACGTCTGAGCTTTGGGGCGCGGTCGCCCGTTCGTTGGGGGGTCACGCTGCACCGCACCACGGCCTACCACCCCCAAGCCAATGGGTTGTGCGAGCGGTTTCACCGCTCCATGAAGGCCGCACTCATGGCCGGCCTTCAGGCCGACGGTTGGGCCGACCGGCTGCCGTGGGTCCTTTTGGGCCTTCGCACGGCCCCCAAGGAAGACCTCCGGGCGTCCGCCGCCGAGCTCGTCTACGGCCAGCCGCTCCGCGTCCCGGGCGAATTCGTGCCCGACGCTACCAGTCCCTGGTCCGCCGCTCGCCAGCGCTCGGACCTCCAGGAGGCCGCCCGACGATTTGCCCCCGTGCCGACGTCCCGCCACGGTGGCCCCCAGTCCTACGTCCCCCCGGCGCTTCGCACAGCGGAGTACGTCTTTGTGCGTCATGACGCGCACCGGGGGCCACTCCGGCCGCCGTACGACGGGCCCTTCCGGGTCCTGCGACGGGGCGACAAGTCTTTCATCGTCGACTTAGGCGGCCGGCCGGACCGGATTTCTGTGGACTGCCTCAAACCGGCGCACATGGACGTCGACTGACCACCACGGTTGGCCCTTCCTCCGCGGCGAGGCCGCCCCCCGTCCACAGTTCCCCCCCCGCTCGACCACCCACCAACACGTCGGACCCCTCCCCACAACCCTCCAGGGGTCGCTTCGGCCGGGTCATCCGGACCCCCCTTAAATTGACCCTGCCGGTGCAGGTCGATGCAGGTCGAATTGACACTTCATTTCCATTCTGGAGGGGCGTGTGTAGCGGTTACCGCTGGATGCACACAATCGCCTTGCACCGGCCAGAACACGGCCAGACGCGCCTCTCCCGGGCATGCCCGGACTCACTGTTCCCGGGCACGCCCGAACCTCCCGGGCACGCCCGCTCTCGCCTTTCCAGGGCTCGCCCAGAGCGTCCGGGCATGCCCGCTATCGCCTTTCCAGGGCTCGCCCAGAGCGTCCGGGCATGCCCGCTATCACCTTTCCAGGGCTCGCCCAGAGCGTCCGGGCATGCCCGCTATCGCCTTTCCAGGGCTCGCCCAGAGCGTCCGGGCATGCCCGCTATCGCCTTTCCAGGGCTCACCCAGAGCGTCCGGGCATGCCCGCTATCGCCTTTCCAGTGCTCGTCCAGAGCGCCCGGGCACGCCCAGCCTCGACTTGCCAGGCCGCAGCCAAACACGCCCGGGCAGGTCCAGACTCGCCTTTCCAAGGCTCGCCCTTGATACCCGGGCATGCCCGGTATAGCTTTTGCCGGGCAAACTTCCCGACATAAATGTGTATATATATTGCTGCCCGATAAACGGGCTTTTCAGAGTACCCGAGTGTGATACATTTATTAAACCTACTCGGACGAATTTCCATCTTTGGTCGCGTCAATTCTTTCAACTCGCGTTGGAGCACAGCTCCTTCAAGATCCTAGTTTCCTTATGTCTATGCCCTATTCGTATTACCTATGGCTGCTGGTGCTGGGATTGGGGATTTGGGAGAGAGAGATGGAATGGGAACAATTATGTTATTTAAAAAAAATTAAAAAAAATTATGCCAGACACCCTCAGTACGCCACTGGTGAGCATGTCTATAAAGTTTGTACAACAACATTTGTAAATCAGTAGAAGAACATCATCCACTCAAATATTATTATAATTATTCAGACGGTGTGTATTTCTGAGCTGGGCCTCTCTCAATGGCAATGACTGGAGTTTCACTTTGTGCAGAATCCTTTGTTACAATTTGTTTCTCCAGTTCATTTATACAGTTAAATATTTACAGATGCTCTCTGAGAGCGTGTTCTCTCGTACTCAACCGACGCCGTCGTAGTTGGGCAAGGCCACGCCCTTCCCCACGCTTAATCGATCAACCCTGAACCTTGCTATGCGCATGCGCAGATAAGAAAACGTGTCACGTGCACAGCGTGTCTTGACTAATGTCTTTCTGATGATTTATAGTGATGTATTTTTATCTGGCGAGAATCTACTCAAGTATTAACCCCCTTGATTAACCTTGATTAATTAACCTTGATTAACCCCCTGATTTCCCAGAACCAGGATTTGGATACGACAGATAAATACTTATATCTTGTCTTGATAAAGTTCTTCATTGAAGTTAATTTTACAAAACTATTATTATCAGAGAGTGCGTTGGCACTGTCGACTCTACGTACTAACGTCGGGATGACGCGGATTCAAAATGTCGGCCCCACCCACTGATACAAAACAAAAGTTGGAGTATCTTTTCGTCCTCTCATCACAGTTTATCGAGGACATTTGCATTTCGAGTGTATAATAAGTTTTATTGACACTTCAAGTGAACAAAACAGTGAAACCCATGAGTGTCTTTCACGTGTCCGGCCATGCATAAATTCCTCGAGGGGCTCCGCCTCTCCCCTCTGTCCCCACCCTATTGGTTAGAGGGAAACAACACCAGTTATTTTGGGCATTTCTAATTGCAGGTCCTTGTGTGGCCTGAGGCTTGATGAAGACATTACTCTTTGAGAAACGAGCATTAAGACAGAGCTGCAATATACAGTCAGGGTTACAATGAATATGAATGAATGAATGAATGATCGTTTTAAGGCCATTTTTCCCTGCTAGAACGGGGGTTAGCCTTGCGGGCCCCATGACAATCATGGTTCCCTGTTTGAGGCAATGTTTTTATGGCCGGATGCCCTTCCTGATGCCCTTCCTGATGCCAACCCTTAGTCGCCTCTTATGATGCGCAGGGATACGGTGTACCTATTCCAAATCGGGGTACACACCGGGATCATTCATCCCAGCAAGATGGTACTCAATTTGCCAATTCACATCGTGAATGAAGAGGTCCATACCGTTAATGGGATTAATAGTGACTTCTGAAAGAGATTCAAACATGGTAAAGTTCCCTTCCTCAGCCTTTCGTTTCTAGTTTTCAAGCTTCTGAATGAGCCGAAATCTCGGCTCTCTGCTCACCTTCACTCTTTCATTCCTCTTTTCTCCCGCCTCTGGAACAAACTCCCTCACTCCCTTCAATCCCACTCCTCCCTCCAGGTCTTTAAAACAGCTGTTCACCACCATCTCTTATCTTCCCCCATCCAAAACCTTGATCTTTTCTACCCCCGCTAATCCACCCCAGATCCACCTTGTTTGAAATTCCAACTTCTTTCCTGGAAGTCCTGGCAGTGTCCATATGTTTTATACCTCTCCCACCGCCCCCTTCCCACGCCCCCCCCCCCCCCCCAAAGCCCTCGCCCTCTCTCAGATCTCTCGATGTCTCCATGTCTCTCGGTCCCTGCTCTCAAATGTTGTGTTTGTGTCCTTCCCCCTCTCTCCCCATCTTGTCTACCGCTCCCTATGTTATATGTTTTATGTGTCGGTTTGTCTTTCTGTGTGATTAATGTTCGCTCTTTCACGAGCCTCGACCTTGTATACAAAAAAAAAAAAAAAAAAAAAAAAAAAAAAAAAAAAAAAAAAAAAAAAAAAAAAAAAAAAAAAAAAAAAAAAAAAAAAAAAAAAAAAAAAAAAAACCTCAGAAGGATGACAGGCTGAGTCAATCCCCCTGGCGTTAATTCAGCGATCGACCGGGATTCGAACTTAGGATCCTAGGATCCCAAGCCAGCACCCTAACTGCTAAGCCAACACCAGGTTGGTGATACCCCAAAGGCAATGTAGGGATGCCCGAGGGCAGGGCGCGCACACACACACACACACACACACACACACACACACACACACACACACACACACACACACGGGGAGGGTTACGTAAGACAATATAGGAACACATGTGCAGTGTTTGCTGACTAAGATATATTGGCACTTTTGTTCTAAGATTGGGTATCCGCTGAGTACCATATACCATTGTGTTATTCCACATTGTAAAAAATTACAGAAACAAGTGAATAAAAAAATTCATGCTAAATTAAAAAGGCAATGTGAGGATGACATTTAGAGCAGTGTTTCCCAAGTTTTTTCACTATGCGGCCCAACTGCCTTTTGACCTGACATGTCATGGCCCAGTGGGGATCATAGTAATTTTTTGAAACCAAAGAAATGTCAATAAGAACCACATCTTAATTCAATTTAGACTTTTAGAGTATTTAATGGAACAATAATTCTCATTTGAACAATTTCTTTGTGAAATGAATTAATGCGAGTGAAGTAAAGGAAATTTATATGTGACAAAGGGTCTTGTGAGAAATTTTTAGAACAGAACATCAAGAAAATCAATTGAAAAGGCAAATGAACACTTCAGACTTCAAGGCTTTTCCATAAAAAAACAAATATTTATTTTAAATTAAGAAATGAAACTCTATTAACACATTGCAATAATAACCAGGAAAATAAAAAATATTTGAAAACACATCTCAAGGGTGCTTTGCTTGTGGGTTGTAACAGAAAACATTGCAGTATCTGCCAAATGAAAAAAAACTCAAACCAGTTTAACCTAAAGCTACTTTAATGAGAGATGTTCTCCTGAATTTTCTGCCCCAGTTTCCAAATCCTAGGTTCTGTTGTAGAAAGCGCACATCTAAGATCTGCCTCACATTCAAGGCGGTACCGAGCCTTTGTCTTCAGCTGCACCAACGTTGAGAAGCCTGATTCACAAAGATAAGTTGTTGCAAAGGGCAGGAGTTTCCAAAGGCATTCCTTTGCAATGTTGGGATAGCTTCCCATCATTTTTGGCCAAAACTCAGAGATCGAGGAAGCTTCAAAGACATCTCTGCATCCAGAATCATTTTGAAATTCAATCAGTTCATCTTGCAGGTCATCCTGGATGTCACTGACTTTAAGAAGAAAAGGATTCCTCATGAGCAGCAGTCCTCTCCCAATTTCTGGAAAGTACTGCAGAAATTATTCTCGGAGACAGCTGAGGTGTGTCACAACATCCTTTGCAACGCCAAGATCCAACGGCTCATTAATAGTGACTTCTGAAAGAGATTCAAACATGGTAAAGTTCCCTTCCTCAGCCTTTCGTTTCTAGTTTTCAAGCTTCTGAATGAATGCACTGAGAGTGTCAATGAACTGAATGATAGTTGTTCCCTTTCCTTGCAGCTTTAGATTCAGTCTGTTCAGTTGATCAAAAATATCCACAAGGTATGCGAGGTGAAAGACCCACAGCTTTTCATGGAAGGAAGCTTCAAGTTTGTGCTTTTCTTGCATCTGTAGGAAACTCTGCATTTCTTCTCGGAGTTCAAACACTCGTGCCACAACATTTCCTTTTGATAGCCAACGCACCCTGGTGTAGTAAAGCAGGTTCTTATGCTCTGAATCCATTTGTGTGCACAATTGCTTGAACAGTCGGGAATTCAAAGCACTGCTTTTCACGTAGTTCACAATTTTGATGACTTGTTCAAGAACATCCTGAAGACAAGATGGAAAGGTTTTTGATGCAAGAGCTTGCCGATGAATCAGACAATGAACAGAAATGATGCCTAGAGATAGATTTCGAACAAGTGCTTGGAAGCCACTTTTTGCTCCCAGCATAGCTGGGGCGCCATCGGTGCACACTCCACAGAGATTGTGCCAGTTCAGTTCCTCATGGTCAAATAACTCTGTTACTTTTTCCATCACATCCACAGCTCTGGTATTTCTTTTGAGAGAATGACAGAATAAGCATTCTTCCTTGATGGAATAACCCTTCACATACCGAATGAAGGCAAGAAGCTGGGAACAGGATGAAACATCTGTGGATTCATCCAACTGAATTGAGAACAATCCAAATGCAGCATCTTTGATTTCAGCAATCACCTGTTCTTTTATGTTGCTAGACAAGTCAGCAATCCTCCTTTGAACTGTATTATTTGACAGAGAAATTTTGTTGAACTTTTTTTCAGCTTCTTCTCCAAGCAGAATCAGCCATCTTCAGAGCACATGGCTTGATCAGAGTCTCTCCGACTGTGTGAGGTTTCTTCTGTTGCGCAATGAGGAGGCTGACGGCATAAGAAGCCTCCGTAAGACGCTTGTTTTGCTGAAATAATGTTCCACTTTGATCCAAGCGCTGGCGCTTCACGTTCTCTTCCATTCGCTTGAAGAAGTCCACATCCTTATGTTGATGATGTGGATGAATCTTCTCCAAATGGAGCTTCAGCTTCGATGGCCGCAAAGATTGATTTCCGAGAACTTTCTGGCACAGGACGCATTGTCCCTTTAATTCTCCACGATCATGTAAGGATGTGAATCCAAACTTTATGTATTGCTCATCATATCCTCGTTTTGTCATTTCAGAAGGGTTTCTGGAAAAAAAAAAAAGGAAAAATATTTTTAAAACAAGACGAAAAAAATATGCAGGTAATAGTGGGTGGCTACCACTGGCCACCACCAACACACACAGAATTGAACTCTTGTTTTAGGCCTTCTGCGTGAAAAGATTATATTATTTCGGCAAATATTTGGCAGTCTCTGTGGCCCACCTGGAAAACGTGCTGTGGCCCACTGATTGGGAACCCATGGTTTAGAGAGTAGCTAACAGTATTGCCATCACATAACAATCCCTACATCACTGCCTTCAGACTATTGTCTAGGGCTAGGCCTAGCTAAAAGTATTAGAAGCTCCTATATTTCATTTCTGCATAAGTATAAGAAGCTCCTATATAATTTCAGGGACTTCTCGCAGCTTCAGTTGTCTTTCCTACTTTTCTTTTTTTTTATCAACTTAGAGTAACCAATCACAAATGGAGATAATTATAGAATTATAGAATGAGAGTTCGTAAGAAGTTGATGATCATGTACTGATATTATAACATTGTACTTGGGCTGCTGATTTGTAGTGTCTCAGTATGTCTACACGACAGGAGTAATCAAGGACTGCTGTAACCAGTGGAGTGTTTGTAGAAGCTTGAAGTAATAACTGATGAAGTGTAAATGAGGCAGTGATGTAGGGATTGTTATGTGATGGCAATACTGTTAGCTACTCTCTAAACTAAACCAACATCATCCCGATCTTGTTTAGGACCTTTTTTAGACTGTAGTTGGTCATCCCTACATTGCCTTTTTAATTTAGAATAATTTTTTTTATTCACTTGTTCATTTACTTCTGATAACATGTGAATGCATGTGCGTGCACATGGGAAATAAAGTTTCAAATGTGTAATTACATTTATGTAAAATGTGACTTCAAGAGCTCAAATCTTCTCCATCCCACATCATGCACACTCCACTGGGGAGTGGGTCACGCACGGGGAGTAGGTCACGCAACGCATGGAGGAGTGGGTCACGCACGGAGTGGGTCACGCATGGAGGAGTGGGTCATACCCACACGGGGGAGTGGGTCACACACACACACATGGGGGGGGAGTGGGTCACACACACACACATGGGGGAGTGGGTCACACACACACATGGAGGGGGAGTGGGTCACACACACACACATGGGGGAGTGGGTCACACACACACATGGGGGAGTGGGTCACACACACACACACGGGGGAGTGGGTCACACACACACACACGGGTGAGTGGGTCACACACATATACACGGGGGAGTGGGTCACACACACACACACACACACACACACACAGGACATTGGGTCACACACACACACACACACACACACACATGCATGGGGGAATGGGTCACACACACACACACAAGGGGGAGTGGGTTACACACACACGGGGGAGTGGGTCACACACACACGGGGGAGTGGGTCACACACACACACACACACGGGGGAGTGGGTCACACACACACACACACGGGGGAGTGGGTCACACACACACACACACACACGCGGGAGTGGCTCACACACACACAGGGGAGTGGCTCGCACACACACACAGGGGAGTGGCTCACACACACACACACAGGGGAGTGGCTCACACACACACACAGTGGAGTGGCTCACACACACACACAGGGGAGTGGCTCACACACACACATGGGGGAGTGGGTCTCACACACACACACAGGGGAGTGGGTCTAACACACACACACACACATGGAGGAGTGGGACACACACACACACACGGGGGAGTGGGCCACAAACGTGGAGGTGGGTCACACATGTGGGGGTGGGTCACACATGGAGGGTGGTCACACACGGGGGGAGCGGGTCACACATGGGGGGAGGGGGGGTGGGTCACACACGGGGGAGGGGGGCGGGTCCACACACGGGGGGGTGCGTCACACACGGGGGTTGGGTCACACACGGGGGGAGCGGGTCACACATGGGGGGAGGGGGTGGGTCACACACGGGGGGGGGGTCACACACGGGGAGAGGGGGGCGGGTCACACATGGGGGAGTGGGTCACACATGGGGGGAGGGGGTGGGTCACACACAGGGGGGTGGATCACACAAGGAGGGTGGGTCACACACGGGGGGGGGTCACACACGGGGGGAGTGGGTCACACACAGGGGGTGGGGGGACGGGTCACACACAGGGGGGTGGGTCACATACGGGGGGTGGGTCACACACGGGGGGGTGGGTCACACACAGGGGGGGGGTGAGTGGATCACACATGGGGGGGGGTAGGTCACACACAGGAAGGGCCACGCATGGGGGGGTGGGTCACACATGGGGGGGGGCACACACGGGGGAGAGTGGGTCACACACACAGGGGACAGTGGGTCACACACACTGGGGAAAGTGGGTCACACACACTGGGGAGTGGGTCACACACACTGGGGAGAGTAGGTCACACTCACTGGGGAGAGTAGGTCACACACACAGGGGAGAGTGGGTCACACACGGGGTGACCCCCCAGTCTCCTCTCCCCTCCTCCCAATCTCCTCTCCCCCCCCCCCCCCCAATCTCCTCTCCCCCTCCCCCAATCTCCTCTCCCCCTCCCCCAGTCTTCTCCCCCCCCCCCCCCTCCAGTTTCCTCTCCCCCTCCCCCAGTCTCCTCTCCCTCCCTCCAGTCTCCTCTCCCCCCTCACTCCGGCAGTTGTTCCAATCGAGCAGGTATGGCAAATATTAGAAGTAATTGAACTTTTCACTTGGAGCAACACAGTGTAAATTTGCCCCCTTGTCCTGTTCATTAATTAGTGAAATGTTTTTCAGAACAGTACACATGATGACGTCATTGGACTTGCACCGCAATGATGATCTTCAACAATATTATGCAATACTCATCCGGATTCATTACAGCTGCTCTTGTATATGTTTGCGGAACACACATTACCTTCAATGTCTTTGTTGCTCAGCATCCCGTGCAAGTCTGTGTTACCGTTCACTGGCGGTCTGGTTCTGTTCCCTCATTATTTTATTCATTTTGGAGATAGCATTTACAAACGTGAGTGGCGACACGTAAACGATGCTCCACCCCTCTCCCCACGTGCAGAGTACCTAATTGCAACTTTTTATTGTGACTACGTCTGAAGAATGAAACATTCCGACTATATAAGGAATACAGCTCAAATGGAAAAGTCCCTGAGAAAAGTGTCTTATGGGCGGTGTATAAGAACATTACATTGCACCTTTCTGTCCCAGGAAAACCAAAGTTACTCTTTTCGTTACAGCGTACAAAATGACATTTTTGAAATTAAAGATTGCAAATAAACTTCTTTAAAGTGTACGTGCACCTAGCTTATAAAATAAGAACGAAAAATATCTCTCGGTAATTTCCCGTCTGTGTTTATTTATTTATATTACATATATGAATTACATACATGTCCATGCACACGTGAAATGGAGTTTCTTTAATGATCCTGGATGTGAACACGATTGATTCAGCCTTGAAAACTTGTGCAAAAACCCCCAAAAAAATGTATTAAAGATTTCACGATTGTATTTCCTCTAGAAATGTACCCTGTACCCTCCGGGTCTGTACCTTGGTTAGAATAGGTACACCGTATCCCTGCGTGTCGTAAGAGGCGACTAAGAGGGTTGGCGTCAGGAAGGGCATCCGGCCATAAAAACATTGCCTCAAAAAGAGAACCATGACAATTACAACTACATATGGGCAGGGTACAGCCCGAAGTGGAGATCGGTTTCTGAGGTTTGGGACATGGAATGTAGGGACAATGACAGGGAGATCAGGAGAAGTGGTGGAAGTATTGGTCAGAAGAAGAGTGGACATGTGTTGTGTGCAAGAGACTAGATGGAAGGGAAGTGGTGTGAGAATGGTGAAGGGTAGGCAGGGACAGAAATACAGGTTTGTGTGGCAAGGGTGCCCGGAGGGCGTGAATGGTGTTGGTGTCCTGTTTTCTGAGGAGGTTGTAGACAGTGTGGTGAGTGTGACTAGAGTGAGTGATAGGTTGATGATGGTTAAAATGATGATTAGAAAGCTCTTGGTGAACGTCATCTCAGGATATGCTCCGCAGGTTGGTCGGAGCGATGAAGAGAAGGACAAGTTCTGGTGTGCAACAGAGAAGCTGATGGAAAACGTGAAAGATGAGGAAGTTGTTGTGGTAGGAGGAGACCTAAATGGACATGTGGGAAGGAGTATGGACGGTTTTGAGGGAGTTCATGGGGTTACGGATATGGTGTGAGAAATGGGGAAGGTGAAAGGATTTTGGAGTTTGCTGATTTGTTGATTTGTAATACTCAGTTCCAGAAAGAGGAGAATAAGCTTGTTACATACACGTCAGGTGGGTCGACGACAACCGTTGACTACCTGATGGTGCGTAGGCGAGATAGGGGGCACCTCCGGTACACAAAGGTGATCCCGGGGGAGGAGGCTGTTTCACAGCACCACTTGGTTGTCTGCGACATAAGGGTGAAAGGTGCGAGGAGAGCTCGGCGGGTGAAGTACCAACCGAGAATGAAGGTGTGGAGGTTGAAAGAGGTGACAGTAAGGGAGGCATTAAATGAGAGGCTGAGTTGGGTAGAGGATGATGTGGTTGAGCTTGAACGTGGTTGGATGTCAATGAAAGATAGTCTGTTAGGAGCCGTTGGTGAGGTATGTGGATGGACAAAAGGACCACCGAGGCACTCAGAAACATGGTGGTGGGATGAGGAAGTTGGAAAGAGGATTGACGAGAAGAGGAAGAAGTTCAAGGAGTGGCAGAAGGCGAAGGGTACGGGAGCAGAAAAAGCAGAGCATGAAAGTTATAAGGCAGCCAAGAAGGATGCAAAGAAAGAGGTAGCAAAGGCGCAGGAGGCATGTAGGAAAATGTTCGGAGAACGCTTGGATTCGGAAGAGGGTCAGAGAGCGGTATTCAGGATTGCAAAGCAGATAGCGAAAGAGAGGTGTCATGTGATGGGGGTGAGTTGCTTGAAGGATGAAGTGGGACAAATCGTTGCGGACCCAGATGGAATTAAAGGAAGATGGAAAAGATATATGGAAATGCTGTTGAATACAGAGAATGAATGGGATGGCAACATAGAGAGTAACACAGTTTTAGGACCGGCAGAGAAGATAACCGAGAAGGAAGTTGAGGAACGATGAAAGCAATGAAGAGTAGAAAAGCGGGAGGGCCGACGGGAGTTGTGGGAGATATGTTGAAGGCAGCAGGAAGTTGGGGTGTGAAGAGAATAACAGAGATCTGTAATCTGGTGGTGAAAGAAGGCCGCATTCCAGTGGATTGGGAACTGAGTACCCTCGTCCCTCTATACAAGGGGAAAGGTGACCCTCTGGAGTGTGGCTCGTACCGAGCGATAAAGTTATTGGAGCATGGAATGAAGGTATTGGAAAGGGTGTTGGAGAGGAGGATAAGGAAGAAGGTGAAGATAGATGAAATGCCGTTTGGATTTATGCCAGGAAGAGGAACGACAGACGCGCTCTTTATTGTGAGGCAGTTGCAGAAGTACATGGAGAAGAGGAAGACGTTGTTTCTTGGGTTTGTTGATCTGGAGAAAGCATTCGATAGGGTTCCACGCAAAGTATTGACATGGGCATTGAGGAAGTTAGGAGTGGAGGAATGGTTGATCAGAGTAGTGATGGCAATGTACAAAAGAGTGCGCACAGCTGTATGGACGAAGGACGGGAACAGTGGTGAGTTTGAGGTGAAGGTGGGAGTGCATCAGGGGTCGGTACTAAGTCCACTACTATTTGTAGCTGTGATGGAGGTGCTGGCTCAGAACGTAAAGGAGGGTTTACCATGGGAGTTGTTGTATGCAGATGATCTGGTGTTGATTGCGGAAAGTATGGATGGACTGAAGGAAAAGATGAACAAGTGGAAGGAATGTATGGAGACAAAAGGTCTGAAGGTGAATATCGGAAAGACGAAGGTGATGGCAAGTGGTAAAGCATGTGGTGAGGTGGAAAGAACTGGGAAGTGGCCATGTGCTGTGTGTAGGAAGGGTGTCGGAGTGAACTCCATTCAATGTACAATGTGCGCTGAGTGGGTTCATCAAAAATGTAGTGGTCTGAGAGGATCATTAACTAGTGTGGCAGCTACATTCAAATGTAAGGTGTGCACAGAGGGAGCTGCAGATGGAGGAAATGTTGAGTTGCATCTTGGAGACGGCGTGAAGCTGGAAGGTGTGAAAACATTTTGCTACCTCGGAGACATGCTGAATGGAGAAGGTGGATCAGACTCGGCAACGGTTGCTCGAGTGAGATGTGCATGGAAGAAGTTTCGGGAACTGAGTGGCATGCTGACGAGGAGGGGGGTGTCGTTGAAGCTGAAGGGAAAGGTGTATGCTGCATGTGTGAGAAGTGTTATGATTTATGGGAGCGAAACGTGGGTAATGAACGTAGAGCAGCAACGAAGGCTGGAAAGGGTGGAAATGCGAATGGTTCGGTGGATGTGCAGAGTATCGTTGAGAGAGAGGAAGACAAATGATGAATTGCGAAAGATGATGGGAATAGAGCCTGGGATTGATGCTGTGAAGAGGAACAGTTTGAGATGGTTTGGTCATGTGTTGAGGAAGGATGAAAGTGACTGGTTGAGAAGAGTGATGGAAATGAATGTAGAAGGAAGTAGAGGACGGGGAAGACCGAGAAAGGCTTGGTTGAAGATGGTGGAAGAAGAAATGCGGGCAAGGGGGGTTAACAAGGGGAGATGCAGAAAATAGGGCAAGATGGAGAAGATTGTCATGGGGACCGCAAGGCTAACCCCCGCTCTGGCAGGGAAAATGGCCTTAAAATGCATGTTGTTGTTGTTGTGTTGTATTTCCTCGAGAAATGAAACGCATCTTCTTTGGGCGGTGTATAATCGCTCCGAACGAAACAGGCATTGCCTGGTTTCCTTTGCTTGAGTTGTAATCAAAATGTACCTTTGTTTCTTCAAAAAGTAATTTGTGATCGAAGATGTGTTGATTCAGTCTTAAAATGCACATCAGTCACGGGTGACTTCATTTTTAAACTTGAATGTATCGAAGACTTTTCGCTTTACAAAGTAAAAATAGATTTAAACTAAACGTTATTCATAAATATTGTATTCCATAGTTAGTTTACATTATACAGGCCTTATCATTAAAAATGCATTTTGTTCTATAAACGTTAACTTTCATCGATTATTTCTCGTCTGTATTATTTGGGCAGTGTATGATAACCCGTGCCAATCTCGGCTATTTCCTGCCTGTACGTTAACTTTCAACAAATCTCCTTCCCGTTTTTGCAACCGAGTTTAAAACCATGTTAGTGACTGTGAAAAATGAAATAAGATGGTGAAATAGAGTCGAGATAAAGCCGTGAGAGAGTCTCAATGGTCTTTATGTTATAGGCCTTTGAAAATGCATTTCGTTCTATAAACGGTAACTTTCATCAAATTTTATTCCTGTTTTTTGCAAGCGAGTCTAAAACCATGTTAGCGACTGTGAATAATGAAATGAGATATCGAATTAGAGTTGAAATAAAACTGTGAGAGAGAGCAAGACACCACGAGCCTAACAAAAGAGGCCTCAAAGCTATGTGAGTAAACAAAATGGTGGATATTTGTTTTTGAAGCCCCTTCCAGAATGGGTGGAGCCACTCCCCCGGACAGACGTTTCACAGACAGACAGAATCACCTACGGAGAATATTAAATAGATCATATCTCTTAAACCGCTTACCCTATCGATGCTAACTTTTACAAATATAATCTCACACCATTGTTGCATATCGTTTGAAAATGATGTCGTAGGTCACATGGTTCGGCAGCCATCTTGAATAGAAAAACGAACCTTATCCGATCAACACGAAACTTCACAAATGTGATCCCCGACACAAACATATGCAGAGTATACATTTTTAAGGTCATATGTCACGTGGTGTGGTAGCCATATTAGCTTGAAAGCCAATTTTTTTTTAATCCCTTCTCTGAAACCGCTTCACCGATCGATGTGAAACCTGTCATGGTTGGTGAAAATGTAATAATTAAAAACAGCTGAAGGGATTTAAATCAAACTTGTATATTTTTAGGACAGTGAACAAGGGCATCTACCCATTGTGGGACTATGCGGAGGCATATTGGTGACACAGTCGCATTGCTCTGGTTTATAATGCAAAGGGCAGTCTTGGTGCATGTGACACAGGAGGATCTGATGATAGTAATATATGCGAGGGATAAGCAGACAGCACAGTGCAACATAGCTAGAAATAACACTAACAGGGTATTAAGTTGTATTCATGGGTGGGAGGGGTAAATTATAAATCAAAGGAGGTGTTTTTAGGAATTTAGTGAGGCCTCATCAATATCTCCCCCACCCCTCTCTCTATCCCTCACCCCTCTCTGTCTCCCCCACTCCTCTCTCTCCCCTCCCCCTCCCCATCCTTCCCACTCCTGTCCCTTCCCCTCCCTCTCTCTTTCCCTCATTGGACCACCCAACCCTCCTGGGGTGTACAGTATAGCGACATACGGTGAGGCTTCACTCTCCTCCCCCTTCCTTTCTCCCTCCCCTTTCCCTCCTATACATATATATATATATATATATATATATATATATATATATATATATATATATATATATATATATATATATATATATATATATATCTCCCCTCTTCTCCCTGACCCTCCTTTTCTCTTTCCCTTGCTCCTACTCCCCTCCTCAGACCACCCTGCTCCTCTGGAGTGTACAATATAGCGACATATGATGACGCTTTGCTATCCCCCTCCCCCCCCCCCCTCTCTCTCTTTCCCCTACCCCTCTCTCTCCTCCACCCATCACTCTCTCCTACCCCTCTCTGGCTCTCCCCCTCTCTCCACCAACACTCTCTCCTCCTTACCTCCCCCTCCTTTTCCCCTCACCCTCACCTACCCTCATAGTAGAAAGGCAGGGGTCTTTCACTCAGAGAGTAATAAATGCCCTGGCTTGACCTCCTAGTCTGGAGGCACTTCCAGGAAATGTGACAGTAGGGGTACACTCATGTTACAAGCTGGCAACAATGTTTTTCTGAAAGCCCAGACCTCTAGGAACCCAAAAAGTCTTGTTGCCAGCTTGGGAAATGGTTTGGACCAGATTTGTGGCCATTTTTTAAAATGGCCGCCTACATTTTTGGTGTTTTCTAATATTTGAGCTCTAGAACTTATATCTGGCTGTCTTAAAGGTCTCTAGGGTTATGACCTTATAACATATAGTCATACAACAATCCTCACCCAAATTGGGGTGCATGGCATATCTATAAGTGGTTTTATTGAAGCAAAAAGGCAAAAATATGCCTGAAAAACGCCTTCATTTTGATTTTTCCAAATCACTAAATTGCATACTGTGAAGTTGTTCTTTGGTCAATTTCTTTCAAAATAGTTTTAAAATTTGCCCAGATCCCTCCTCTTCATTAGCAAATCTTCAGGAATATACCCAAGTTCTCAGAAAATATGTTTTATGCATGATCAGCTACCCCTACCCCCTAAATCACAAAACGTGCCAATTTTCAATATTTCCAGATTCCAACCAATATCATTGTTGTATGACTTTTTCTCATCATGATAGGTCCAAATTAACTTACTCTATGTGATTAGGTGTTAATAAAAATTGAATTTCACACTTTAGTGAAAATCCAAGATGGCTGCCAAATGGCCAATAAAATATAATATTTCACATTATGACGTTAAGTTAAGGTAATGCAGTCTACCATTTGATACCAACACATTTTTGAGACATAATATATTGCAATAATGATGCTTTCCTTTGTATCCTTCCTCAGGTCCTGCCCGAATCATCATTTTAACATAATTGTTGTGTTAACAATGTACTATAACATATTGCTTGTTGCATGTGCTGTAAATAGCTTTCAGTGTTGTGGTAGACATAGTCTTTGTCTCTTTCCAGATATGAATGAAGATGGAACCTGTAGCTGTGATAGGCGGGAGACGGAAGAGAGAATCAGTTGCACTGGACATCGACTGGAGCACATGCTTCATTTGCCAAGGCAACAGAAAAAATGAAAAGACAACCAAGCCCACAGATGTTGGTCTCGAACGCTTTAAAGACTGTGTGATTACGAGACAGAAATACCATGACCATGAGTACATCTCAACACTTGACAGAATACAGAGTATTGACCTTGATGATGAAAAAGAACACATAGTATGGCACAGGGGCTGTTATTCAAAGTTTACACATGCCAACCATATTGAGAGACTGAAAAATCGGCATGAAAAGGAAGCAAAGGACTCGTGTGACCAACCATCTACATGCATTCGCCCCTCTTCTAGAGCATCAGTTGCTTCAGTGTCCTGGGACAAATGTATTTTCTGTCAGGAGGATAAGGCAGGAAAGCAATTGAGGAATGTAGCCACTTTAGAGACCTCAGACAGAATACTAAATGATGCTCAAAAGAACAAGATTATGAGATGCCGGTTGGCAGGAATAAGTGACCTAATAGCTGCTGAAGGGAAGTACCACCTTCCTTGTTATGTAACCTTCAGGAGGAAGTCTGAGTCAACTGTCCAGTCTGTGCACAAGGAATCTGGAAAAGCAAGGATGCTGAGGGATGAATCTGATGTCCAAAGCCTGATGTCGATGTTTCAGAGATTTGAGGTCTTCAACAAAGAGTCTGAGGAACTTGTATGTCTCACTACTGGGGATATTGCAAATGCCGCAATTAAAAAGGACCTGCTATGTGCGGAGAAGGTTGGACATCAAGTGGCCCGTACCTTTGTGACTGAGCGTTTCATTGAGAAAAAGACCAGCCTACACGCAAGCATCCCAAAACAAAAGTTGAAGACATTTGCATCCATGTTTGCTGTTGAGGTGTCCAAGGACAAGAAGAAAAAGGGTACTGCTATTGTCAAAGCAGATCGCGATCTGTTTCAACGACTGATTGTTGTCATGGAGGCAGGCAGATATATTGACATAGATTCACTTCTCACACAAGAACTTTGCCATGTACCTTTAGCTCTAGCCAATACTGATGGGACCCTCAGACAAACAAACAAGTCACAGTTGCTACCTCTTCTAGAGAAAGATGGTGTGTCTCAGGCAAATGCCCCAGCATCTAACACACCAACATGCACAATTGTTGATGGAATGGCCTTAGTTCAGGCATTGGGAAAGCCAAAGGACACAAAGACATTTGGAGACTATGCCAAGAGGGTCGTAGCTGCAGTGTCAAACAACTTCAAGGAGCCCTGTAACCGTGTGGATGTGGTCTTTGACTGCTATGAAAAGCACTCAATCAAAGATGCAACAAGAAAGAGGCGGGTTGGAAAGGGTCGTGGCATTAGATGTGAAATAAGCAACAGAGATCTCAAGCTACCACAGCAATGGAAATCTTTCATGGATGTCAATGACAACAAAGTGGCTCTTACAAAGCTTCTCAAGGAAGAACTACTTGAACATGAACATGAACCCACACAGGAATTGGTGGTTAGTGGTGGAAACAATGGCATGGCTGCCTCTTCCACAGGCAGGAACATGGAGCATCTCTGTTCATCACAAGAGGAGGCAGACACGCGTATGATTCTTCATGCTCTGGAAGCAAAGGCTAGAGGATATGAGAGGATCGTCATCACCAGTAGTGATACCGATGTATTATTGCTTTTGATGGCCTTCCAGCCCCAAATGCCAGAAGAGGTATGGATGAAATCAGGGACCTCTAAATACAGGCGCTACATTGCTGGCCACAAAATTGATTGCACTGATGATGTCAGGGACAGTCTTCTAGCTTTCCATGCCATTACAGGATGTGACAGCACCAGTCAACTCGCAGGCATATCAAAGAAGGCAGCATGGAAAATATTTTGTGAAGTTCCTCACCGACTCTCCCAGCTAGGGGTTGCACATGTTCCAAGTGAAGAGATTTGTGCAAAGGCTGAGGAGTTTGTCTGCCGTCTTTACAACCCGAAAGGAGACGCAAAGGAAATCCAGGCGCTGAGATGTTCCCAATTCAGAAAAGTTGGTAAAAAGCCAGAGAACATGCCACCAACAGAGGATGCATTGCACCAGCACATTTTAAGGGCACATCATCAAGCCCTTGTGTGGCGAAATGCCAATGTGCCAAATCCAGGAATCCCCAATCCAACAACATCCGGCTGGTACCTTGAGGACAACCAGCTGATGCCCCGTCTCATGACCAAGGAAGGGCTCACAGCAGAATGTGTCAAAATTGCGACGTGTGCATGTACCTCAAAGGCCCGTCCATGTCTAACTGGCAGGTGCAACTGTAGGAAAAATGGATTGCGGTGCACATTGGCATGCAAATGTGCAGACTTATGCAGGAACCCCCTCAATGACTGATAGTGATTAGACGACATGCATGGAAACTTGAGTATATTCCATAATGTCATATTGTTACTATGCTGGCTGTATTTGACGTAATGTAACTAGTCTTGCTTCAGCTCTGTTCCACCAATGTATTACTAGTCTATGATATGACTGTATCCCACATTCTGTCACTTATGTATGAATAGCCAGATTAGCTTGTTGGGTATGACTTTGTTAATTCAGTGCCAAATATTTGTTTAGTTTAAAGGTGCAAGCATTGCATTGACGTTTGTATTGTTTGGATCAGTGTAACATAATAATGTTTGCATTATGTATACAAGTTATGTATGTTTATTTTTGTTTTACATTAAATAATATAGCTTATATTTTACAATCTTCTATGTCTTCATTTATGTAAGTGCCTTGTTTGTCAGCTATGTTGGAACTAATATACTCCGCAAACAAGGCACTTCCAAATCCACACTACTTTCCTGAAATTCAAATGTTATAAAACATAAATTTTACATAAAGTCCCCCTCTAAAATAATACATCTTCAACTCATCAAGACTCTTTCACATACATGTGACCTATAGAATAGTAGTGCCTCATATATTTAGTATAAATGGAACATTTTAGAAGTGCCTCTGAATGAAATTGCAGTCTTATGGTCTCGCGCCACCAAATATTCTATGGCCATTTGGCAGCCATCTTGGATTTTCACTAAAGTGTGAAATTCAATTTTTATTAACACCTAATCACATAGAGTAAGTTAATTTGGACCTATCATGATGAGAAAAAGTCATACAACAATGATATTGGTTGGAATCTGGAAATATTGAAAATTGGCACGTTTTGTGATTTAGGGGGTAGGGGTAGCTGATCATGCATAAAACATATTTTCTGAGAACTTGGGTATATTCCTGAAGATTTGCTAATGAAGAGGAGGGATCTGGGCAAATTTTAAAACTATTTTGAAAGAAATTGACCAAAGAACAACTTCACAGTATGCAATTTAGTGATTTGGAAAAATCAAAATGAAGGCGTTTTTCAGGAATATTTTTGCCTTTTTGCTTCAATAAAACCACTTATAGATATGCCATGCACCCCAATTTGGGTGAGGATTGTTGTATGACTATATGTTATAAGGTCATAACCCTAGAGACCTTTAAGACAGCCAGATATAAGTTCTAGAGCTCAAATATTAGAAAACACCAAAAATGTAGGCGGCCATTTTGAAAAATGGCCACAAATCTGGTCCAAACCATTTCCCAAGCTGGCAACAAGACTTTTTGGGTTCCTAGAGGTCTGGGCTTTCAGAAAAACATTGTTGCCAGCTTGTAACATGAGTGTACCCCTACCACCTTTTCTAGGCCACTTTTGGGGATATGCCTCCAGACTATCCCTGCAATGGTAGTGACAGCAAAAACATCAGATAGTTTTAAAATAGCTACATTGGTATCTAGGGGTAGTGGGAATGGAGTGCACAAAATACTTAGATATTGGCACGAATGTACAGGCTTGATGAGCCTAATGGCCTCTGCCAGTATGGCATTTCCTTGTAGACCTTGATTTTTAGAGAAAACCACATGATCTAAACTTGTGAGGCCAATGGAAATCACAAATTAGGAATAGAATGTTGCGAGAGTACTGGAACTGGAACAAGAAAAAAAAATTGTCAAACAATACAGAGAAAACTGATGCGGTGAGATGGTAAGAAAAACTGCAGCAAGGCAGAAAGCCTCATCTCAGATCACAAATTTGGATTCAGACCATGTCACTCTTCCGTGCACATGCTGCTTCTACTCACCCAACAATGGAGGGAGGCCCCCAATATTAGACATGATATCAGGGCCGTCTCTCTGGGCATATCTCATGCTTTTGATACAGTGTGGCATCCCGCCTTACTCTCCAAACTCTCTGCCTATGGCAACCAAGGCCAACTCCACACACGGCTTTACAACTTTCGTAGCCAACATGTGGTACTCAACGGAATCCTTTCATCTCCTCTCGCTGTCAAGACCAGAGTGCTTCAAGGCAGTGTTCTGAGCCCTGTCCTATTCCTAATCTTCATAAATGATCTCTCTGACTATCTGGAACATCTTCTTTACCTATTTGCTGATGACTTCACCCTCTGCCGTGACATCTCTCACCCTTCAGATAGACAAGCTGCACTCTCTTCCCTCTCTTCAGACCTTGACAAAATCACAAGCTCATCAAACACTTGGAATATGTCTTTTAATCCTGATAAATCTCACACTCTCACTCTCTGGCAAACCCTCCTATATACTTTCTAAACAATCCCCTTCAGGAAGTTCAGTCTCTCAGACTCCCGGGTCTCACTGTCAGCCATGACCTTTCTTGGGCAAACCACATTTCAAATGCAAACCACATTTCACACCACATTTCAAAGTAGGCCTGCAAAGCTAGTTGCCGACTGGGCATCCTCCATCATACAAAGTCCTTACTTGGCACACCTGCAATCCGATCTACATGCAAAGTCTTCATGTGCAGCTTGAAGGAGTGAGTACAGCTCTCCCCTCTGGGCTGGCTCCCCAGCATAATATCTTGCTCAGCTTGACGCTGTGGAATTCAAGGCCTTAAAGATTATTGGAATCTTTCACATTGACCGACGTCCGTCTTTCACATTGACCGACCGATCTTTCACATTCACATTGAAGCTGAGTCTATGAGCCTATCACTTTCACATCGCAGACATATTGGTGGTCTCTCTGTCTTTTACTGCCTCCGTTCTGTTGTTGCACCCTCTGCTCTTTCCAAGCTTTGTCCCCACCATCCATGTTTCTGCAGAACACATCTGGTCCACCATCAACCCCCTTCTGGTGAAACTCCCAAAATCTGGAATCATTGATCACCTCCACTCATTAGCAAAGGTGGGCGGTCCGCTTCGAAAGTCCGCTTATCCGCTTATCCGCTGCAGCGGACTAACGTTTTCGAAGCGGATAAGCGAATCGGAACAACCCCCGGAGACCAAAGCGGATAAGCGTAAGCGGACTACCGAAAAATTAAAGCGCATCGCGATTCGCCAAATCAGCTGTTAGCCTGAGCCGTTACTCTAGAATTGTGAATATTTATTTAAGTGAATAATAAGTGAAAACTGAATATTTTATTGGACGCTAGAGCAGCAATAACGTCAAGATGGAGAGATTTCTGACTCTCCAGCCCAGCGGCAGTGCCAGGGACAGGCACACGAGCGACGCAAACCAGCAGTCCCAGCACAAGCTCGCCACGGTCAGGGCCATCTGCAGGAGGCAGAACAACGACGCCATCTGCGACCTGGTGAGGGACAAGCTCATCAGGGACCTGCTCGCCCTCGTCCTGCCTGACGAGCACCTGGACCCTGCCCCCCAGCAGGGACCCCAGCCCGGCTCGAGCAGTACGGACTACCTGTTCGCCATGGAGGAGGGGCAGCAGGAGGAGAACCTCGAGGAGAAGATCAGGGAAGAGGTCAACAACTGGTCGAGGAAGCCGCTGAGGGGGAACCCGGGGCTCTCGCCCAATCTCTTCCCGCTCGAGTTCCGTGATGCTTGGGTAACTCTATTTCTCAGGCATAACACGCCGCTCCCGAGCTCTGCCTCGGTCGAGCGCGTGTTCAGCTACGGGTCGGACATCCTCAGGCCTAAGAGGTCGGCCCTGGCTGCACCGAACTTCGAGGCCCTCGTCTTCATGAAGGGCAACCTCCAAATCCTCAAGAAGGCCCATGAGGTGGAGGAGGAAGACGAGGACTAGTCAACAGACTGCTAGTCTGTTGACTAGTAGACTCTCTTGTCAAAGAAAGGACGGGCAAATTGATTTTTCTTTAATGTAACTTGCATATATTAAAATTATATTTAAATTAACTGTAGAGTAGAGTAGAGTCGAGTGGAAAACTTTATTTCAATAAATTTTGAATAAATTTTATTTAAATACAAATGTATATTTTTGATCTTAAAAGCTTTGTTTGTCTTTGTAGTAGTTAGAAATGGCTATTTAGGCTTAAAAAGCATTAAATTCCCTTTAGAAACGTCAAAAATCGCTTTAAAAACGTCGAAGCGCTTTTAAAAAATCGAATCGAAGCGGATAAGCGGATAACCGGTAAGCGGACTAAGATTTTCGGCCGCTGAAACGGATAAGCGAATCGGACTACACGGGCTGGCGGAGCGGATAAGCGGTAAGCGGACTTAAAATTTTCCGAATCGCGCCCACCTTTACTCATTAGTTCCTGTCTCTTCCCACCTGTGGAATCAACTTCCACATTATCTTCCATCTCATCCTCCCCTCCAGGTCTACAAGACTGCTGTTCACCACCAGACCATTCCCCATCCAAAACGATGATCTTTTGATCAAAAATTGCTCTACGTCAATCCCTATCCTCCCACCTCCTTCCAACTGTCCAGTTTTTCTTCCTGCGAGTTTATTTCTGTATCCATCTTGTTCATCCCGTGCATCCTCCCCTACCCCCCTTTCCTCCCCACATCTCTCGTTTGTCCAAGTCTCCCTCTATTTTGTCCTTCAACCCCTCTTTCTACTGTTCCTATTGTTCTGTTGAATCCTGATCTGTTCATTGTTCTAGCTCGTCCATGAGCCTTCAATTTGTACACCAAAAATATAAAAAGCTAAAAAGTCACAGATAACAGGAACAGCTTGATGGAGTACAGACCCTTCATTAGAAAAACATGGTGCGTGAAGACCTGGACACAATGTCAACAGGCCAATACTATTGTGTGCACTTTATCTCATATCAAGAATGTTTGCGCCGTCTGTTCAATGTCCATGAGGCTAGGTTGATTTTATTACCCTTATCAAATTGCAGAAAAATGGTGGCCTTCAAATCATTGAGAAGAATTGCAATTGTGGTTGACTAAATTAGTTTAATCAACATTACTGGAAACATGTCACAAAGAACATTGTTTAGAACCCACATTTCCAGGAAATCTCTTGGGCGAGGGTTGTTTCGGAGGGAGCGGTCGATACATTTTGAAACACACCAGCAACAAATAAAAACTTGCCATTAAAGGTTTTGCACTTCTCCGAGGTAAGCATATTGCGGAACATGTGACCGGGTGGCCACATGACCATGATCCGAAAGAAAAATCAAACCTCATTCTCAATAACTTAAGCTATACGCACCCAAACACACCTAAATAAGGTTTTACTCATATAACATGCTTTTCTACTTTTGCTCCAAAGCCATCCGTGTAAAAGAGCGGACTTCAGCGGAAAATATCAGAGAAAGACACCCATTGTCTGACTGTTCACAAGCCAAAAATAACAAGGACTAAGGCATACCAGAAACAACCGCAGGGACAGAAGCAGCTATGAGGTTAATCTTAAATCTGTAAAAGCCTAGCCGTGACAAATAAAATAAAACCCTATTAGCTTGAACCTCCAAACAATGTCAAAGTTATGATTGAGGGTTTAAGAGAGAGGTGGGAGGGAGAAATGGAAAAAGAACAGTGCAGAAAGTGATAAACTATTTATTATTTTTAGTTCTTATTTTTTTAAGAGAAAAATGTTCAAGTGGTAAAATACTAACCACTTTTTGACCAGATGGCCAATTAAATATAACTGGATATGGTCGAAGAAATGTCTTCTTTTTTTTTTAAGACAGAAAAGATTTGCTTGTTCTTTGCACATGGCATGGGACAAAGCAATAAGAGATTTTCGAAGATGCAAGGCAGAGTCACAGACATTCCCTTCGGCCAAGCTTACAGCTATGAAACTGGCTGAAGGCCACGGGAGAGGAGGATGGCCGTGCATCACAAGCTGCGCGGCCTATTTTTAGCCAGGAATGAGAACACGTGGGGTAGAGAAGTTAGCCACAAGGCCTCTTCGGTCAGATCAGGCTGGTAACACATGCATCCGCCCACGTAGACTTGCACAAAAGGGCACATCCTCTGGCGTATGGTCCACACGTCTCTACGACTGGCAGATCTTCATCCTATCCACCCACACCGAGCCACAAAGCCACGCAAGTCGAGCTGATTTCACCAAACCGTGAACCAAGCGTATGATTGGTTTCACAGTTCATAAAAAAGGATATAGGTAAATAAACAATACACATACACATACAATTTTAAAGTTGTACCAAAAAGCATAAAGAACAATAATGAAAAACAGAAGAGACTCGCAGCTTAGAAATGCCACCAAAGGGTTCCTTGGCACTGCCGATGGATCTGGAATCGTTAGCTTAAGAGTACTCAGAATTTTCTCTTCTCGATTCAATCCCCGGCAAAGTGAGACCCACCTACTGATCATCATCCAAGTGCATCACTGAGCATCAAAAGGTATCCATCAAAAGAAAAAAAAATTAAGAGCTAGTTGGCTCATCTGCTTGCAATGAACATATCAAGTGTACATAAATGGGAGAATCATCCACTCCGGCCATCATCTGCCTCTTGTTACTCTCCTCAATTTCATAACCACGTTCTCACTACCCCAGCTCTCTGTCGATGCAACCTGAGACATCATATATTTACAACTACCAAGCCTCTACTACTATGATTACTTTAATGACCCCAATTGTTCCCACCTTATTGTTGGGTCAGCCAGGAAATATTTTTTCTCTGCGTCTTTCATAAACCAAATTGTCAAACTCAAGTTTTGACTAAAGGTGGGCAGAATTTAAAATTTATCTGCGGTGTCTTATATTTTAAAAATTCGGAATTTAGCCAGGATTTCTTACAGCGTTCCTTAAAAAATCCGAATGATTTCATTGTGATGGGAAATAAACAGATCTCAAAAAATGAGCAAACTAAACCAGTTTTTGAACGAGAATGGCACTAGGCGGAGCGCACATACCTCCACCAGGCTGAACAGTTCATGTTTTGTATCCCACTGATAGGCCGGATCTGGATACGGACCTGAACCAAAATCTAATCAATTCATCCTTGACACACACTTAACCTGTCCACCAAATTCTGTTCCAATCCATCCATAACTTTTTGAGATGTCCTGCTCCCAGGTGACAAACAGACAGACGTTACAGCACAGCGTAGAGTTTATAAAGCATGGTTTGCTTATTACACGTGTATGCAAATCTTTAATTAATTCATTAAACAACAAACAAGAAATCCTCCAACAAGTGAAAACAGTGACTGTTGAGGACACCACATCGCAAAGATTTTGACCAACAGTATCCAACATCAAATGATCATGTTTATAGTTGTTGCTACCAATTTCGTCTCAAATCAAAAGTTTAAAATAGACGATGAAGACAAATTTAGCAAGATAACGACACAACAAACAAACAAACAAACAATAAATATGTCGTGCAGATCACAATACTTGTGAAATCCAAATAAGCAATAGTTGCCATAGAAACAGCAAGCTGGTAGTTTAGAAAATTTGACCTATCAAGTGTTTTATATGATGGAATGTTGTGCACAACAAATTTGGTTGATACATTTTCTAATTGCCATCTAATAGGTGTTTTACATGTTTGGGATGGCATTGACCTTCACCTTTGACTAATTTTGACTACATTTTATACAGATATACGACACATGCGTACGAGTAAGCTGTGCAAGTCGAAATCTGATATCTTTAAAAGTTCCTGAGGTTTGGCAAAAATAAATCACAAAAATTTGATTATAATGGGGTGAAATTGTTATGGACACCATTTTCTCTGCCACGTGGGACTTTTCTCTTGGCCACGTGGGACTTT
The DNA here is from genome assembly GCF_964187855.1 of Myxine glutinosa. NCBI lineage: Eukaryota > Metazoa > Chordata > Myxini > Myxiniformes > Myxinidae > Myxine > Myxine glutinosa. Next base: position 60,571,181 of record NC_136267.1, read on the forward strand.
TCTCTTGGCCACGTGGGACTTTTATCTTTGGCACGTGGGACTTTTATCTTTGTCAAATGGGACTTTTATCTTTGTCAAATGGGACTTTTCTCTCTCTGCAACGTGGGACTTTTCTCTCTGCCACGTGGGACTTTTCTCTCTGCCACGTGGGACTTTTCTCTCTGCCACGTGGGACTTTTCTCTCTGCCACGTGGGACTTTTCTCTCTGCCACGTGGGACTTTTCTCTCTGCCACGTGGGACTTTTCTCTTGGCAATGTGGGACTTTTCTCTCGGCCACGTGGGACTTTTCTCTCGGCCACGTGGGACTTTTCTCTCTGCCACGTGGGACTTTTCTCTCTGCAACGTGGGACTTTTCTCTCTGCAACGTGGGACTTTTCTCTCTGCCACGTGGAACTTTTCTCTCTGCCATGTGGAACTTTTCTCTCTGCCACGGGGGACTTTTCTCTCTGCCACGTGGGACTTTTCTCTCTGCCACGTGGGACTTTTCTCTCTGTGACATGGGACTTTTCTCTCTGCTACATAGGACTTTTCTCTCTGCCACGTGGGACTTTTCTCTCTGCCACGTGGGACTTTTCTCTCTGCAACGTGGGACTTTTCTCTCTGTTACATGGGACTTTTCTCTCTGCTACATAGGACTTTTCTCTCTGCCACGTGGGACTTTTCTCTCTGCAACGTGGGACTTTTCTCTCTGCCACGTGGGACTTTTCTCTCTGCCACGTGGGACTTTTCTCTCTGCCACGTGGGACTTTTCTCTCTGCCACGTGGGACTTTTCTCTCTGCCACGTGGGACTTTTCTCTCTGCCACGTGGGACTTTTCTCTCTGCCACGTGGGACTTTTCTCTCTGACACGTGGGACTTTTCTCTCTGACACGTGGGACTTTTCTCTCTGCCACGTGGGACTTTTCTCTCTGCCACGTGGGACTTTTCTCTCTGTTACATGGGACATTTCTCTCTGTTACATGGGACTTTTCTCTCTGCCACGTGGGACTTTTCTCTCTGTTACATGGGACTTTTCTCTCTGTTAAATGGGACTTTTCTCTCTGTTACATGGGACTTTTCTCTGTTACATGGGACTTTTCTCTCTGCTACATAGGACTTTTCTCTCTGCCACGTGGGACTTTTCTCTCTGCTACATAGGACTTTTCTCTCTGCTACATAGGACTTTTCTCTCTGCCACGTGGGACTTTTCTCTCTGCTACATAGGACTTTTCTCTCTGTTACATGGGACTTTTCTCTCTGCTACATAGGACTTTTCTCTCTGCTACATAGGACTTTTCTCTCTGCTACATCGGACTTTTCTCTCTGCTACATAGGACTTTTCTCTCTGTTACATGGGACTTTTCTCTCTGCTACATAGGACTTTTCTCTCTGTTACATGGGACTTTTCTCTCTGTTACATGGGACTTTTCTCTCTGCTACATAGGACTTTTCTCTCTGCCACGTGGGACTTTTCTCTCTGCTTCATAGGACTTTTCTCTCTGCCACGTGGGAATTTTCTCTCCGACACGTGGGACTTTTCTCTCTGCCACGTGGGGCCTCTTTGCCTAGCCCTAGTCAGACCTTTCTCTATGCCACTAACGAAGATGAGCAAAACCTGAAAAAAGAATGAGAAATGTAATTAATTAATTCTATTTTGCACACTATTAGCTTGGAAATGAGATGGTTTACCAATGGTAGGCCTTTTCATTATGACTTGTGACCATTAAGTGTTATTGCAGAAGTCCCTCAAACAAAAGGTCTCACTGGGTCTACAGTGTCTTAGGGTCCCAAAGGGTTTTAAAGAGTTTTGGGGTTCTTAAGGGGTCATAGGGTTTCGTATGGGTCTTAAAGATCTTAGGATTCTTATGGTTCTTACATTTATTAGGGGGTCTCGAGAAGTTTTAGGGTTATAAACGTTCTTAAGCATTTTAATGGTCGAGTACACAAGCTGGCCATATGCCAAGAATCATTAAAATTGTGATAAAACCACCAAATTTGGTGGTGTTGTACTTTAAGCCATACCTTTTCATTTTAACTACAAAGCCACAATGAAATATCATTTGAAGGCTGAAAGTACTTGGTTCACCTTTTAACCTTTATTGTCAATACCAACTTAAGAAATAGGCCAAAAATAACCAAACAAAGCAAATAAAGCCATTCAAACTATGCATTTTCGAAAGGACAAGGACTGGAGATATGAAAATAGGGCCAAAAATGTTGGGGGTCACATGATCTTATTAGATATTCAAAATGGCCACCCTTGACAGAAAACAACCAACATATTATATGTTCAAATGGACCCCCATAAACACGTCTTTCTTGGCTAAATATCAATAAATTGACTGTGGCATCATAAAGAGGAGGCAAAAATATATTCCTAAGCCAAATTATAGCTTCTTATTTCCAATAATAATGAAATTAGGGCACAAATTTGAAAAAGATTCCAATGCCAGTAATTTGTCAAATTTTGTTGTATTGGTCAATGCAGTCCTACAATCACTCAAGTCAAAATATGAAGTTGTACATCATATTATCCAAAAGAAGCTATAAATTTCTTTGAAAAATGGTTATCAGCATTATAGATACTAGGGCATGCCCGTACAAAATTATATCCCCCCCCCTCTATTTACATGAAATGGTTTGGTCCATTCGCAAAGCCAAAGCGGACGGCTTGCGAGTACGGTGACAATCCCCCCCCCCCCCTCTATTTACATGAAATGGTTTGGTCCAAAGCGAACGGCTTGCGAGTACGGTGACAATCCCCCCCCCTCTATTTACATGAAATGGTTTGGTCCAAAGCGAACGGCTTGCGAGTACGGTGACAATCCCCCCCCCCCCCCCCCCCTCTATTTACATGGAATGGTTTGGTCCAAAGCGAACGGCTTGCGAGTACGGTGACAATCCCCCCCCCCCCCCCCCCCTCTATTTACATGAAATGGTTTGGTCCAAAGCAAACGGCTTGCGGAGTTTGGTAAAGAAATCGCCATAGCTCGGTAACTACTTGTCCGATTAATTTAAAACCTTGAAAAGGCACATCCTCGGGTCCCCAGCAATATACCTGGAAAGTTTCAAGTATATCGGACCGGTAGTTGTCGAGAAACAGCGGTCGCATACACACACACAGACACACACACACACAGAGATTACTGGAATTATAGATAGATTATGATTTGATATCAGCTGACCTCATTGAATAATCAAAATGGCAGAAAACTAGACCAGGATATGATGTCATCCTTCTTTAACAGGTCATTGCTGAGGAGTTGCAAAACTGTGTCCATCCACTGGTTTTCTTCCTCAATCAGCCTCAGAGGACCGTGCACAGGAGGGACTATGGGGACTTTATTTTGTAGCCCAGGTGGGGGAACAATAGCCTTCTCATCTGGCAAGTTGGCTACTATCATCTGGTGAGTAGAGTCCTTAATTAGAGTCACATCACCCTTTTCCGCAGGACATTCTTTAGACACGTGGCTGGTCAAAGAAATGGCGGTGCCATTAAATGAGCACTTTGCTGTGGTAGATTTTGGAATATCATCTAGGTTGTATCGTGCTCCTGACTGGAAAACCATCTTGTACAGATTGGGTGGACGGACAATGCTTTCCTCCTTGTAATGCTCACAAACACTATTGGCAAATTCTGTGGATATCGGAATCACATGAATTTATGATATTGACATGCCCAGTTTGTGCTGGTTTTCAACCAGGCTCCTCTTTCTGCTTTTCACATGCAGCTTCAAGCCATTGTGTATTACAAGAGGTGTTTCTCTGTCAGCATTGTAGCACACAGTGTTTGTACGGGACGATGTATGTTTTACACTGTTGTGGATTAATAGCTGACACATCGCATATGCTGCATTGTTTCTCACATTTTTTATATTGCCTGGTCCTCAATATTTGGCCCTTCCAGGATCATTTTGACCAATGTTATTAGATTGCTTGGCACCGATTCCTTCTGGCAATCTTTGGAGAAGGAACCAAATAAGCCAACAGCACTTCCCTTCCCTGAGGAACTTCTCTAAAATTAATGACCAATTCTAACAGTTTTACTCTAAGCCTGGTTGAGTTTACTTTTGATGATTATTCTGAATTGGAACGCATCTGCTGGAGTCTAGCATCATACAATTTAGCTCAATCAGACAGTTTAAACACAGGGGCTTGTATTTCTTCCGACTGCTTATTGATATATGCCACCAACTCTGTCAAGGCCACAGCCTCAGCAGATACTTCACTGGAAGAAGAAGAAGAACCACTCTTCACCTTGCTGTCAGCATTACGTGCTCGGTTGTATACATCGACCATACAATGTCTATCATACTGTGCATCTATAGTGCGTGCATATCTGACAATGCTAACTTTGTCGTGAGCTTGGAATCACGGAGTTTTGTTGCACATTCTTTAACACAGGCATCATTGTTGTCTGTTCTTGCTTTATGCATGAAACCTCCTGGTTGATCACAAAAGAAGCACTTTGATTGATGATAATTTGCTTTGGTAGAAGTATCAAGGCTGTGTCTTGCTTTCTTTGGGGTCGGTTCATATAATATGTGTTTCCAGAGACGTTTTTTTGCCTTTAGAAACTCATCTCTAGAAAATGTTAGATAACAAGTTTCATGGTAAACAGCTTTGGTGAGCCTTGAGCATATTAGCAATGCCATTGCCATCATCTAACATGCTGAGGCTCAATCCCATGGGGACTGGGCCACACTTCTCAAATTCTTTAAAGTTACTTGCAAATGACATGTAGTCAGACATCTGAGTCTGAGCTTTCTCTGGACATAACAAGGGTGTGTCTTCTTGGTCTTCCTGGCACAAAAAACACAGTGCCCATTCTGTGGGTTGCACAGAAGTCATTGACTGGTTATGTCCCATGGGTTTTACAAGTTGGCATAAATTCGCCAAGATGGAGACTATAACAATGACCTCTACCACCAACACCACATTAATACTAATGTCCTTCATGCTTTGCTTCCTTTCCTTGCTTGGTAGTTACATGCACATCTTAAAAGAAATCCCAAATCAGTTCAGTAATGAATAGATTAATAATGCTAATAGGATACGTTTCTAAATTAGGATAAAGGTCACTTCTGACCCTGAATTTAACGTCGTATGCCTAAAACATAAAACAAATAATTCCAGGCATGGCAGAGGCCTTCATACTTGATTCACAAGCAAGTGCATTCACACATTAATTTACTTGAAACATCAAAATCTTGTTTTTGATGCCAAGATGTGTCGGATATAAATATGTAACCCTCAACTTTCAGCATATCAACATCAGCCGCAAAGCCCCCTTTTCAAGATTAAATGGTGCCAGCCTAGTAAAATATGATGCTATATTTAAAATATACAATCCAGAGTGATGCATTATGGCTGCATGCAGTATAGAATGTTCCTAAAAATAATAAAGTTTGCAAAAATGGTTATTTTACCACACAAACTAGTGTGCTTTAGGTAAAATCAATACATTTTTGGGAGGTTAAGGATTCTGGGCTTTAAAATCATTTTTCATCAGGGCTCTGCAGATAAAATGAAAAGGTATGACCTAAACTAGAACTACACCTAATTTGGTGCTTTTATAACAAACTGAACGACTTTTAGCTTATGTACTCTACTATAACGTACTTTTTCCAACAGAAATTCAATGTTGCATCATGTAGATATTTTGTGAGCTATTTTATAATAGGTTCTCCTTATCTATTATTCGGACTTAGTTGACCATCTGATCACATTTTAGGTCAAATTTATGCAGAAATACTGAAAATTCTGAAATTCTGAAAAAAAGTGTTTACAAACTTTTTCCCACCACTGTAGATATCAAATGAATTGATTGAAAATTGACGATTGATGTGACCTTGACCTTTTGACTTATTGACTTCATAAAACAATAGGCTTCCAGCTTGTCACTACCTCGACCAGGTAGAGAATTTTCGTGAGGAACGGAGTAAAATTGTGACCTGTAGGCGATTGGCATACACACAGAGAAACAGACAAACAGAACAAGTTTCAGTTGGATATGTTAAAGGGTATGGGGGGGAAAGTCTAGAAAACCACAAGTGGGACGGACAGACAGATAGATGGTGAGCAAACCTATAGTTCCCTCTGGTGAGACCACTAGGGGACTAATAACAGACCAAACAAACCAATATGTAAATCTTCAATTTTGCAAGTTAGAAACATCGAAACATGGTCAGACACTAACCTGCACAGGGCTATGCAGGCAAGGCCTGGGCAGGCCTCGATCCAGTAATGGAGATGTACACGAACTTGTCATCACTGAGGGTCTTGCTGGGAGAGAAGAACTCTGTCGCTCATCCTCCAGCAGTCGCCTGAATGACCAGATAAAGAAACAAGATGGGAGTCAATATTCAATTCGTCTTTTCAGCAATAAACGGCAATGAAGGATCGACCAGGGTTGGAACACGCATATACATTACGAGATAGGGGTTTACATTTTCTCTATTACTCATTTCGTTTTTTACATTAATGCAAGGGTGGTAAATGTGAATTTGGAAATTGGAATGGGGAAAAAACACGACTTCAAATTTTAAATTCTACTTCAATTTTTCAAAAAAAAAAAATCAAAAAAAACTTCAAAAACTTCTTCAAAATTCAAAAACACAGACTTCCACAAATTTATTTGAAAATAAACCCCTAAGCTTACCTATAATCAACCAGTCTTCAACACTAAATATCCTTAACTCCAACCACTATCTGGATCCCAGAGGATAATTCTAAGTTTGTACACTTGTCTCTTGGTTGTCTCGTCTGGGTTTGTTTCTCATCCCGATTATGAACTGTCTCAATGGTGCTTCGCGCACAGACGAAGTTGCATCATCATTGAGTGCACCTTCCCTCAAATCGGACGTTGAGCCAGGTGTTCTGCCTGCCAGCTTTGATTTCTGGTGCACGTTAACGACCACCCACAGTTGTTTGATGAAAAGTACCCATCGTCGCCAGTACCCAGATCAGATTCTAAATTCCTGTCCTAATGTGCAAGGCTAGTGGCCCAGTTGAGCCTCAGTAATGCCGCAACGAGCGGGCCAAATTCGTTATCGAAAACCAGTCCAATATGTTACATATCATAACAAATTATACATTAACCATTAGATATCTTTTTCATTCTTCACCTGCTTTATTATACAATTTTAAAGGTGGTTAAGAAAAGCACTAATATTTTAAACTCCTCACATAAAGTTCATCTCCAACAAATCTGGTAACACTAAATAGTAATCTGGTACAGTAATCTGCTAACACTAAATAGGTAAAACGAAATAGCACAACATTGGCAGGTTCAGAAAAATAAGGTTGGAAATGATACATTGCTTTCAGGAATATAACACACCTAACACTTTTGATATGCATAGGTTGAGAGGGGAATGGAAATCGTTGGTTTAGTGTGTTGTCAGGAGTGATGGGGTGAGGCGAAGACGATGGAGAAGAAACGTGCGGAGAAGCAGAACGAGGTGATCCAGATAGGCCGGACTCAACCAAGCCTCGGACTCCATCAAATGCGGCGCTCATTCCGTTCACAAGTGCCTCCAGGTCCACATCGTCATCTGCATCGGGAAACATTCAATCAGAAAACTGGGCAAAAAGCTTCAAGATAGACTAGACGGATTTATGGAAAAGGCCATGTATAAGCTTCTAGGTGCATTTTTGGGTAAAAGTTAGGAACCTCACTTTTTAACATAATTACGGTATGCTGAATTCGATTAACCCGGCTCCCAAGCCGAATTTTGAGGGGTTTTTTTGAGTTTGAATAAACTGCTGAAGAACTTGGGCATTGGTGAACTCACAGAGGAGACAATCAAATCTGGAGAAGCGTTCGTCTGCAGAATATATAATGTGCACAGAACAACCTCTGCTGATTCAGCACGACATATGTTGTTCTCAAAGACTGGTAAAGCTGAAGCAATGTCACCGACAAGTGATGCTCTTCATTTCCATTTGATGCGAGTACACTATCAAGCCATGGTATGGAGAAATGCTCATTGTGCCATACCTGACCTTTCTGCACCTGTGGAAATGGGATGGAAACGTGGTGATTCAGGACTAGAGCCTATTCTGATGTCACCGAGTCCAATCCCAGAAAGTTGCCTCGAGATGATTTGTCGTGCATGCCAGAAGCAATGCAAGACTCGACGCTGCAAATGTCGCTATTCAGAGTTGAGGTGCACATCAATGTGTGCCTGTCAGCAACAGAGTGATGATCAGACCCCTTGTATGAATTTGATGTAGTTTGTTTGTGCTTCATGGCCATGTATACTTTATTTTAGAATAAATGGTTGTATGAAACATTGTCTTATTAAAACCATTTCCCATTTTATCGTGTCCAATTTTAATATCAGTTTGAATGTCACTTTCAATATGTCGCCAACCATAATATAGACGAGACGGATTTATGAAAAAAGGCCATGTATAAGCTTCTAGGTGCATTTTGGGGTAAAAGTTGTAAAGTTAAAGTAAAAGAGCTGCATGTATATGCATGATATATAAATGCTTGTTCAAAGAAATTGTCCAAAAATGGCAATTTGGTGGCCATTTTGTTTATGCTAATTAGAAGGTCAAAAACTCAAAATTCGGCTTGGTAACCAGGTTAATCAAATTCAGCATACCCTAATTATGTTAAAAAGTGAGGTTCCCAACTTTTACCCAAAAATACACCTAACATTCACATTTATCAGAAATCCATCTCGTCTAAGAAAAGGAAAGAGCGTGACAGTTTTTTTAAGCCAGTCAAAATGCATCATAGGTTGTTGCCGTTTTCTGTAATTTGAGGGGAGATCGTTATTGTGTACAAAATCTAGACTCGTGGAAGAGCGAGGTGACAGTGTTGGAGCAGTGGGGGTGACAGAACAAGCAAGTGAATCAACAACGACGAGAGAGAGGAGGGAAGGAAAAAAAGTAGCCTACAAGAAGAAGGTCGCATTAGGTGGGGTTAATGGGATAGAAAAGATTCCAATGTGGGATGGGGTATAACATGAGATGGTGGTGCCCCGCTAACTTGAAACCCTGGAGGGAAAGGTAGTTAGGGTTAGGTTCCATAAATTAGACAAAAGTAGTAGGAAATTTGAAATGCATGGAAAGCCTGGATTTTGGAGGATTAACTGGAAAGGGGTGACGAGAAGAATGCATGCATCCCAGAGTACCTGGGGAGGGGGTTAGAGGACAGACAGCAGAGGGAGTAAAACATGGAATGGCCAAAAACCTGTGTGCAACATGACAACAGCAGTCCTTGTGCTATAGCCTCATCATGGGAGATGCCAATCATCTTGACAGCTTTACAGTGTACAGAATCACAGAGACAGATGTGGTGCAGTGACCTCAGGCCATAGGGAAAAGTGGATGAGCTCATAAGGAGATCTTTCTCAGGATTGCAAGTACAGTTTGATGGGGGATTTCTCTGGTTAAATTAATCTTTCCATTGATTGGCCAATCTGATTTGGTTTCATTGATGACATCACAGTTGCCTATTGAGATTTTGTAATTGAGGCAAACGGCTTTCCTTCTATAACACGAAAGGAAGTTTCTCGAGAAGCTCAACATTTTAAGCCAAATCTTTTTTTCTTGCTAATGAAGCCTGAACACAGTTAACGCATTCCAGACTGATGCCAAACATCCTGACTTGCACACTTTCCCTTAAGGTTCGGTAAATGAAGAGATATCTCGCTTTCTTATCTCCAGTCACTAAAATGTCCAGGTCACGTGCACAGAGTTACCAGGGAAATGTCCATCTTCTTCCCATTTCAAAATCCTTCAATGATATACCCTACCCCCATGTTCATTTGATAAGTCAAAGCACATCTTGCAGACAAAAAGAAGAGTTCTGCGGAAAGGTGTGTAACACTAGGTCTGACACAGATAAAACATTATTATTTTATTATGTGGGTTTCACAAGATAGCGATGAAAGGTTTGACTGTTTGTCTCATTAGTTACACATGAAGGTTTGTCTTGGCTTCAGAATAAAACAATTTCAAATTTACTAATATTTTTATCTTTGGTTTCATCATAAAGAAATAAAGTTTATAAACAACTATTTATTTAATAATAAAGACATTGAACAAAATGAGAAGATAACTCAACAAATACAGTATAAACAGCCCCTCATGTGTATTTTATGTATAGCTCAACCGACAAAAGGGTCAAATGACACTCACAAACTACACTCTCCGCAATAAAAAACTGAACATGTAGAATATATAATGTCACTGTTGAAGGGCCATTCCAGTATTCATTCCAAGGGACGTTTTGGGCTGTCAATAAAGCACTCCGACTTTCCCTAACTTCGGGAAATTGCGGGTAACAAAACGAACTCGAGGAAAGATAAGCAAAAGGAAATAAAAAATAAATGTGTTTAAGGCGAGAAGCGAAAATATCGACAGGGAACCACCCAAAAAAACGGCGAAACCCTTACCGGTATCACTACATGTAATCTCTGTCCCTCTTTCTCTGTTTCTCTCTCCCTCTCCCTCTTTCTCTCTTTCTCTCCCTCTCTCGTCTCAACATATAAAGAAAGGGAGCATGGTGAAAAGTTTACAAGCAGAAACAAGGACACAAGGGAGCGAAATGGTGGATGGGAAAACAACCAATGAGACAGAGTACTCAACACGAAGCAAGGAGCCGCCATGACAGTATACCCAATGTACCAATAGACAGCAGGTGGCGCTAGAGAGGGAGGGGAGAGAGAGAGAGAGAGACTTTTGTTTTTTTATGATAAAAGTATCAAAAAACACAAAAATATTTTTCCTCACAAACCATCACACATAAAAACACACACAAACAATTTTGCACCAAGTAATTTTACAACAAGAAAGAATTTGTTTTCCAAATCATTGTCATATATATATATGTATATGTATATATATATATACGTATATATATATATATATATATATATATATATATATATATACTGTATATATATATATATATATATATATATATATATATATATATATATATATATATATATAGTCACGTGAAAAAGTAAGTACACCCCATGTAAAGTTTTGACTTTTTCAACATATTTCAACATACAGCTATTTGATCTTCATTTCAACAATATTGATAGATAAAGGTGGTATAATATAACAAATATCATGAAACATTTACATTTTGTAGTCCATTGTATAATTTAAATAAACATAAATGCAAATTTTGGATGTGGAAAAAGTAAGTACACCCTTGGCTCTAATAGGTGGTATTGCCCCCTTTGGTAGAAACAACCTCAAGTAGGCGTTTCTTATAACTGTCTACCAGTCTCTGACATCGACTGGGAGAAATTTTTGCCCACTCCTCCATGCAGAATTCTTTCAGCTGTGTGATGTTTGAGGGGTTTCTTGCATGCACAGCTCGTTTCAAATCCCCCCACAACATATCCATGGGATTTAGATCTGGGCTTTGACTTGGCCATTCCAGAACCCTCCATTTCTTTCTTTTCAGCCATTCCTTGGTGGATTTACTGGTATGTTTAGGGTCATTGTCATGTTGCAAGGTCCACCTTCGGTTGAGCTTCAACTTACCGACAGATGGCCTCACATTATCCTCAAGCACCCTCTGGTACAATGAAGAATTCATAGTAGATTATATGATGGTGAGCTGCCCAGGCCCTGATGCAGCAAAGCTGCCCCAAACAATAATATTTCCACCACCATGCTTTGCAGTTGGTATCAGGTTCTTGTGGTCAAATGCTGTCTTTGGTTTTCGCCAAACATTTGTTCTGGTACTGTGGCCACTGGCCAAATAGCTCTACCTTTGACTCATCTGTCCAGAGTACATTGTTCCAGAAGTGCTGGTCTTTGTCCAGGTGTTCATTGGCAAACTTTCGTCTTGCCCTGATGTTCTTTCTGGACAGCAAAGGTTTCCTCCTGGCACACCTCCCATGTAGATCAAATTTGTGCAGCCTCTTTCTAATGGTAGACTCGTGCACTTTGACATCAACAGTGGCAAGAGCTACCTGTAGGTCCCGTGATGACATTCTGGGGTTCTTAGAGACTTCTTTCATTATCTTGCGGTCTACTCTCGGGCTGAACTTGCTGGGGCGGCCTGCCCTGAACAAGTTGGCAGTTGTTTGGAATCTTCTCCACTTGTAGATGATCTCCCGGACAGTCGAATGATTGATTTCAAATTGTTTGGAGATCTTTTTAAATCCCTTCCCAGACTCATAGGCATCTATAACCTTCTTTCTGAAGGCATCAGAGAGCTCTTTTGATCTAGGCATGGTGACGCCGCACACTTCAACAACAAAGAGCAAACCAAACTAAATGTCTGAGGTTTAAATAAGACAGGTTCCTCCAAGATCCTCTCCAACGATGTTCTAATGATTTGCACCTGAGCTGGTACACCTGATTCGAATTTTAGGTATTTGAAGTAGTGATAAATGTAGAGGTGTACTTACTTTTTCCACATGCGAAATTTGCATTTGTGTTTATTTAAATTATACAATGGACTACAAAATGTAAATGTTTCATGATATTTGTTATATTATATCACCTTTATCTATCAATATTGTTGAAATGAAGATCAAATAGCTGTATGTTGAAATATGTTGAAAAATGTTGAAAAAGTCAAAACTTTACATGGGGTGTTCTTACTTTTTCACGTGACTGTGTGTGTATATGTATATATATATATGTGTGTGTGTGTGTGTGTGTGTGTGTGTGTGTGTGTGTGTGTGTGTGTGTGTGTGTGTGTGTGTGTGTGTGTGTGTGTGTGTGTGTGTGTGTGTGTACATATGCATGCAGCAATTATAAATAATCACAAAAAAACTCAAAATCTCATCTGTACACCAATGGTCGTTTTCACTTCCATTACTCAAATGGTAAGCTTGTTCCGACTCTTACATGGGCCGACACCATTCCTTTAAAACAAAAGAGTACATTTTTATCACTACCCCCCAATTTTACCTTCCTAGTTTTATAAATTGCAAGTTTAGCAATCCCTAACAGGCAATTCAAGAAGGGACCACTGACTTGCTCCTAGTGCCAAAGTGCCTTTCAATCCCATACACAAAAACTGCCAAAGAAAAAACAAAGTTCAATTTATAGAACTTCTGCAGGAAACGAAAAAGGGGCGACAATCTCCTACATTCGACAAAAGCATGGGCCACGTTTTCAACTGTTACACAAAAATGACAAACATTTGGCACATAGGGATCAAACTTGTGCAGTAGTGTCTGTGTGACCAGAACCTGATGCACTCGTCTCCAGTTTAAGTCTCCCGTCCGTCCAAGTGTTGGAGACCTATACATTTCCCTCCACACATGAAATAAGAAAGATCCAGCTGGTAAGAGCTCCTCCCACCGGTTTTTCAGAAGTTTTGTGAAGCCAGGTATAACCACCTCTTGGCATATCTTATAAATTGATTCTTTCCCCATCACATGAAATACGCCAATTTCATCTGAACTTGAGAACACACCCTGTTGTTTTTCTGAGGTAATTTGAAGCTCTGGGAAATAAAGGCGATCATCCACCACTTCCTCCACACCAGTCCACGGGATATTTAACTTCCGAAAAATTTGTATGACTAATCTCAACACTTTATCTACTTTTCTAGATGATCTGATCCCAACTTTTGAGGTCAGAGAGCTAGTGGATAACCATCCGCTTAAGGAAGGTTTCATCAGGTCTCGCACTCTGCTTATTCCATTCCTGGTGAAGCAATGCATAAAAGACCTGGAGGTTGAAAATTCAAGGAATAGAGGATTTTCAAACAGTGCCTCATGTACAATTATTTTTTTTGCATCATATGATACCTCTAACCCTTGCACAAGCTTGCCAAGCCTTCAAAAATCTCTGATGAAATCTGGGGAGCTGAGTCAAATCAACGTGTTGCAGGTCCATTAGGAAGAGTTCTCGGTCATATTTCAGACCATCTGCTTCCCGCAGCCAGGCATTTGTGAGAGGCCGCCAAGGAACACACTCACTGTACAATAACACTATCGTCATTAAACGAAATGCCATTATCTGACTTGGGACATACATCAAGCTTTGGCCACCTGCATTTCGAGGCTTACATACCATATTAGGCCCAAGCCAATGGTGGCCTCCCCAGAAAAACTGAGTCAGCACCCTCTGAATGCCTGTGACTAGGTATCTAGGAGGCTGGAGTGGAATAACCTTCTGCCAAATAAATGGATCCACAGGGTTATTTATTATGTCACCCTTGTCTTAAGTGATAGAAGGTGGTGCAACCTCTTCCAATTTACCAGTTTCCGTTTAATTTTGTCCATGAAACCCTCCCAATTTTTTTGTTCATATGCTTCAACCATATGCTTCGCATTCATATGCTTCGCTCTTTCACAAGCCTCGATCTTGTATATAAAAAAAAAAAAAAAAAAAAAAAAACTCCGAAGAATAATCCTAAATATTTAAATCCCTCTTTATTCCACTGCACCCCTCCTGGTAGAACAGGCAGCGCTGAGGAAGGAGGCTTGGGTCCCACCCACAAAGCTACACTTTTGTTCCAATTCACTTTTGCAGTGGAAGTGAGCTCAAACTGGGACAGACAACGAGAGACTTCACAAACATCATTATAATTGGAAACCGCAACACAAATGTCCTCCGCATAAGCTGAAATCACCATTTTGGAGTTTTCTGACAAAGGAGACTCCTGCCACTGAAGTTCGGAGCAGAGCTAGTAAAGGTTCAACCGAAAGATTGTACAGCATACCTGATAACGGGCAGCCCTGTCGGATGCCTCACTGAAAGGGTAAAGGGTGACCTAGACTATTATTTATCTTCAACGAGCAGGATGCATTTTTATATAATAACTGAACATAAGAAATAAATAGAAAAAATCCCCCAAAACCTACTTTCCTTAGTACAGCAAACAGAAAAGAATGGTCAACGCTGTCAAAAGCTTTTTCTTGATCTAAAAGTATCAAACCAAAACCGTGGGGTGTAGTGCGACGAAGACTGATTAAGTCTCTTACCAAAAAAATGTTATAAATAGAACGTTCTGAAATACAATATGACTGATCAATACCAATTAAAAAGGGCATGACTTCCTTTAGACGCACCGCAAATGCCTTTGACAGGATTTTATAATCCGTGTTCAGGAGTGGCATGGGCCTCCAGGTTGTGACCTCTTGCAAGTTCCCCTTCTTAGGAAGGAGACACAAAACCACCCTCCTGCAGCTCAGTGGCAGTTCACCTTGTTCAAGGCTATCATGAAAGATCTCAAGTGGAGTAGGGCCTAGAATGTCCCAGAAAGCTTTATAGAATTCACCTGGAAGTCCATCTAGTGCAGGGTCTTTTCCATCTTTGATTTCTTGAAGAGCATTAGCAGGTTCTTCAAAAGAAAACTCTCTTGTATCTTGTACACTGTCCGAGTTTTAGAAGTTGCTTATTTCATGACATGGGCACACCTGTGGGGGGGGGAGAGAGACAGAGAGACAGAGAGACAGAGAGACAAAGAGACAGAGAGACAGAGAGACAGAGACAGAGAGAGAGAGAGAGAGAGAGAGAGAAAAATTTGTCAGGATTGAAAGAAGAGAAATTTGTCAGGATTGAAAGACATTCCAAGTGTTTGATCAGCTTATGCTTTTTCAAGGTCTGAAGAGAAGGAAGAGGCTGCAGCCTGCCTGTTTGAAGGATGAGGGATGTCATGGCAGAAGATTGAGTCATCAGCAAGGAGATAAAGGATTTTCCAGAGAGTCAGAGAGATCATTGATGAAGATCAGGAATAGGTTTGGGCCCAGAACACTGCCTTGGGGCACTCCCACCTACACAGGGAGAGGAGATGAAAGGAGTCTGGAGAGAGCCACACGTTGGGTACAAGACTAGAGGAAGTCAGTAATTCATGTGTGGAGATTGCTTTGTATGCCATAGGCAGAGAGTTTGGAGGTTCAAGTAAGGCGGGATGCCAAACTGTATCAAAAGCATGAAATATGTCTAGAGAGACGGCCCTGATCTCCTGTCTGACATTGATGGTCTCCATCCATTGTTGGTTGAGTCGAAGCACCATGTCCAAGATGGGGTGACCAGGTCTGAAACCAAATTGGTGATCAGAGATGAGGTTGTTGGAGAAAAGGAAGGATTTCATATCAACTGCAATGATGGGTTCCATGACCTTGCTGATAATTATTAAAAATAAGCCGATAGGTCAGTGGATATGTGGATTGGTTTTAGCACCTTTTTATATAATGCAGTGATGTTGGCTGATTTCCAAGCAGATGGAAGATAACCTAAGACAAATTATAGAGTTAAAAGGGCAGAGAGGTGGTATGCAAGAGCAGCAGAGCAGGTTTTTAGGACATGTGAGCTGATGACGTCTGGTCCAGTTCCAGAGTCGGAGTCGAGGGTTGAAATAACCTTCACCACCTTCTCATATGATAACTATGAAGAAGGGTATGATAATTGAAGACGAGATGGGATGAATCTGTGCATGAGAGAGAGCAGGTTTCTGTGGAAGAATTCCAAGGCTAAATTAATATCAGGGGCATTACATATGGGAGACCAGTCCCAAAGAGAGAGATGGCTGCTTGCAGTACTTGCCAATCTGCCTTAGTGAACTGCCAGACTCGCCAGCGTTGAGGCAGCTCTCCGAGAATAGCCAGAGAGAGATTGACTCTCAAAAGTATATGATCAGATGAACCAATTGGAGCAGAGGAAGAGCAGGAGACCATAGGGTCTTGACAAAAATTATTCATGCTGTAGGATCTTGACAAAATTCATACTCCAGTTGTACATTTGAAGCCTACCTTGTCATTTATTTCCAAAACATATTTTTTAAGCATAAAAAATGTAGTAGATTTATCACACATTGGAAAGATAGTTTAAACAGGAGATATATCACCAAAATAAACAGCAACTAGAACGCCACTCAGTAGAGCGCATACTCCCGCCGTGGATTTAGTTGGAATAATATGTTTTGTTTAACATCCCCTCTCCCCAAAACAATAAATGAAAAACAAAGTAAGCCCTAACTGTCAGAGAATATATTTTGATATATCTCGGAATTAGGAGAAAAACATCATTTAAGAATAAGAATAAATGCTTTAATGCAGTAAAACAGAAAAAATCTTTCCCAAAAAGATTGTGTCAAACGATGCCTGCAAGTCTGTACATGTGATAAACTAGAACGCCACTCAGTAGAGCGCACACTCCCGCCGTGGGTCAAGTTGGAATAGTACGATTTCACAAAAGTTTGAGGGAGTAGTTCAGTGACAACACAAGACAAGACAACACAAGACAGACACTGCACAGATATACATTTAGAATATATAGAAGATAATGTTTAAAAAAACAAGGCAATTTCATTCACTTACATTTTCGGATTCAGCGTTCAATTCCATAGAGGTGAGTGTATTTTGAGGCATGTGTGACTTCGAATAAAATTGTAAGCCAGGAAAAACGTTCGTTTCATTCCTTAGGGATACAACATGTAAAACTGGCCCAAACGTCAAAACAAAACTCGCTCATTTTAAGTCGTACAAGCTAATGCGACCACTCATTCTTCTGGGAAGAATCCCGTGCACATGCTTGTCACACTTATAAGTCACCTAAGTCTTTATAAGTTCATCAAATACTGACACCACGATTGACATTCGCTGAGGTTAATGTTGATCTCTTCTGAGGTAAAAAAAAAAAAACAACAAAAAAAAAAAAACAGTTTTTTAAAGCATCATACGTATCAAACAATACATTTTATGAAACGGGGAAACCTATTACACACTTTGGTGGTTTTAAAATGACAGAATATGTCTATTAGAAAAAGAAAAAAAATTAACATTGAAGACGACGCTGCTAAAAGAAATACACCGCTCTAACGCATAACCACGAGTTTAAACTACATTTATAACAAATATGAAAACTATTTTCATGTCACAATGTTAAATATAGAATATATCGAAGATAATGTTAAAAACTAGAGGTTCCAGGGAACCTGAACTCAACTGGTCTATATCAATATGGTTAGAATATGCATAATAGAACCACAAACTATATTGTTTATATGTGCTAAAGAGGTACAGTGACGTTGAAGGTATGTCATGTTTAAACAGGTTAAGATATATTGAACAGTTTTTGAGTTCTGCTCCAGAAACGAAATGCATAACAAAATGCACTATGTCCAACATGTTTCCATGGAAACCAGAAAAATGAAAATTTTCAAATATCTTTAAGTGGCAAAAGGCACAAGTTTCATCAAATTTGATC
>NC_136267.1:60594319-60596819 GCF_964187855.1 Myxine glutinosa
GTGCCCCCGCACAATTTCGGTGGCTGGGTCGTGTGACGCTCCCAGCTGGTCCGCCCACCTGCACACCTCCACCAGTGTTGTTGCCTACCGAGCTCACCTGCTCCTCACCCTAACCTAACTAACTGGGGAAGGCCCTCTCGCACTCTCACCCCCTCAGTGCCCTCTCTGGCACGGGCTGCCCGATCCACACCCGGGATCCTCAGGCACCCACTGACACTAACGGCTCCCAGAGCCCACCTGCGGCCTCACCTGGCCGACATCTAACAGTGGCGGAGTGCCCAACCATTCACACTCATACCAACAGGCCACACGACCAGCCAATTTCACCACACCAATGCACCCATCCACAATACCATTCTGCCACCCGCACCACAGATGCCAATATCCAACCACAATTTACCTATACCCTCTAACTATTCTTTAAACTACCCTCCCCGGGTACTCGTGAAAAGGGGTCCACTCTTCCCCCATCCACACCTTCGCACCATGCACACCACTCCGTACCACTTACTCCAACTCTCTCCACACCACTCATTCCAATACTCCATGTATTCCACACACCTGTACTTGCACACCTGTGCTCTCATACTTGGTGCCACCTGCACCCTTCTCTCCCCCAAGCGCATTTGCGCTGATCCACAACACTCACTACTCATACACTGCTCCACACACCTGTCCAGTTCTCACACAGCATCATCTCATCTAACTACTCCCCTCTGAAACTTGCGCTTCCCAGTCGTCCCTTTAAACTATTGCGCTCCCTCGTCATTATCATCCATACTAATCTACCTGCGTCCCCACTACAGGTATCAGTCACTAACTAAACCTTAACGTTACCTAATGTCAATCTCTTCTAGATCCCTACACACAATATCCTAACCCACCCGGGCTAGTTTTCACTGCCATACACCCCATAAACTAGTGCATCTGCCCCCATTCATGGGAAGGGTGGCAGGGATGCCACCCTTACCCACCGGGCCCATCGCTCATCAATCCCCCAGTCCTCTGGCACTAATAAGCCCCCCTTATTCAGAGGCACTGGGTCCCGCCTCGGCATCTAAAGCCGAGGCAATCCACGGGGGCGCCTGCTCGCCGGTGTAAGGCCTTCTAGTTTCCCGGGGTCTGGCGGGGGGGTGTCTGGGGTCGGCTAACCCGCTCCCCCCTGGGCGGAGTTAAGGACCTCACCCGCCAGGGATCATCCCGGCGCGTGGCTCGACAGTGCCGCGCCAGGTGACCCAGACGGTTGCAAGTATAGCACCTCACCTGATAAGGTGCTTGTCTCCGGAATTCCAAATTCCCCCCCCTGAAGGTCCGAATTGGATTACCCGTTCGTCGTCCACCGCGGGCCACTTCCGGGGCCGCCTGCCATGGTCCAGGTCCCGCCAGGCGCTGGTCCACCAGCCTCCGGACCATGCCCGCCAGGTCAGGACTCACGTCGGGGGCAGGCCCCCTAAGGGGTCCGCCCTCCATCGGGGGTCCCACCTGGCAGACCGCCATTGCGTGACGCTCGCTCCCCCGGGCCAGGGGCCTCGCTGCTTCCCAACGGGCTGCAGCGTCAGCCGCCTGGCTCAGAGTCTGCGGGCGCCACATGGCGAGCTGTTGCCGGAGCTCAATATCCGGGAGGGCCTGGATAAAATGGTCCAGCGCCAGGCTTTCCCGGGAATCCGCTGCCATGTTAGCATGTGCGATCCCCACTGCGCGGCGAATGTCGTGGGCAAGTTCCCCGATGGCTTCCTGGGGCTTGCGTTTTCGCAGCGCGAGCTGAGCTTTAACAAGCTCGCTCTGCTGTTCAATGCCGAATCGATTAATTAGGGCGTCGCGGAGGGCTGGCAGGGTGAGAGCACCCGGTGGTAATGCCGTCAGCACCTCCGCCGCCGCGCCGCGCAATGCGGCCACCAGGTGTACTCCACCTTCGTCCTCACCCCAACCGTTACCCTTACACACACAGTCAAACTGCGCCAGGTACGCGCGTAGATCACTCTTGCCGTCATACGGCGCGAGTGGGACCTTGTGGGACCACCTCGTATGCGAGTCGTTGCCCGCCTGCCGGACCCCGTGCGTCGCCCCTTGCGGGGTCAGCGCGGGGCCGAACCGGCCGGGCCCCCACAGTACATTACCCCCAAGGGGCTCCCGTGCCTCCCCTGTCCCTCTAAAAACTACCCCTGTTGGTGTCGATGCATGGGTCACACTTCCGCAACCCGCTACCCATTCCATACCACCACAACCTTGCTCACTCACACCTCGCACCTCTCCCATCACCGGACCCTCTCGCTCGCACCCTCGTTCCATACCCTCCGGACCAGCCATACACCTCACTCTTGGCCTCTCACGAACATCCGGGTCCATCTCGACCCCCAAGCTTATTAAATCACCTGGCGCATCATACACACGACCATATTGGTCACCACTTACACCGGGTCCTCTTTCTCTTCGCTTCTCCTCCATCACCTGCGAATCCCTCATCCGGTTAATGAGCACATCATCACGATCCGAACACAGA
>NC_136267.1:60601819-60611819 GCF_964187855.1 Myxine glutinosa
GCGCTCCAATAGCGTGTGGGCCTCACCACTGCACATCGTGCCAAACCCGGGGGGCGGATGGCGCCCGTGTGGCCACTACCGCCGCCTCAACGACGCTACCACCCCCGACAGGTACCCGATCCCGCACATCCAGGACTTTTCCGCCCGTTTGGCGGGACGGGTCATATTTTCCAAAATTGACCTGATACGGGGATACCACCAGGTACCTGTCCGGGCGGCCGACGTCCCGAAGACGGCCGTCATCACGCCGTCCGGCCTGTTCGAATTTTTGAGGATGCCGTTTGGCCTCAAGAACGCTGCCCAGGCGTTCCAGCGCTTAATGGATGGCGTGCTGCGCGACCTGCCATTTCTTTTCGTCTATCTGGACGACATCCTCGTCGCCAGCACGTCCCGCGCCGAGCACCTCCTCCACCTCCGAACACTGTTCGGTCGCCTCAGCGAGCACGGCTGAATTGTCAACCTGGCCAAATGCCACTTCGGCACGACGACCGTTGACTTTTTGGGACACCGCATCACCAAGACCGGGGCCGTGCCGCTGCCGACCAAGGTCGAGGCCATCACCACGTTCCCACGTCCCCGTTCCATCAAGGCGCTACAAGAGTTCCTTGGCATGGTGAATTTTTATCACCGATTCGTGCCCCGCGCTGCTCAGCTCATGTGGCCCCTTTACGAGGCCCTCCGGGGCAAGCCGGCCAAGCATGACATCGTTTGGTCAGCGGCCATGGACGCGGCCTTCGCGAGCGCAAAATTTGCCCTCGCCGACGCAACGCTGCTGGCTCACCCGGTGCTCAACGCGCCCATCGCCCTCACTACGGACGCCTCCAACTACGCGGTGGGCGCCGTCCATGAACAATGGGAGGACGGGGTTTGGCAGCCACTCGCTTTTTTCAGCCGGCAGCTCCGGCCGAACGAGTTAAAATACAGCACGTTCGACCGCGAGCTGCTCGGTCTATTCCTGGCCGTTCGCCATTTCCGACACCTCCTGGAGGGCCGCCCGTTCACGGCTTTCGTCGACCACAAGCCGTTGGTCTACGCAATGGCCAAAGTCACGGAGCCGTGTTCGGCCCGCCAGCAGCGCCACCTCTCCGCCGTGTCGGAATTCACCACGGACATCCGGCACGTCGCCGGCAAAGACAACGCCGTGGCCGACTGTCTTTCTCGGGCCAGCGCGAACGCGGTCCACCTTGGCGTGGACTTCGCGCTCATGGCGGCCGACCAGACCACCGACACCTCGGTGCAGGCCCTCCGGGCGGCGGACACGGGCCTCCGCCTGGCCGACATCCCCTTCGCGGGCACCGTCCTGCTCTGCGACGTCTCCCAGGGCCAGCCTCGCCCCATCGTGCCCGTTTCCTGGCAGCGCCGCATCTTCGCCTCCATCCACGGCCTTTCTCACCCGGGCCGGAAAGCTTCTCAGAAGCTGGTGTCGGCGCGTTTCGTCTGGCACGGCCTTCGACGGAACGTCCGCGACTGGGCCAACGCCTGCATGGCCTGCCAGCGGGCCATGGTCCACCGCCACACCCAGGCCCCGCTACCACCTTTCACCGTGCCTGCACGGCGTTTCGACCACGTCCACGTGGACCTGGTGGGTCCCCTGCCCCCATCGCGGGGGTTCACCCACCTGCTCACCATGGTTGACAGGACCACCAGGTGGCCGGAGGCCGTGCCCCTCACCTCCACCACCACCGCCGACGTGGCGCAGGCGTTCGTCGCCACCTGGGTCGCGCGCTTCGGCGCACCGGCGGACATCTCGTCCGACCGCGGCCCACAGTTCACGTCCGAACTTTGGGGCGCGGTCGCCCGCTCGTTGGGGGTCACGCTGCACCGCACCACGGCCTACCACCCCCAAGCCAACGGGTTGTGCGAGCGGTTTCACCGCTCCATGAAGGCCGCACTCATGGCCGGCCTTCAGGACGACGGTCGGACCGACTGGCTGCCGTGGGTACTTTTGGGCCTCCGCACGGCCCCCAATGAGGACCTCCGGGCGTCCGCCGCCGAGCTCGTCTACGGCCAGCCGCTCCGCGTCCCGGGCGAGTTCATGCCCGACGCTACCAGTCCCTGGTCCGCCGCACACCAGCGCTCGGACCTCCAGGAGGCCGCCCGCCGATTTGCCCCCGTGCCAACGTCCCGCCACGGTGGCCCCCAGTCCTACGTCCCCCCGGCGCTTCGCACAGCGGAGTACGTCTTTGTGCGTCATGACGCGCACTGGGGGCCACTCCGGCCGCCGTACGACGGGCCCTTCCGGGTCCTGCGACGGGGCGACAAGTCCTTTGTCGTCGACGTCGGCGGCCGGTCGGACCTGATCTCTGTGGCCGCCTCAAACCGGCGCACGTGGACGTCGACCGACCACCACGGTTGGCCCTTCCTCCACGGCGAGGCCGCCCCCCGTCTACAGTTCCCCCCGCTCGACCACCCACCACCGGATCGGACCCCCCCCCCCCCCCCCCCACGACCCTCCAGGGGTCGCTTCGGCCGGGTCATCCGGACCCCCCTTAAATTGACCCTGCCGGTGCAGGTCGATTCTGGAGGGGCGTGTGTCGCGGTTCCCGCTGAATGTACACAATCGCCTTGCACCTGGGCAGGACGCGGCCAGGGCGCGATCGCCATGCCGGGCTCGTCTGGACGGGCCCAGACGCGCCTCTCCTGGGCATGCCCGGACTCGCTGTTCCAGGGCACGCCCGAACCTCCCGGGCACGCCCGGTAGGGTGCATCAAACGCCCAACTATTTTTAAAAAGATGTTGGATTGATCTGTCCCAAATTTTATTTTGTTCCAATCATAAAATAAAGTTGCTATGCAAAATTTGGTAAGGTTTGGACATCATCTTCTGGGTCCACCTCACCATTTCATATTTTGAGTCGGTGGTATCAGAGTTGGAAATTTGACACGCAGCTGTTTTGAGGCCCATAAATAAAAATGAAAGGATTGACTGATTGCTACATATAATAACTCTTTGTAAAGGTATTATTGTGCTCTGTAGCAATATATCATCATCATAGGGATAGGGATACAATTCATTTATATACAAATAGTCAAAATAATGATTTTTTTCAAAATATGGATATAAAGCTAAATGAAGAGTATTTTTAAAATATAATATATAAATTAAAGAATATCCTGAATGTTGTAGTCATCTTGTCTTTACAGAGATCTTTTAACTAGACAAGATGATTAAAACAATTATTAGGCTATACTCTAATAAAATTGGATAATTGATTTATTTGTTGTACATAATTATGAAATGACATTATTGTTACTAATACTACCTTTTTCTTTCAGATAAAACAATGAATGGCACAGTAAAGAAAGCATCTGTTGCAACAAGAGAGTCCACCAAGGTGTTTGGTCTTGGAAGTGCCATAACTGAACAAGATTCCCAGATCAATGGCACCAGACTTCCAACTTGTTTACAAGTACTACGTTGTTTCATGTGGCACACGGAAGATGGCAAACTTGAACGACGCTCTCGGTGGGAATCAGCAAAGCTTGTACTGCAGAAAGTGACACCATTTTATGGCAAGGCTAATATTCCTATCATCTCTGAACGCAAGGCTATTGAGAAAATTATCAAACTTGCAGATGATAATTCCAAGCTTAGATCAATCCCTATCAACTGAAGAACAACTCCAGCAAGCATCACAAAGGTGAATCAAATGGAGATGAAATTTATGGAGACATTTCCCTTGTGGCCCAATGATGCTAGTTCTCACATCAAGAATCCTGAAGACTTAGCATTCCTGGAATCTATGAAGACAGATCGCTGTGCAACATTTGGCTGCCAAGATAAACTGTTGGCAGATAAGATGCAGCGTAAAGTGAACCGCGAGGAAAAAGAATCAGAGAGGCGAGCAAGTATGGAGCTGGAGTTCAACATAAATACTACAACCACTGTGTATAATATTAGTGACAGTGATGAAGAAGTAACTCTTGGACCTTCAACAAGCACACCAACAACCTCAAGAAGT
Source organism: Myxine glutinosa (assembly GCF_964187855.1). Classification (NCBI taxonomy): domain Eukaryota; kingdom Metazoa; phylum Chordata; class Myxini; order Myxiniformes; family Myxinidae; genus Myxine; species Myxine glutinosa. The sequence continues at coordinate 60,605,781 of NC_136267.1, forward strand.
CATCATCGTTTAGTTAGACCTGGCACATCAGTTTTCATTCCACATGACATCCTGAAGAGGCCCAGTCTTGTTTCACTGGCAACAAGGATGAAGATGACACCAACCCAACAGGCTGCTTTCACAGAAGCTCTTATTGAAGAAACAGGAGGGGATGTAGCGAAGGTGTCAACATCATATGCTACAGCAGATAAATCAAGACGCAAAATTGGACAGCATATTGCTACTACCTGTAAGGACAAATGGATACCTCCGAAGCTTGCTACGTTGCACTGGGACTCAAAGCTGCTTCCATGCTTAACTAACCAAAACACTTTTGAAGAACGCCTGGCTGTGCTTTTGGGTTCTCAAACTGATATGAAGCTGCTGGGTGTTCCATCCTACAAGCCTGGAACAGACCGTAAATCTGGAGATATAATTGCTCAGCTGACTAATAACCTACTTGAATCATGGAACTGCCAAGAGAATGTTGTCAACTTGACATTTGACACAACTGCATCTAACACCGGCCACATCAGTGCAGCTTGTGTAACAATTCAACAACGGCTTAACAAAGCTCTTCTGTGGTCAGGCTGCAGACACCACATTGGTGAAGTCATTCTTACGCACATTTTTACTGATCTTAAAGTTGAAGCATCTAAGTCACCAGATATCTTCCTCTTCTCAAGGTTTCGCAAGAACTTTGAAATGTTTCCACACACATTCAATGAACCACTTTCACGATTTGATCCATCTCAACTAAATGAAGCAGCAACAAGTTTGACAAGTGACTGGCAAAATAATGTTCTCAGACTCTGTCACACCGAGCAATCTCTAAGACGTGATGATTATTTGGAATTTGTTGATCTGTGTACTGTATTCCTTGATGGTGAAGTAGCTGAACATCAAATAACCTTCAAGCGTCCTGGTGCACTGCATAAAGCCAGATGGATGGCGAAGCTCCTCTACTCAATCAAATTATGTCTCTTCGAAAAACAAATCGCTGATCTTCCAGCAGGTACAATTACCACAGAAAAACAAGTGCCAAAGATCAGAGAATTTGTCACGTTTGTCACTCTAGTATACAGCTCCTGGTGGATGACATGTACCTCTGTCACTGATGCCCCATGGAATGACCTGCAGCTCATCTCCAAACTGAAACAGTATGAAGCTGTCAATGCTGGAATCTCAAGAAGTGCCCTGAAAGCCTTCAAATGACATCTCTGGTACCTCACAGAAGAGATGGTTCCACTTGCCCTCTTCAGCTCAGTTGTTCCTCATGACCATCGCCGTGCTCTGGCAGACAGACTTCTGGAGGTTCAGCCAGATTTTCCAGTAACCAACCCACAAGGACGGTTTGGTACTGGGTTTGGAAAGCCCAGATTTCCTGATGACTTGACTGAGAAGACCACTCTGGCTGATTTTGTTGGACCAGATTCATGGTACCTATTTCATCATCTGAAGCTTGACTGGGCATTTCTAGTTACCGATGTTCAAGAATGGACTAACTCTGCAGCCTACCAGACATCATGGACTAATGTTGAAGCCTTGAATGTGGTGAATGACTCTGCAGAAAGGGGAGTTAAGCTTAGCTCTGACTTCCTTTCAGCAGCCAGAAGTGAAGACCACTACCAAAATGTGCTACAAGTTGTTGAGCACAACCGCAAGGAGTAACCGAATCTTCGAAAGCGAGCAGCTCAAGACTAAACTGTCAGAAATATCCATGAAAACTACAGTATCTTTGTTTTGTTTCTATTTTCATGTTCATCCATAGTCAGATGTACTCATATTAAGATGATAAATGCTAAGATTGTGTATATATGATTCTACTGTAATAAAAATTATATCATTCTGGTATCTATAATACATATGATTATACCAATAAAATCATGATTTTGACGATTTGTGTATAAGTGAATTATATCCCTATCCCTATGATGATTATATATTGCTACAGAGCACAATAATACCTTTCCAAAGAGCTATTGTATGTAGCAATCGGTCAATCCTTTCATTTTTATTTATGGGCCTCAAAACAGCTGCGTGTCAAATTTCTGACTCTGATACTACCGACTCAAAATCTAATTTGCTGAGATGGACCCAGAAGATGATATCAAAACCTTACCAAATTTTGCATAGGAACTTTATTTTATGACTGGAACAAAATAAAATTGGGGACAGATTGTTTTCTTGACATAGGGGCGTTTGATGCACCCTAACGCCCGGTCTCGTCTTTCCCGGGCATGCCCGCTCTCGCCTTTCCAGGGCTCGCCCAGAGCGCCCGGGCACGCCCATCCTCGACTTGCCAGGCCGCGTCCAGGACGCCCGGGCATGTCCAGACTCGCCTTTCCAGGGCTCGCCCAGAGCGTCCGGGCATGCCCGCTCTCGCCTTTCCAGGGCTCGCCCAGAGCGCTCGGGCACGCCCAGCCTCGACTTGCCAGGCCGCGTCCAGGACGCCCGGGCATGTCCAGACTCGCCTTTCCAGGACTCGCCCTTGACACCCGGGCATGCCCGGTCTCGGTTTTCCCGGGCAAACGCCCGGGCATAAATGTGTATATATATTGCTGCCCGATAAACGGGCTTTTGGAGAATACCTGAGCTGTTTTGTTTCAATAAAGCAACTCGGACGAATTCCGTCTTTGGTCGCGTCAATTATTTCGACTCGCGTTGGAGCGCAGCTCCTTTTTATTTATATATATATATATATATATATATATATATATATATATATATATATATATATATATATATACAGTATATTATTTGCTTGTTTTTTTGTTTTTTAAATCACTTTAACTGTTGTGGGGCGACAAATGTGTGCTATCACAGCCATTTGTGTCCGATGTGGGCCTTTTAATTAGCACGTGTCACCAGGCACACAAACAGCATGCCTGTTGTAACACAATCAAATTTTTTTTTTTACCTGTGGCATGTCACAGGTCTACAAGATCTTCATGTTGCTGTTGTTGTTATTGTTGTTGTTGTTGTTGGGGTCCTTGTTGTAGGTCGATTTTTTGAAATGTGCACCCATTGGTCGGACAGGTGCTGACCCCACCCACATATGTCGCTTGGCTCCACCCACCACAGTGATGACGAAGACCACTCCTTTTTGCATCTTCAGATGCTTATGGCTGCCTAAGCAGTTTCATGGTTATTGGGCACAATCCTGCACGGGTCGCCACTCCGATGCAGGATTCTCAAAGAGCTCATTCAGGTACTCATTTTGCAGACTTCGGCAGGATGACAGGCTGAATCAACCCACCTAGTGTTAATTCAACAGCATGACAAGAGCTTGAACTCAGGACCTTGCAGATCTTAAGCCAGCCACCTTAAACGTTAAGCATACACCAGGCTCATTCCCCAAAGTACCAAGACGAAACTATATGGCCGCCATCTTGTTTCCTGATGAGCCTAACACATCAGGCCTGCATAGGCTCTGCAGATTATACACCGTCTCACTTTGTTGCATCAGACTTCTATTTGCTTTGTTTGGGTGGATTGTTAAATTATTAGTAAGGTTTAATCAAACCCGCATACGCCTCCCTAAAAAAAAAATTGCGTTACGTAATTTTTGAATGGCCCCACATGCGCATTAAATGTGCCACACGAGTTCCCAATCGGCCCATTATCGGATTTTTAGAGCCAATTCAGTTGTGCCTAATGGCAAAGCCCCATACCTTGAATGACCATGTACAGGTTTTTTTATGACCAAAAGGTTTATTACCACAGAGAGAGAGAGAGAAGGACAGAAGAAAGAGATAGTGAGAGAGAGACAGAGAGACAGACAATGGCATATATATATATATATATATATATATATATATATATATATATATATATATATATATATATATATATATATATATATATATATATATATACAGTGGAACCTTGACTTACGAGTGCCCCAACTTACGAGTTTTTCGAGATACGAGCCGTCGCTCGGGCGGTTTATTGCTTTGAGATGCGAGCCGAGATCCGAGTTACGAGCTTTCGCCACCCGGTCACGTGGTTATCTTGCCGTGCACGTACAGTATCTCTGTCGTATAGCGCTGCATTTTAGTTTTCGCATTTCGGTTATTTTGAGTTTACGCCGCCAGGTGGGTTCCGGTCACGTGGTTATCTTGCCGTGCACGTACAGTATCTCTGTCGTATAGCGCTGCATTTTAGTTTTCGCATTTCGGTTATTTTGAGTTTACGCCGCCAGGTGGGTTCCGGTCACGTGGTTATCTTGCCGTGCACGTACAGTATCTCTGTCGTATAGCGCTGCATTTTAGTTTTCGCATTTCGGTTATTTTGAGTTTACGCCGCCAGGTGGGTTCCGGTCACGTGGTTATCTTGCCGTGCACGTACAGTATCTCTGTCGTATAGCGCTGCATTTTAGTTTTCGCATTTTGGTTATTTTGGAAAATTTCTTAGTTTTAACCATGGGGCCTAAGAAAGTGAGTGGCAAGTGCAGTGCTGAGAAGAAGAAGAGGATGATGAGCTTGGCTATGAAACACGCAATCGTCGAACAACATGAGCGAGGTGTGCGTGTTGTCGACTTGGCGAGGCAGTACGATCGTAGTACTTCTACGATATGTACGATTTTGAAGCAGAAGGAGTCGATAAAGGCTATAACGCCAGCCAAGGGCGTTACGATTATTTCAAAGCTCCGGACCTCTATCCATGAAGACATGGAGAAGTTGTTGTTTGTGTGGTTGACGGAGAAGCAGCTCGCAGGAGATACCGTGACCGAGAGCATCATGTGTGAGAAGGCACGAGACATTTACGGGGATTTGGTGCAGCAGACGGCGGGAACATCAACGGACGAGGCATCCGAAGAGTCATTCAAAGCCAGTCGGGGATGGTTTGATAATTTTAAGAAGAGGACCGGCATTCACTCTGTCGTCAGGCATGGTGAGGCAGCAAGCTCGGATGTGAAGGCAGCTGAAAATTTTATTATAACTTTTGCCAAACTGATAGAAGCTGAAGGATACATCCCCCAGCAAATCTTCAACTGTGACGAGACAGGGCTCTTCTGGAAAAAGATGCCGAGGAGGACGTATATAACGGCAGAGGAGAAGAGCATGCCAGGCCACAAACCCATGAAGGATAGGTTAACCCTTGCACTGTGCGCGAATGCGAGTGGTGACTGCAAGATTAAGCCGCTACTCGTATATCACTCTGAAAACCCCAGAGCCTTTAAGTCTCATGGGATACTTAAAGAAAAACTGCAGGTTATGTGGAGAGCAAACGCAAAGGCGTGGGTCACCAGGCAGTTCTTTGTGGAGTGGGTAAACCTGGTCATTGGTCCTGCCATCAAGAAGTACCTTTTGGAAAACAACCTACCCCTGCAAGCCCTTCTCGTCCTTGACAATGCTCCCGCACACCCACCAAACCTCGAAGACGACACCCTTGAAGAATTTAAGTTCATTAAGGTCCTCTACCTTCCAGCCAACACCACCCCTATCCTGCAGCCCATGGACCAGCAGGTGATTTCAAATTTCAAAAAGCTCTTCACCAAGCACCTGTTCCGGCGCTGCTTTGAGGTTACAGAGAGCACAAACCTCACCCTTCGAGAGTTCTGGAAGGATCACTACAATATCGTGACCTGCCTCAGAATTATCGACATGGCCTGGCAGGGTGTTACAAGGAGCACCTTAAAGTCTGCATGGAAGAAGCTGTGGCCTGAGGTTGTGTCCGAAAGGGACTTTGAAGGATTCGAACCTGAAGAGTCAGTGGTGGAGGAGATTGTGTCCCTCGGAAAGTCCATGGGCCTGCAAGTGGATGAAGAAGACGTTAACGACCTCGTCGAGAAGCACAACGAGGAACTGACAACGGAGGAATTAAAGAAGCTACAGCAGCAGCAGAATACGGAGCTTTTGCAGGAAATTAACGTGGAGGAGCCAGAGGCGGAGGTGGTTATCGCTACAAGTGAGATTAAGGAAATGTTGGGAATGTGGGAGAAAATTTCAGAGTTTATTGAAAAGAAACACCCTGAAAAAGTTGCAACAGGTCGTGCGTTGGCGCTGTGTAACGACACTTGCCTCACTCATTTTCGAAACATTTTGAAAGGGAGGA
>NC_136267.1:60614319-60709319 GCF_964187855.1 Myxine glutinosa
GGCTTTAAAAAGGCCAGTGCAAAATGGGCATTTCAATCAACATGCCACGATTGTCAAGGGATCAACGGCAGCGTGCCCTGGGCATGCTGCAAGTTTGAAATGTAATAAAATTGTAACAGTTCAAAATAAAACAAACCAACAATTGCTAATTGAAACATTGGCATTTTATTGATGACATGTCAAGTTTTTGACCAAGATACACCATCTCATCAGTTTGTTCTACAGTACAGAACAGCACAGGGTGCAATGTCAGTCCCCTTTCAATAGCGTGTGTGGCCACCATTGTTTTGGATACAGGCAGTGCATCGTCGGCGTATACTGCCTACCAGTCTTTGGATGGATTGCTGCTGGATTCTGTCGCACTCAGTCCTCAATGTCTGAAGCAGCTCTGCCCGTGTCCTGGCCCTGCCAACTACGCGTCTCCCAAGCTCATCCCACAGGTGCTCTATGGGATTCAGGTCAGGGGAGAGCGCAGGCCATTGCATGGTGTTGATGTTCTCGCCTTGGAGAAATGCAGTGGTAAAGCGAGCAGCATGGGGACGAGCGTTGTCATGCTGAAAGGTTCTCAGTTCTGGGTGGTCTAGCAGGAATGGCAGCAGATGAAGTCGCAGGATGTTATCCACATACCGCTGGGCGTTAAGATTCCCATCCACAACCACCAGTGGCGTCCTGTACCGGCCTGATATGGCGGCCCACACGATCACACTTGGGCCACCCCACATGTTGGCTTGACGCACGCAACAATCGGCATATTGCTCGCCAGTTCTTCTCCAGACACGCTCACGCCCATCAGGACTGTCCACACAGAACCTTGACTCATCGCTGAAAGCGACCTCGTTCCACTGCGCCAAGGTCCACCGCTGATGCTGCTGGCACCATCTCTGTCGGTTGCGGCGATGGGCAGCCGTCATCACGGGGCCTCTGTATGGTCTTCTGGCAGTCAGACCATAGTCATGCAGTCGTCTTCGTGCAGTATCATTGGAGGTCCGTGGGTTTGCACGCCCGGAGTTTCTGCCGCAGTGCGGGATGCTGGACGGAATCGATCCCGCAGGTGACTTCGGACCATCTGCCTGTCCTGCCTTGCAGTGGTGACTCTTGGCCTCCCTGATCGAGGTCTGTCATCTGCAGAGTTGTGGAGGGTGTCTCTGTCCACCAGGGTCGATATCGTCTGGTGTGAACAGCCAAGGCGACGTGCCACCTCACGGTAGCTCAGTCCACCTTGCAGCATGCCCAGGGCACGCTGCCGTTGATCCCTTGACAATCGTGGCATGTTGATTGAAATGCCCATTTTGCACTGGCCTTTTTAAAGCCAATATCAAGACATCACGTGCAGCTCATTAAAATCATCCCGTACCCCTTGGCTAATCACTGACATTCAAAACGGCTGTTCAACAGCTGTGCTATGAAGTGACCATTGAAGGTTCAAGTGACCATCCGTGACCGTTTTGTCTGACAGTGAGGACACTATTGTCCACAAATAAGTTCACACATTTACTACACGCAGTGTTATTGTTGATATTTAAAGGTTTCAAAGGTGGTAAGTTTCTTTTGCGTTTCAGTATATATATATATATATATATATATATATATATATATATATATATATATATATATATATATTGTTGCGGATATGGGATTTGCATCCATCCATATCCGCTTGTAAATATTCCCCTATTTCCTCAATACTTCCCAACTCTCCCCAATCCCCCATTCCCTAGTCCCATTTTCTGTAAACAACACTCTGTAGACCCGACCTCCCCCTATTTCCCCCATTAAATGTCGCATCCAGGTCCACCGCATCTCAGGTAGACAACGATAGGACATCTTGCTAGTTATTCTTAGTCTATGTCAGTTAAGGATTCGTTTCCATTAATTCTGACCCTTCGTTGCACCAGAATGTGATTGTATGGCACCGTTAGGAAGTTTAGGACCTCCCAATACCTCCCCGCAGCTCTTCCTCACAGTTCTCTTCAACAACAACAACAACAACAACAACAACAACGAGCGCAGGGAGTGCGCGTCCTCACTCCGGCTTGGTAGGAGTGGTGGGAGGACACCAGGCCTTCCCAACGAGCCGCCATCGGACATGTGCTCGACGGGGTTACCAAACAGGGGCTCCCTGTCGGATCCTCGTCAAGGGCGGAGCCCGGTAACCCCCGCACCCAATGGAAGCGGCGGACCGGCCCCAGTTGGGGCGGAACCAACCAGCCGAGGGCGTGTCACTCCCCGCTGAGCATGCGCAGTGAGAGAGAGGTGACGTCAGAAGATGCGCGCCGAGCTTGGAGCAAGCAAGACCACCTCCGAGCGCTGTGAGACCTCCCTGCATCTTGAACCGTGCTTTATCCTGTCCCCGAGCCAAGGTGCACCTTGTGCCAGCGACCTACCTGTCCATTCCTGCCATCAATCCCCGTGTGAGTCTACCTTGTCCGTTTGTCCGTGGTCTGTCCGGGAATAGATAAGACTGTATTTAAGTGCCCATCTCTTCTGTGTCTTTACCTCACTCTGCCTTGTAATCTACCCCCTTTTCTCCACCACTGTAATTATACCCTCCTCCGGAGGTCTTGAGAACTGTACCCCCCTTGCGTCGTTTCATCTTTCCCAGTCGTCGTGTCCTTTCTATCATTGATTTGGCACAGCGCGATTTGGCCAACGTCTGGGTGAATCGGGTGAGTCGGGAAGAAACGGGGAACAACTGTTCGGCCGCAGTTACCTCCGCTCGGTAAATAACATCCAATCCGCGGACCGTAACAATATATATATATATATATATATATATATATATATATATATATATATATATATATATATATATATATATATATATATATATATATATATATATATACATATACGTATATATATATATACATATATATATATATATATATATATATATATATATATATATATATATATATATATATATATATATAGTTATGGTTTTTAGAACCTTCACTAGTAAATTTTAGTAAATGTTTCCCTTATAAATGTTCCCCTGTAAATATTCCCATCAATTGGCTTGTTAAAGATCGCAACCTAGTTAGTCCATGAACAACACGTAGCGAACCATAGGACCTCTCCGTAGTTATCTCATTATTATGTGTTTCAGTTAAGGACCTGTTCCCAATAGTTGAATCTGCGTTGCATTAATCAAATAAGATAGGACCCTTTCAATTTCCCCAAATCGCCTCACCCACGCTTCAAAGTGACAGTCGGGCAGCGTTCGCTGCCCCTTGGTTTGGCTCGTTTGATTGCCATTAGCCATGCGGTCCAGCCGAGGAAGAAGGGGGCGGAGCCGCCAGATCACGGGCATGGCACGCCGACGCACCACCCAAGGCGGTCAGCGAGCCCCTACCGACCAACCAGGGCTGGCGAGGTACCATCGCAGGCGTGGCTCCATGAAGCGCGCATTGATTTGCAACAAGCCCAATATAAGCGGGAGCGCGAAGCCTTTTTACGGGTTGGATGAGTTGGAAGAGAGTTGGACGAAGAAGGCAGAGAGGGACGAAGCTGCGCGGAGCTCTGTGACAAGCTGCTTCAAAAAGCCCTACCGCGTGAAACGAATATGTGTACCTGCGGCTGGCTGTTCGCTTCCAGCCCGGAGCGTGGACCTGGAGCGGACCTCCTTGCTGTGTCCTGCCGAACCTTCCAGCCCTGTTGTCCCACCTGGACCTTCTCCTTCTTCCAGTGATTTCTGCCTGCTATTCCCCTTTCGTGTAAGTCTGTGTTTGTTCTGTCTGGGCGTTGATAATTAAGACTGTTTTAAGGTTTGCCCTGTGTATCTGCTTTTTCTTCTGTATATTACTTGTGTCCATCCTCTTCTTTGGTTTTGTAAATAATTAATAAATGTCTGTTATTTCTTACCCTTTTGGTTTCATTCTTCCCCGATCACTTTAGTCTTTTCCCCATTGAGTACCTGTGGCACGATTTTGGCCAAACGCTTTATAATCGGGTTAGTCTGTTGTTAACGGCCTGAGTCGTGGCTCGCTTCGCTCAGCGTGTCCATTACAGTCGCGGCTCGGGCGGGGCTCATTTCCTCGCTTACCGGAAGGCGCTGGTAATTAGGTCATAGGAATAATTGGCCTACTACCATATTCAGCGCTGACCGGAAGTGGCGAGATAGTTCCAGGACTCGGACAGCCAGCTTAAAAGACGAGGGGATTAAACCCCCCTCGGTAAGGGGAGTGCCGAAACCGAGATCCGTAACAATATATATATATAAATAAAATGGGCAAAATTGGGTTCAACTGTAAATTGGGGGCAACCGTAAAGCTAGATCGCGCACATCATTGTTGCGATTGCTACGCTTTGTCCAGCAAGTTGAATGAAGCAAGTGTCACTGCAGCTGTGCATGTTAACCAACAGAGGGCACATTAGAATGCTCCGCATATTACATGGATTGAATGTATCAACATATTAGATATGCAAATAAATAGCCCCGAGTGGGCTGATGGTCATCTCTTAAGGTTGTAGTTCAGACCTCTGCTGCTTTTGGGGGCCCCCTGGGAGCCCCCCTCATCCTCTCCCCCTCCTCTCTCAACCCCGCCCCTACCCCCAGCCTCCAGGAGGGCCCTTGATATGAAAGGAAATAGAAAAATGTAAGACTGAGCGATTCTGCAGACTATTGAGTAGAAGGGCCCTATCAGGTTTCAGAGCAATCACTTGGTAAATAAGTGACGAGTAGGGATCGGAAGTTTCAGGGTGACCCCCCCCCCCCCCCCCCCCCCCATGGGAGCTCCCATGACCTGAAATCGAAAAATTGAGCCCTGAGTGATTGTGCGGGCTACTGTCTGGTATTAATGTGTCAAGTGTCAGAACAATCAGGCAGGTGATAAGGGAGGAGTAGCAAAAATAGCAAAAAATTAATGGGCGGACGGCCAACAGGACGCACAGACATCCGGACATCACGACCCATTTTATGTCATCTCTTTGAGAATGGAGATGAGATGACCGAAAAACGGCAGAATAGTGAATTTGTACCTGTCTCCTCACCAAATGTTGCTCTCCCATTCCGTGTTCTTGCCTACAACCCCTCCTTTTCTCCCCATTTTGATTGTCCTACCCTGCCCACCCCTCGCCTCCACCCCGCCCTCTTATTCCATTGCATACCTATGTAAATAAATGAGCCCTAAGTGTCCACACATACATTTTTGCCAATGATTATACAACTTAGAAATACCGGGATTATCACAAAAATGACAGGACTAAGCTTACCATCAAATTTATACCGACGCTCTTTCAATTATACAAACAAAATAACGAGGGCCTACAGGATGTGAAGAATAAATCTAGAAACCACATTCAACATTTCCACATTCAAAACCAAATTCAAACCACAGTTGCTTCACAAGAAACCTCAACGCAGGAGGCCATTAGGCCCATCAAAGCCTACACAATGGTTGTTGTTGGTTTTTTTTGTTGTTGCTTTTTTTGTTTTTTTGTATACTGAATCGAGGCTCGTGAAAGAGCTAGCATTTATTTCACAAACAAATCAACCAGACGAACAAGATATATAAAAAGAGGGAGCGGAAGACAAGATGGGGAGAGAAGGGGAAGCACACAAACATAACATTTGAGAGCAGGGAGATGTGTGGGAGGCTGAGGGCTTGGGGGGAGGAGGCGTGGGAAGGGGGGGGGGGGGGGTGGGAGAAGTATAAAACACAAGGACACCAAGGACTTCCAGGACAGAAGTTGGTATTTAAAAAAAGTGGATTTGGGGTGAAATTAGCAGGGGTAGAAAAGATCAAGGTTTTGGATGGGGGAAGATAAGAGATGGTGGTGAACAGCTGTTTTAAAGACCTGGAGGGTGGAGTAGGATTGAAGAGAGTGAGGGAGTTTGTTCCAGAGGTGGGAGAAAAGAGGAATGAAGGAGTGAAGGTGAGCAGAGAGTCTTGATTTTGGCAGTTTAACCATAAGAGGGTTGCAAGCAGATCTTGTGCGACCTGTAGGAATATTTGGGGGACAGAGCCCAGAGAGAGCTGGGGGGGGGGGGGCAAGGCCAGAGAGGAGTCGGTAGGAGACGGAAAGACCACCAACCTGCCTGCGGTGAGTGAGTGAAAGGCCCTTGGAGAAAGCTTCATCGCGGGAGATTCCAATGATTCTGAACGCTTTGGTTTCAACAGCGTGAAGACGAGCTAGGTGTGAGGCAGGAGCACCAGCCCAGAGGGGAGAGCAGTATTCCATTGAGCTGCGGATGAAAGCCTTGCATGTGGTGAGGAGCTCAGGTGTGCCAAGGAAGGACTTCGCACGACGGAGGATGCCCAGTCGGCGACTGGCTTTGGAGGCCAGATTTGAAATGTGGTTTTCCCAGGAAAGATCATGGCAGATAGTGAGACCCAAAAGCTTGAGTGACAGAACTTCTTGGAGAGGATTATTCAGAAAGTGGATGGGACGGTTGTCCAGTCGGTCTTTTCGGAGAGACATCGTAAGAGTGTGAGATTTGTCAGGATTGAGAGACATGTTCCACTTGTTTGCCCAGTCTGTGATTTCGTCCAGGTCTGCAGAGAGTGAGGAGGCTGCAGACTGCCGATCTGAGGGATGAGGAATGGAGCGACAGAGAGTAGAGTCATCAGCAAAGAGATAGAGAGGATTTTCAAGAGAGTCAGAGAGATCATTGATGAAGACCAGAAAAAGCACAGGGCCCAGAACACTGCCTTGGGGAACTCCAGCCTGAACAGGAAGAGGAGATGAGAGAAACCCATTCAGGGCCACACGTTGACTACGACTAGAGAGGAAGTCCGCCAGCCATGCGTGGAGATTTCCATGGATACCAAAGGAGGAGGGGTTTGGTGAGCAGAGCGGGGTGCCAGACCGTATCGAAGGCACGTGATATGTCAAGGGAGACAGCTCTAATTTCCTGTTTGGCATTGAGGACCTCCATCCATTGTTGAGAAAGCAGAAGCAGCATGTCCAGAGTAGAGTGACCAGGTCTGAAACCAAATTGATGATCAGAGATCAAGCCATTGGAGAAGAGGAAAGATTTCATATCTGAAGCAATGATGGATTCCATGACTTTGCTGATAATTGGGAGAAGGCTGATTGGTCTGTAGTTGCTAGGATCTGTTTTTGCATCTTTTTTGTGCAAAGCGGTGATGTTGGCTGATTTCCAAGCAGATGGAAGATGACCTTGAGCAAAAGAGAGGGTGAAGAGAACAGAGAGAGGGAGTGAAAGAGCGGAAGAACAGGATTTTAGGACCCGTGGGCTGATGCCATCAGGTCCAGTTGCAGAATCAGAGTCGAGGGTTGACAGAAACTTTTCCACCTTGTCAGGAGGAAAGGACACAGAGTCCAGGAGCAGCTGGGTATGACTGGGTACGTACGGTGGGTACAGAGAAGGATGGGTTTGGGACACAAGATTTCGAGGCAAACACAGAGTTGAGGCATTCAGCTTTTTCACGTGCGTAGTCAGCCGTGTAGCCATTTGAGGTGAGGGAGGGGATGGAGGGGGAACAAACACCAGAAATAGATTTGACCAGACGCCACCAGGATTTGGAAGAGGGAGACAGATAAGAGAGTTCAGTCTTGAGAACGGAGAGATATTGTTTCCTGGCTCTCCTAAGGGTGGACACACACTTGTTTCGGGCTTTGTGAAAGGAAATGAGATTTCCTTCTGTTGGATTTGCTTTCCAGGAGACGAAAGCAAGTTGTTTCTGGGCAACAGCCTCACCACAAGATTCCGTGTACCATGGATGAGAGAAAGGGTATGACAACTGAAGACGAGATGGGATAAATCTGTGCATGAGAGAGAGCAATTTTCTTTGGAAGAATTCCCAGGATGAGTTGATGTCAGAGGCGGTAGAGATGGGAGACCAGTCCAGATGATTGATGGCTGCTTGAAGACCGTGCCAGTTGGCCTGAGTGAAATGCCAGACTCGTCGACGCTGAGGAGGCTCTCTGAGAATGGTCAGAGAGATGTCCACTTTAACAAGCACATGATCAGATGAGCCGATTGGAGCAGAAGAAGAGCAGCAGACATTTTCAGGGAAGTTAGTCATAACCAAGTCCAGAAGAGAAGATGCTCCGTTGACTGAGATCCAGGTCGGGAAATTGACAGATTATGTCAGTCCCAGTGAGTCGCAGAAGTCCTTTGCTGAAGAGCCATGGCTGGTGAGAGAGGTTCCCACACCCAGCCAACTGGCATGGTGACAATTGAAATCACCACATATGAGGAAGAGAGAGTTGGGATGAGTAGATAGAAGTTGGTCCATATTATCAGACAGCGAGATGTAGATGGAGTCATCCCTGTTTGGTGGACGGTACAACATACATATGAACAAAAGGTGGGAGCGAAGGGGAAGCTGTAGCCAAAGGTATTCCTGAGGGTGAGGTGGAGAGAGGGCAGTGCGGGGCGAGTGAGGAAGAGAGTTTTTTATAAAGATAGCAACCCCACCCCCAGGACGAGGCTCAGGTCTATCATACCGGAGGAGGGAGTAACCTGGGAGAGATACCAAGGAATCAGAGACATCATGAAGGAGGAAAGTTTCTGTTGAGCAGATCACGTCTGGTTTGTCAGAAGCAACCTGTATGGAGAGATCAGTCAAGTTTGAGCGACGGCCCCGGATGTTTGAGGTCCATACCGTTAATGAAGAGGAAGGGGGAGCATCGGATACAGAACAGGGGGGGGGGGTGGGGTAGGGAAAGATGTGGAAGAGGAGGAAGAGGTAGGGAGAGCTGTTGAAGGTGTGTCAGAGCTTTCAGAATAGCTTGGAGAAAGGGAAGAATGGGGCGGACAAAAGGTTTGATGGTGCTTGGGTGAGGCACAGTGAGGTGTTATTTGAGGAGGGGGAAGAGCGAGGCAGAAGGTTGGGGGAGATTAAGGTGAAAGTTGGAAGGGGGAAGATGCGGGGAGGACGCTTTGAGGAGGAGGGGTGAGAGAGGAGTCTAGGAGGGGAGGAGCCAGGGAGAGTCTCAGAGGGGAGGGGTGTGGGGGGAGTTTAGGAGGGAAGGGGAAAGGGGGAAGATTTGAAAGGGATGGGTGATGGGGAAGATTTGGAGGGGAGGGGCAAGGGGGAAGATTTGAAAGGGATGGGTGATGGGGAAGATTTGGAGGGGAGGGGCAAGGGGGAAGATTTGAAAGAGATGGGTGATGGGGAAGATTTGGAGGGGAGGGGCAAGGGGGTAGATTTGGAGGGGAGGGGCAAGGGGGAAGATTTGAAAGGGATGGGTGATGGGGAAGATTTGGAGGGGAGGGGCAAGGGGGAATATTTGAAAGAGATGGGTGATGGGGAAGATTTGGAGGGGAGGGGCAAGGGGTAGATTTGGAGGGGAGGGGTGATGGGGAAGTTTTGGGGGGGAGGGGCGATGGGGAAGTTTTGGAGGGAAGGGGTGATGGGGAAGATTTGGAGGGGAGGGGCAAGGGGGAGGATTTGAAAGGGATGGGTGACGGGGAAGATTTGGAGGGGAGGGGCAAGGGGGAATATTTGAAAGAGATGGGTGATGGGGAAGATTTGGAGGGGAGGGGCAAGGGGGTAGATTTGGAGGGGACGGGTGATGGGGAAGTTTTGGAGGGAAGGGGTGATGGGGAAGTTTTGGAGGGAAGGGGTGAGATTGGATTTTGAAAAGTGTACGATTAATGGGAAACAAACATTTATTGCAAAAAGAGTTTCTTGAGACCTTCGAGTCAAAAATACGTTTGAGGACGCTGAAGGAGGGGTGGAGTGCTGGAGAGTTTAGAGAATGTATGAAAGAGGCACTGTAAGAGATGGAATTTTTTTTTGGAATGAATAGATTTGGTGAGTAAGTCGAAAGCATCCTTTTATAGAGGAAGAAGAAAAAGGTGTTATAATATATGACAGAATACAGTTCTTCAGGGGAAAGTTTAAACATTTTTAAGAACGTGATCACGTGATCACGTGATCACGAACAACGTGGACGAAGAACGAACGAACAAATAAGAACAACGAATAAACGAATTAGAGCAGAGAAGGAAAATATTTTTTGGGGTTTTTTTTTTTTCTGAGTTGAGATTTTAAACAAGGAAGTATGGGGTGAAAGACTGGGACAAAAAACAGGCAACGAAAGTAATTGCAACGCAATCGACGAACCGCTGAGAGAAAATCAAGGCCCCAATGTTGGACACGGAAACCTACTAGGCCTCAGAATACGCGACACGAATTAACCGACGATTTTGTATGCAGGTACGAAAAATCAACACCGAGAATCTTACCAAAGACACACCACAAGTACACACACCGAAAGACAGATACAGCCAAGACAAAAACACAACTGTGAAAAAATTACTTAACTTCAAAAGCGTGAGCGCATGGACAGCCTCGAAAGAAACGTGACCTCCAATCCTGCGCATGCGCAAGTCCAAGTGCTCTATCCTTTTAAGTGCTGGGCGGGATCAGGAAAACAGCACGCACCATTTTTAAAGTCTTTGGTATGATTTGGTTGGGGTCAGGTGTGAACCGCTAAACTCCCAGATTCAGAGCAGACACTAATCATTACAACACCGAGTGTGGTTTTGTACGATCCCCACGTTTACGTGAGGCCTTTCAGATAAAAGTGGAATTGCAAAAATAAACTAGAGCTTCCAGGGAAGCAGAACTCAACTGAACTGACTGGACAACTTTAAAGTAGGTCGGGTCTCACATGCCAAGTTTGATGAAAATTCGTCAATATATGTGGACACTAGATTGTTAACGTCGTTTCAGAGCTGAAAAAATATGCCGGCCTCTGGCGGTCATTTTGTGAGAGATCGGGTTGACATTTGATAGCAACCTACCTTGTGTGGTAAGAGTCTCACACACCAAGTTTGATCAAAATCCATAAATATTTGTGGACGTTAAAGTCTTAACGTCGTTTCGGAGCTGAAAACAATATGGCGGCCATTTTGTGACGGATCGGGTTGGAATGCAATAGCAACCTACCTTGTGTGGTAAGGGTTAAACATTCTAAATTTGATCAAAATCTGTTAATATTTGTGGACGCTAGAGTGTTAACGTCGTTTTCATGACCAAAACAAAATGGTCGCCTACGTCCACCATTTTTCAACGAATCGGGCTGAAATGTAATACCATCCTGGTACTTGGGGTAAGGATGCTGCATGTCAAGTTTGATCAGAATCGGTTGATATTTGTGGACGCTGGAGTGTTAACGTCGAAAAGTTAACGAACGACAGACGACGACGACAGACGACGGACGCCAGAGGGTTCAGTATGTGATGAACTCAACTGGACTTAACTCAACTGGACGGTAGACCAGTTGAGTTAAAAAAACAAAGGCCTCATTGGACAACTTAACATGTCAACTGTTCAGGCAAACAAGTAAACTTGATATGGTGCTTACACTCTGCAGCTGCAGTTCCAGAATGAATCACGAGCTGTCATGCAGATTCAGAAATGTCTCAGAATGGATGTGCACCCAACATGGTATAATGATCATTTGGGATGTAAGTGATCACAAGATGAGGAAATTAAAATAAAAAATAAAAAAGCAAGGGATCTCTCATGGTGTATGACAAACACATCAAGAAGAAGAGTACAAATCAGCAATACTGCACCTGAAGTAAAAACTGTACCTGAAATGGTGCCAAACACTTGAGCACAATGCAGCCACAAAACCTAGAACTGTGTCACGACAGGGGTCTCTCCAAACTGGCCTTTCACGAATAGGATATATGTAGAGGAGGTGTTAATGAGCGAATAAAATTTTGGCTCGGGTACACAGACTGCCCACCACCACTTCAGACAACCCTCTACTCTTCCAACTATGCAGGCAGGAAAACCCATGTTTCCTCTACGGGAGATTTGGGAACTGTATACGTTTGTGCTTCCACTGCAGCATTAGCACACAATGGTCGGCTAAGGAAATGGTGTTTGGGTGAGGATATGGTGGGCGAGGAAGTCTATGAAATAAAAACAAACATTGTAATGGAATTTTTCACAGTTTTTTCTTTCTTTTTCTTGAGCCAGAGTACCTGCATTCCCACTAGCTTTCACAATGCTCAGTCCTCAAGTCTCCCCACATTGTCCTGCGAGTCCCGTAATCCTTCAGTTTTTTGCTTATCTTCCACGATTCGCAAATTGTACGGTCGCTCAGATGATGGATCAAAGTAACTATAATTGGCTCACCTGTCAACACAAAATCGACACCCCAGGAAAGCAGAAGTCACTGTTTATTAGCCTTTCCTGAATCACGGGAGACATTACGTCAACAGTCGACAAATATGGAAAAACAAAAAAAGAAAAATAGGCCAATTAGTGAGAAACTTTTTTTGGCACAGAGATCCTCAGAACCTCATCACCAGGAAAACAAATAAATATAAATATCTCCTTCTTCTAAAGAACATTTTGGCAAAATATGTGGTCACTTTCAGAATAGTACCTGAAATATAATCACCAAAATTTGCCTCTTGATCTCACCCATAACGCTTTAGAACATAGAGCAAAAACAATTTGGAGCATCTGCATTGCCTTCTCAAACTGGTCATTGGATTTCATAGTCTTAGGATCTGCTGCCCCCTGCTGTTGCATTTCCTTACAAACAAAAAAAAGGCCACCTGGGCTTCAGAAGTCCAATAAACACCCTTTCCACGATCAAAGGCACAGCGGAGCCCTGCAACAACAACAACAACAACAACAGGCATTTTAAGGCCATTTTCCCTGCAAGAGCGATTTAACAGCCCCTACAGCCCCTACTGCCCCAGCAGTAGAACTGCCCCAGCCCCTACATCACTTGCATCAATGGCCAACTTGAAAGGTGCTTGAAAATCCGGGGCTGCTAGGACAGGAGAGCTCATTAATATTGCTTTGACGTGGGCAAAGGCAGCCTGACATTTGTCATCTCAAACAAACAAAACAAAAAAAGGTCGATTTAGAAATGGTTGCCAGGTTAGCTTAAGGGGTTATACACACTGGCTTCTGGGCTGTCTCTCCTGGGATGGAATCTTGGCCTTGTTTTGCTGCAACGTTTCGCAGGAAGAGCAGGGCATTGATGTGTGTGCCGTCCCTCGGAAGAACGTTAAGCCGGAGGATCCATCTGTCAACACTGATCGTTGGGGGATGTTAAACATCACACGATACCTTGTACGAAGAGGTGGTGAGTTATCGGCTGCGGCCTGGACCAATTATAAATTACCACCACCCTCAGTCACGTATCCTGCAGTGGACTGGTGACCTTTCCAGGATTGGTTATAGTCTAGAAATGTTTGACGACTTGTCATGAACGTGCCAAAGCAATATGATAATATTTACAAATACTTCATAAAAAAGTATTTTCCCAAAGCAATGAATTACTGCTCGTCAAACTCATTGTGTTCGTACAACATCAGTTGTTTTTCTACATCCACCACGACTCCTCCTACCCCAATAACAAATTGGCTAGTTGTGACTACCTCTACAATAAAGGTACATCACCTCTACATCTCAATACTTCCCCAACAATGGCTGACAGGAAAATTTACAGGAATTTAGACAATTGGAAAAAAGGATTACTTTATAGAATACTGGCAGGTGCTACCCGGCACTGCCCAGGGGTAGGGGACGGGGTTGGAGGGAGAGTGGGAAGTGGTTGAGCTTTTCCCGATGGGGGTTCAGGACGTGTTGGACATTGAAAATCTATGGAGTAATTGGACTCATAGCGGTTACCGTTGGGCTTATGGGCCGGTGGCAGTACTGCCTGGCCCCTCATCCCAATATGCACTTTATAGTGGTCTTTAGCCTCAAAACGGACATCAAGGCCAGCATGTGGTCGTTTAAAACCTGCCCATATTCGGAAGTGCCGACACCAGAAAGTTGGTGCCTCTGGGTGGTACGGTTCAGACATGAAAGAGTAACGTACAAACGCACAAACAAACACACAAAAAACAAACAAACGCTTGAAAATATTTTTTCAAATACAGTACTAGGCATTTTCACTCGTCACTTTACTGACAGATTTAATCAAAAGACAGCATGTTGTACTTCACAAACATTCTGCTTTATTCACATAATCATTTACACAAGGTCATCTTTCATCTGCTTGGAGGTCAGCTAACATCACTTTCATCCGCCAAGCTATTATTGTTATTATTCATAACGCCCAGAATTATT
Organism: Myxine glutinosa; assembly: GCF_964187855.1. Lineage (NCBI taxonomy): Eukaryota > Metazoa > Chordata > Myxini > Myxiniformes > Myxinidae > Myxine > Myxine glutinosa. The sequence continues at coordinate 60,628,353 of NC_136267.1, forward strand.
CCCACGTTCCTGCAGGGTTGGCTGGGGAGAAGTTTGGCTCAAGTCTTATATGAACTGGCTGGCCAGGCCTGACTTTCGACTAAGGTTATGGCAGGAATTTGTAATTTGTTCACGGTGCCGGCGATAGCTTGTCTACTCTTTGCGAAGGACACCGTAGGATCTTTGATGTCCACCAACTAATGCCCGCAGATGGGACGCCCAGTATAATGACGGCACACACCCTGCCTGTGAAAGCCTGAAATGACAATTTATAGCTTGTCCGAGATTCAAACCCAGGATAGACAGCTAACAGGAGAGTGTACGTACCTCTAGAATCTAGGCCATCCTGCCACCCAGTTTCATCAGCCAACCTTGCTGCTATGGTGCAAGAAAGAAAAAAAATCACTTCCACTTCGCTGCAAAGCTCAGTTTTGTTACCTCCGCCAGCGCAGGTGGATGGAAGTTATGTTTTCACCCCTGTCTGTCTGTTTGTCTGTCTGATTGTTTGTGACCAGGATATCTCAAAAAGTTGTGGACGGATTCGGACGAAATTTGGCAGCGAGGTTGGGTTTGTTACAAGGAAGAATTGGTTCAATTTTGGTGAAGATCCAGATCCGGATCCGGCAAGTGAAATTTTTTAATTTGAACTTTAAAATTAAATTTTTAATTTTAAAAACTTTGAAATGAAATATAAACTTCACCAATGAGTGATAGGGCTAAAACCGATACATAGCAGGATATCGCAAAAAGTTATGGACGGATTTGAACGAATCTTGGTGGACAGATTCGGTGTGTCATAGGATCGAATCTACTCGATTTTGGTGAAGATCTGAATATGGATTCAGATATGAGAATTATTTTATTTTTAAGTGATTCTTCACCATTGAGAGATCGGGCGAAAAGCGATATATAACAAGATATTTTAAAACGTTATGCACGAGTTATGACTAAACTTGGTAGATGAGTTTGTTAGGCGACAATAACAAGCCGATTAGATTTTGGTTCAGGTCCGAATACAGATCCGGCCTATCAGTGGGATACAAAAGGTAAACTGGTCAGCCTGGCGGAGGTATGCGCTCTACCGAGTGCCGTTCTAGTTTACTTTGGTTTTAACCTCCATTTAAAATGAATGATTGAATTAAGTGAGCTGATATGCAAAGTCTGTTCAAATTTCAAGTCAATTGAGTGAAAATTGACAATTTTAGAAATATGGCCTCTGTTGACCTTTTGGCCTACATTGACCTCAAACTAATTGGTGGTTGAATTCAGTGATCTGTTATGCAAATACTCTTAAAATTTCAAGTCAATTGGATGAAAGTTGAGGATTTTATTAATTTGACACAGTTGTTGATCTTTGGCGTATTTTGACCTTTTGACCTCAAAAACAATAATCTTCTTGGTTATGACCAACTCTACCAGGTTGTGATGTTCCATGAAGATTGTAGTAAAAATGTAGCCTGTAGGCGCTTCACATACAAACAGACAGACAAACAAGAAAGACGTCATGCAGACCACGATACTTGCGAGATCCACCCCCTCCACTCCAAAATAAAAAGTTGTCGTGGATACATCAAATTTTCCATTTCATTAAGATTTAAATTGACAATCTCGATCAAAGCTCAGGTCAATCAGATGAAAATTGATGATTTTTCAGATGTAAATTGATGATTTTAGAAGTTTGACCTTGAATTCACCTTTGACATTTTGACGTCAAAAATAGTTTCTTTCCCAATTCAGTGGTGCATTATATAATTGCTGTTTGACTTTCAAGTTAATAGGATGAAAGTTGAGTAATTTAGAAGTTTGACTTTGAGTTGACCTTTGACCTTTTAACCTCAAAAATAATTGCTTTCCTAATTCAGTGACAACATGAAAATGTCATTCAACTTTCAAGTCAATCGGATGAAAAATGACGATTTTTAAAATCTGCCCTGAAGATGACCTTTGACTATTGACCTAAAAATCAATAGACTACCTCTACAATTTGATAAAGTTTCATGACGATCGGTTTGGAATTGTGACCTGTGGGTGAGCAATTTTGCAAGTAATAAAGTCGACCAACCAATGCACTTGCAAATCTTTAATTTTGAAAGTACAAACAGACAGAATAACGCACACGACCAACCAATATACAGTACTTGAGAAATCTTCAATTTTTGCGAGTAATAAGTCTACAATTTCACTTTTATAGTAATAGTACACCCAATCCACATGGGAGCGGCAGGAAGGGTCATGTTATTTCCTGGGGTATATAGATTACAGTACATCTAAGCTCGGGCCTCAAGAACACCGGGGGTGTGTTAAGTTACCAAGTTTATTGTAGAGCCTCGCCAAGTGGCTTACACATTCAAGCAAGCACTCCATTCAAAACTACTGATAAGGAATGAGTGACTTGGCAAGCGATAGAAAGTTGCTTGGTAACTAAAGATCCACGAGTTTCCTCCTTTTCAGTTTAGTGTTAAATAACAGGGGCGACTGTTTCAAAAGGTAAACATATGTTTGCGGTTTGTAATATTTTTGGGGTGCACCATGAAACGGCATGATAAAGTATTTATAAATGTTAACTCGGGTTTGTTCAAGGAGGAAAAACCCTTTGGGGAGGGAGGATATTACTCGTCTTAATATTGTTTTGTAATAACATTAATATCATGTTATTATCATTGGTGTTATTACTTATGTTATTAGAAGTGGCCTTGGAAAAAAGCCACAATTAGCTAGCTTAACACAGATATACACCTTAACATGGATTTCACCCAAGATGGACAACCCCCCACTGGGGATGGTGGCAAATCAAGTCACTCCAACCTCCATCGTGTGACCCTTAAGCCACCTGTCAAGTTTGGTTGGCATTGGATAAGTAACGACTGAATGTATGACAATCAACAGTCAGACAGACAGATAGACAGACACCAAATTGCATATTTCAGTATGACGATAGATTTCCCACATTTACAAAACTGTTCTGTCCTCCCATTTTGTTCTGTGCAAGATCATATATACTTGTATATATTTGAGCTGCTATACTGTGCCGGCCTCCAACCTTCCAACTATTTTGCAGTATAACAAGAACTTGTCATCATGCAAGCCTGTAAAATGATCTGATAGATCTGCTACAAGCTGATCTTGTTACAATGTCAAAGAAAATGAAGGCTTACAATATTACAATTCCATAAAAAGCATCCATGGAGCCACTTGTGGCCCCAAGAACATAGCTCCTCAAAGCAAATGTACCTGGCATAAGTGGCAAGGGTCGATTACTGGAGCATGCTGATGTTATTTCAGAAAAAAACTTTTTTTTGCTAAATTCTGGTCTGTGTAGGAAGATGAACTGCGTGTGTCAAGCAATTAGTCTTGCTCAACACAGTCAACTGGCAAGCCATGCACAAAAATCAAATACACTTGGGATTCTGGAATTGGATGAGACATTTAGATTTTAGATGACACATGACACATTTAGAATCCACCACATTTAGATGACCTGCTGGTCACCATAACTTTATGTTTTCTCCAATTTCTACCTCTGAGCTTTACCTCAACCACTGAGATTGATACACTTTCACCTGCTACTCCTCGCCTCGTGTTGCGGTGCATCTATATGTTCTCACCCTACCATTTCCCCTTTGCCCCACTTTGTGTCTGATCATCTTTTACCACCTGCTGTTGTTGTGTTATTTCAAGAACCACTATAAAAGCAGGATGCATTCATCCAATAAAGGAACAAAGATTGGCAAGTGGGCCATTCCAACTGAGCACATAGGTAGGTCATGATGCTGGGGATTCTAGCTTCACATTCCATATACTGTGGATTTGTTCATAGTTGCCAATGCCCTTGCCATTCATGTTAACGTCCACTGATATCTCCCAATGTCCTTTGCCAAGTTATCTAGGGATAGAGGACAGTGGGAGTTAGGTAAGGATTAAGGGCAGTGGAGGAGTATCTGCTATAAATGGATGAGGTGTGTGTGTGTGTGTGTGTGTGTGTGTGTGTGTGTGTGTGTGTGTGTGTGTGTGTGTGTGTGTGTGTGTGTGTGTGTGGCATGTTTTCTTGGGGTTCTACTGGAGCTTCCTCATGTGGAGTGTTATATACCAAAATGATCGTTATGATCTCCTGAGTTGATTAGGCTAATTAACTACAAATTATCCGGAAGAATTCCCATGATTTAAACGCATGCCATATTAAGATGTATACAGCAGTTTTATAGGTCCTTCCATGGTATGGCATTCAAATAACAAAACAAACAGCAAAAACAATGCATTATAACAAAGCATAAATTAATTAGCATTAATAATATTAGCAACAATAATAACATTAGCATCATTGGCAATAATAATAACGAGCGTATAATTTTCGCTCGGGCCCAAACACATCTGGGCTTGGTGCAAGGCAACATAATGCTTAAGCAGTGCAGCAGGCAGGTATGCTACAAGGATGTGAAGACCAATGAAAGTTCGGTCCAATGGACCAACGACCCACTTGTTGTACAAATAGTCAGGTTCACTATGTCAATAAATTATATTTCGTTCAAAATCATGGTAGATTAGCAAACCTATACATTTTTGGAAAGGTTATAGCATAAGGAAACTAAAAATCAATGTTTACATTTGGAGAGATACCTGTATAGCGGCCATTTTGGATTTTCAAAATGGCCACTGTACAATACATATTTTGTTCTATTTCTGCCTCTAATTACCCTAAAAACTTTTCAAAATATACTAAACCTATATTTTCAGGGACAAGGAATCCAATGAAAGTATCAAATTAGTGCTATGGGGAATGGTAAGACACGAATCAAAGGTTTTGAATTGCAAAATACTGTCTTTATATTCGCGATAAGTTGCATAATCAAATACATGTTATCATTTTGTACAGGCAGTTAATAACATCAAAATGTGTCACAATAATTCATATCACCAAACATACACAGGCAGTCAGCAAAATCATATATACACATGCAGTCAGTATAACTTCACATCTACACAGGCAGTCAATGACAAAATATACACAGGCAGTCAATGGCATCAAACATACACGATTACAGAATATGCCATTTAGAGTTCGTCATCACTGTCCTGTGTGTCGTATCCGACAATATAGTCCGCATCGTTTTCACAGTCCGTTCCACACAAGCAAAGGTCGGTCAAATTGATTGGCAAATCGAATTGGTCGAATGGTCGATCGAAGCGATTGGTCGAATGGAATTGGTCGATTGGTCGAATTGGTCGAATTGGTCGAATCGAATTGGTCGGAATTGGCAAATGTAAACATTGATTTTCAGATTTTCCATGTAATAACGTTTCCAAAAATGTATAGGTTTGCTAATCTACCATGATTTTGAACGAAAAAACATAGTGAACCTGACTAAAAAGGCGGGGAGCAGCAGCAGCTACGTACAATTAGGCCCAAATAAAGAAGAAGTCCTTGTCCTGCATGTCATGTTTATGCAATCTCCTCCATTAGCCATACAAAATGTAGCGCCTTTGGGCTTCTGGAAAAGCGCTATACAAAATAAATGAATTATTATTATTATTATTATTATAGGCAGGGAGCAGGGGATAAATAGAGGTGTACAACTGTACATCCATCAATAATTGCATCGTCATGAAAATTTTGCAAGGTGGACAAGATTATTTTGAAAGAATTGAGGTTAATAACTTTGATTTGAAATAACGTTGCAGAGGTGAGAATATTTTTTTTTTTTTTTTTTAGAGAATCACATACCCAGGATGTCCAGCAACAATCCTGTTTACTCATGCACAGTATTAATTATTTCCTATATTTAATAAATGTTCAAAGTCCTGCATGAACTAAAGTAGTTACTAAACAAATTACGAGGCTCAACTAAATAAAAACAATTCCACGGATAATGAAATCTATCAACAGGCTTTTATCAAGAAGTTGATAGACTTCTTATGTCGGAATGGCCCAGACACTCCATTGGCTCAATACAACATAAATCCTCAAAAATCGACCAAGATAAAACAGAGAAACCCATAAATTACCTACAATACAACTTTTCTGACGGACTAACTCAAAATTGGTCGAAGCTACGAACATGGTTTAAACACAAATCTACTGCATTTTATAGTGAGAAAGTGCAAACTGATGGAAATTTTAATATCTTCAAAGGATTCCACGAAAAGTATGCAAAACTGCATTTCTTCAAAAAGGAATAGGAAGGGAACAGAGGGGTGGGCGGGACTACGACTGTCAATCAACCTGATGGGGGCAGAACCGCCAGTCACATTTGCCCAAGGGCTAATTAGACCAATATGGGTGAGGTTAACGATGGGATTTTATCAGGTATTCGGTAGACCTCCTACCCTATGTAGTCTGGGTCACTCCCGGGAGGTCAATCGGCTGTCTCCGTGCCACTGCCATGTTCATGCAAGGCAGGCACGGGACAGCAACAACACACATATTTCTATAAAGTATGTACTATTTAGAATGTGAGATTGTCTCTAAAGTACGTACAGTACCATTACAATGTGAACACGTCTATGAAGTTTATACCACAACATTTGTAAATCAGTAGTAGAACACAGTTAATAAGGGCGCTCTTATCACATAGTCGTGGCAAAACACTTTAGAACCAGAAATTGCCATTACGCATACATTGCCATACGTTTAGTTACTAAGTTAGCTTCAGCAAAGATTGTACTCCACTTCAAATTCCCCTTGTGAACCCATATCATTCCACCCGAAAAGGGACGGGATTGCTTGTGTTTAATACAATACAGATCCTAACAATAAAAAAAATTCCTTGGAATACCAATGAAATCCTCCAGCATATAAACACATTTCTGAAAAAAAGTAAAGAAACACGTAATATAAACATTTTTTTAAATTCAAAATGATGTGGCGATGTTACTCCATAAAGTAGGTAAACAATGCAGAGAATCTCATAATAAATGATCATGTGAAACCATCCCTACGTCTTTGTTTGAATAATGGATGTCTCCCAACACAAGACACTGTGTGTGTGTGTGTGTGTGTGTGTGTGTGTGTGTGTGTGTGTGTGTGTGTGTGTGTGTGTGCAAACACGCACACACACACACTTATACATATACAAACACAAACACACACGATGGTGGATACTTTGAGACCTGGGAAGGCTCCATTGCACCTTCTGAAACCCACATATGGAGATAGCAAACCCTCCCCCAACCCCCACATCTCCCACATGCACACACGCACACATGCACACACACACACACACACACACACACACACACACACACACACACACACACACACACACACACACACACACACTTAGTTTCTTCTGTAGTGAGACATCCATTATTCAAAGAAAGATGTAGGGATGGTTTCACATGATCATTTATTGTGACCCTCCCTACCTTGTTTACGTACTTTTTGGAGTGACATCACCACATCCTTTTGCATATTTTAAAATGTTTTTATTACTTGTATATTTAGGATACACAGGGCAGCAGTCTGCTTACTTCAATACCAATATAGATATGTATTGACAAGACATCCTCACGGCGCAGTTGAGATTGGTGCTTTAAAATCAAGTGTGCTCTTCAGCCTGTCATGTGGGGCAGCTTAGTTTTGTCAAGCATTTGTCAAAACAACATCTGTGGACAGGAACCCATGGTGCAACAACGCCATAAAGAAACTCATGGAGCTCCTTAGTTCATGATGTACGAGTGAAGCAACTGTGCATAACAGAAACATTGCCAAACCTGGTCTGGTGGGAGAGTCACACTTCCCAGCAATTTGGCGAGAAACCTCCTCGGCAGCTTCTTCCTGGACACGAAGGCAACAAGCACACATCATCAGCTTTAGGAAAACACGACAATTTCCTGTAGCCTGTGTTTACACAGCAATGACCTCTGGTCAAAAAGACATTTATTAGCTCACAGAAGGCCCACAGACAATTAGGAATACTAACAAAGAATCAATGCTTGTGGATGAGTTCATTGTCCCCCCCACTTATATGATGTCTACAGCGTATTTTGTCATCACTTGTCATATGGGCTTCTATCAGGTGGCACTATACGATAGATATTTACAAAAAGAGAAATGAGGTATTCCCCTCCCCAACCACCATCTACCTTTAGCTCCTAAACTACCACCCACCACCCCCCTCCCCCCCCCCCCCCCCCATCACCGCCCACCCACATGTAACCTGTGAATACAAGCAGCAGTTTTCAACTCATTCCGTCCAACGGTTCAGTTCTCGTAACATTCTCACTTACAAGAACATCGGTTTTTTTCAATCGCCTAAACGCTTGCCGCACACCACTCCTCCTCCCCCACCTCCATGAGGCTCGCTCTTGAGGGGAATGAAAAAAAACACTTCTCAAATTATATATATAGTATGGCTAAAAATGTGCGACAGTGGCATCCTCAATACCCATACGAGCCTTTCCTCTCCATGACTTCACTCTTCTCCCAACATCCTTTTAATGTCTGCCATTCCCTTTAAATTTTAAACAAACATGCTACTCTTCCATATGTTCTGATTCTTCATCCCCCCCAATCCATTTCCTTTCGTCATCTTATGCATCTGTAATATATAGATGGTCCAACGAGCCACTTGGAATAACCTCCAGCACTGGAACGCCAACTGGCTTTCCTACAGGAAACATAGCACTCATTACAATTATCACCTCCGAACATTCATTCTCCTCCCAAAGGCAAAACTTTCTACCAAGTCATCAAAAACATTCTCGAGGATCTTTTGAAGTCGTAGTTCAAAGTTCGGTACATCTTCAGACGAGGTACCTAACAGATGCCGCCATCCATCTCCAAATGCCTTTCTGGTGATGAGCAGTCCGTCTCCATGGCAAGTTGATGTTGTCCGGTAGCTTAATGCACTTTCCAAACTCTCTGCTTTCTCCTCCTGGTACACACCTGTGTCTTGTGCAGTCATGCACTAATGAGATTGTCTGGGAGAAATTGCAATGGCATTTATCTGGCAATGCAATACTCCACATACGAGACGTTTTGACATTCTGGAGATCATCTAAAGATGGTGGCACATTGCTGGCACATTCTCTTCTCTCATGTGTCAGGGCAGCATTGCCATAATGGCAGACTTTGTTATCGTTATGTTGGCGGCCAAGAACTTTGCTCAACACGAGGATCACCTTGACAATGGAGAGGTGCTGTTTTTATGTTTGGCAATGAGGGAATGTTATCAGACATCATACTGCAGGAAGGAAAAAGTTACACAATGTTTCGACTTTTGCTCAAGAACATCCAGATAAGCAGCCAGATGTTATAAACCATGCAAGCATTATTTGAGTGATATGTACATACATGTTGTATGTCAGATTCCCGTTGTATTTTTTACTATTGCATTTTCTTTCTCTCTATGAAAGCGAGTCTCATGAAAGAGCAAGGGCAACATTTGGGTACAACTGAAAAGGGGGAACATGATCAGAAAAAAAAGCATTCTGAGTATTGCTCTGCAATACATGTCCCCTACCGGCAGTCTGTCGTCCGGAAAACTGTTGGGGAAATTACCAAAGTTCAAAGTGCCATAACTTTGTCAAAAATGATCGAAACGTCGTGAAGTTCGAACTTGATCTGTAACATCATGAGGAAACCATGTGCCAAGTTTGAAATCATTAGCATTAAGAGTTCAGAAAAAAAAAGTCCGGAAAACTGTTATTTGTGTAACGGACTGACAGACAGAGGGACGGAGTGCAAACCTATAGTCCCCTCCAGTGTACACCGGTAGGGGACTAATAAGAGAGAGAAAGACAGAGGGAGAGGGAGAGAGAGAGAAGAAAAACTAAAATCAGCAAGTAAGATGATTAGATTAGGATTAGTGTTAATGGGGGTAATAAAGATCATGGGTCAGGATGGGGATGACATGTGATGATGTTGCTCTGGCTGCTTGAATTCCTGGGAATAAGTGGGGGAAAGAATGAAAGTGGTTCCATACCACCTAGGATTCCGTACCACTAGACCCCACTAGAACCAATAGGTCAATTAGCCTGAGGAATCTCGCTGGGAAGCGGTGAAACATCGCCGGAGACCGGATCTGCTCTTGCTTGTTATCCTCACCAGAGGAGAGGGTACTGCATTTGGGCCCGTTTGTTTGTTTGTCCGCACAGACTGGAAGTATGCTTTTCTCTTCAACCGTTGGTCCGATTGACACAAAATTTTCACCATAGGAGAGCCTCCTCCTGTCGAATTTTTTTCATGATAATTATGACGCCATAGGGCAGGTGGTAAGGGCGCCTCTGAAAAACCGAACAAATTTGCACCTGTATATCTCTGAAACCGCTCCATGGAAAAAATTTAAACATGGCTCATTGTCAAGTACTCCCCATGGGGAACAACATCTATTCATGATGATGTCATTGGTGCCTTCATTATGACGTCATAATTAGACAAGTAGAACACTTGATCCGATCAGTTTGAAATTTCTTGAGCATGATCCATACAAACATTGTAGAGAAGAAGAACCACCTTTAGAGGCCATTTTTCCCCACAGAGCAGGGGTTGGCCTTTTTCGGGCACCATGGTCCCCTTTTTGAAGAAATGTTTTATGGCCGGATGCCCTTCCTGCCGCCAACCCTGTTAGTCGCCTCTTGCGACACACAGGGAATTACCAGTGAACTGGTACTCAATTTGCCGACCTCGGAAGGATGACAGGCTGAGTCAACCCCCCTGGCGTTAATTCAGTGATGACCAGGATTCGAACCAGGGATCCTAGGATCCCAAGCCGGCACCCTAACCGCTAAACCAACACCAGGCTTCATACAAAAACAAACATTGTATGTGAGAATTAAATTGATGACGTATCGGTCATGTGGTTCGGCAGCCATATTGGGTTGAAAATGAAAACCTTCAAAAATCCTCTTTTCCAGAACGGCTTACCAAATTGATGCAAAACTCCACATGCATGATCTACTAGCATTGGGGAATAAATTTTGAAAACAACTAAGTCATAGGTTACACTGTCTGGCAGCCATATTGTATTTTATGCAAAAACTGCATTAAACAAATTTTTGTTCTTCTCTGAAAGCACTGAATGGATCGATGTGAAATTGTAACCATATGTTTCACTACCCATGGGGATATATTGTTGGGAAAAAAACGTCATCGGTCACATGGTTTGGCAGCCATATTGGAGTTAAGGAAAATCTTTTTTTAAATGGTTTCTCTGAAAGCGCTTACCCTATCTATGCGAAGATGTTACAAATATCAACTCACACCATTGCTGCATGTAGTGTGAAAATCATGATGATATCATAGATCATGTGGTTTGGCAGCCATATTGGATATAAAAATAAAACTTATCCAAAACAGGAAACAAGCACCACAAAAAATACACCACTCAAACATGTACTGGCAAGGGTCTGCAATCTCTGATTGCTCTTTCTTGTTTATTACTGGATTAGCAGAGTAGATCCAGTTACTTTTTGGTTGGATGCACCTTATTTCCTTTTAAAATGCACAAGCACACACACCCATATCCCCAAACTACAGGAAACGATACCTACCAAAATTACATGGGAGAAGTTGCAAGGACACTTTGCTAGACTGGAATTGGCAACAATTTATTTTAAATTTTGTTTCATCGACGTTGTCAGGCAACGTTTAGGTTCCCCAAGCAACACAGGTGTCCTTGTCACTCAGAGGGATGCTAGTTTCTGGCTCTAAAATAGCCATCTGGACTCGGTCCTTTTTTAACATTGCATAGCACCAGTAGAGCCATAGCCATGAGCACAAAATTATTCTGGGCATCCATCACAATGTAAAGGCAGAAGTCTTGCCAGAATGATTTATTGCACAGTTGCACTATGGAAAAGGCTCAGATTTGATTAATGGTGGTGCAAGAATCAATAACATTAACCTGTCGTTATATTAATGAAGCATACTAAGGTGGTATTTCATAATGGGAGACAAGCAATTTTAATGCTTCGGCTGTTACCTTTTGGGTGCAGAGAAGGCAATTTGGCCCATCATGTCTGCGCTTCATATTGAATCAATCCGTTTATTCATTTCATGTAATTGGGGTGGGGGAGAACAGTGGGATAAGCACAACTACAGCACCTGGATGTATATTTTGAGAAATACACAGTTGTAGGGTGAGAAATGACCACATATCATCTTCATTTTTAGTTGAGACCCTCCAATAGACATCACAATCACTACACGTATAGTTCTAAACAGGAATCATCACACGTTTCTTCTCTGACCGAAAGACTGACTTTATGTGGTCATCTCTGGTTGGTGACAATGATGCTACACATGATTTACATATATGGTTGTTACATTGCTGTTTTATCCCCCGTCTCCCCTTCCTGTTCTTTCAGTGGCCTTTTTTGCTGTGTTTTAACTTTTATCAAATTTATTTACTCCGTGTGTACTTCCGCCTTCCGTTGCTCCCATTCTTCCCAACACTCATTCTTCCTCAAAGTGTCCGTCTTTTCTAGCTCTTCAATGAACCTGGACTTTATAAATAAAGAAACAAATGTGTGAGAATGTTTATTTCCCAAGGCCTTAACAATGCAAATGATCAAAATTACAATCCTTCTCCTTTTTGATATTTTTCTGACAACAAACAGCATAACTTTTCTGCCATTGCAACTTGAGTGAATAACGAGCCATTTAAAGGTACTTTACATCCACTATCTGATAATGTTTTGACAGTGAAATTTATCTTTAAATTCAGACATTGTGACTCTACCTTGAATGAACTGGGGAGCACACTAATTAAAGCAGATGTTTTTAAACAGGTACCCAAGTGTTCTTCAATGGCCACTGTACATTTTCATGTTAGTGAAATGAAAAACCTCAGGGGTTAAGTGTTTATTAACTTCAAGAAGCAACATTAAAACAACAATACCAACGATTGTTGTTGGGAAAACAGCCGAGCTGATTGAGAAGGTTCGTTTTTATCATTACACTGGCGGAGTACCCACCCACTGGATGGATCAAGTTTGCTGAAAAAAAGTATAATCTGTATTTTGTACGAAGACTGTAGGGGCCAAATTTATGAAAGACGCTTAGCGAGCATCTTGTTAACACACGCCTAACCCTGAAACGCTGACAAAAACATTGTCGTACACGCACAGCTAATCGTCCGTCGAAATAGCAATTTATGAAGGGAGATAAAAAGCCGATTCGCCTGTGAAACACCACACATACAGTATCTCCAACATAAACAAACAACAACAACAACAGGCATTTTAAGGCCATTTCCCCTGCTGGAGTGGGGGATAGCCTTGCGGGCCCCATGACAATCTTCTCCATTTTGCCCTATTTTCTGCATCTCTCCTTGTTAACCCCCTTGCCCGCATTTCTTCTTCCACCACCTTAAGCCAAGTCTTTCTCAGTCTTCCCCGTCCTCTACTTCCTTCTACATTCATTTCCATCAGTCTTCTCAACCAGTCACTTTCATCCTTCCTCAACACATCAACACATGACCAAACCATCTCAACCTGTTCCTCTTCACAGCATCAATCACAGGCTCTATTCCCATCATCTTTCACAATTCATCATTTGTCTTCCTCTCTCTGAACGATACTCCGCACATCCATCGAACCATTCGCATTCTCCAAGAATCTCCAACATCCAAGCTCAAGGCATTTAAGAGTTTTCATGCGATGATTACCCGTTCAAAATAAATCGCCAATTGGCATAGAATGAATATCAAATGCATGATCAAAACCTAATCAGAAGCGTTTGAATAACAAATAAACTTTTACACGTCGTCGGCAATATTTTCAGAACTGCAGAAACTTTAATAAGAAACATTCAGAACTGCAGTTGTGCTCTTGTGTACTTCTTGGCAGTTTAAGTTAACTTTAGAATTACTATAGGCTACACTATTCTGGTTTATGCACTGCAGTAAGAATTGCCGGTAACTGAAGTGATAGCAGTACTAATTACAGTAGGCCGCACAGAATTACTCCTTAATACTAGAGTTGAAACGAAAGTTGGTTACAGTTCTAATTACAGTAGTGTGCAGAGAATAATTATAGTAAAGTGTCATATAAGAATTGTATGGCGTTTACATGGGACGGTGAACATGGATGCATTAGGAATGCTTTAATTAGCTCAAGAGGTGGCACAAGAGGATAGGAATAGGGCAGTTCGCCGACGTGCCTCGAGAATCTTTGAGGATTCTTAATAATAATAATAATAATAATTCATTTATTTTGTATAGCGCTTTTCCAGAAGCCCAAAGGCACTTTGACAGAGTGGAAAACATAATGCATAACAATACATGAAAACAACAATTGCAAAAAGACAAGAATCAATAGGGAAATATTTAAAGCAAAAGGAGGGAGAAGGAGAAGAGATAGTCAGGGGTTAAATGCTGTGGGTTGAATGTTGAATGCAGTGTTGAACAGGTTTCTTATCTTATCCAAAGCATTGGATAAGTATGAGAATATCAAAATTGTCCGGAGTTGCAGACTCTCGAAGGAATTATTTTTCTTGTCTGCTGAATCTAATGCAAGATGACCTAGACCGAGATCAATCTACTCAGAGCAATGTGCTGAATTCCCTCCATTAACTGTCTGTGGTGCTGCGATTTTGTGCAAGTGCCTCATTTCAATTGGATGTTAGAGATATGTGAGGTTTTTAACAGGCTAATCGGCTGTTTAGTACATAATTAAGAGACATATACCGAGGCTTCATGGATGTACCATGTTTTTTGTATACACAGTATATATATATATATTAATAAAAATCAGTGTGTGTCTCCTCCATAACTCCAAAACCATGAAACCAGCAGGCCCAAACTTTGCACGCATACTTCTCGAGCTCCAAGAGAGTGCACAAATGAAAACTGGGTGTTTGGTGTGTTAAAACGCCCTTTTTGAAGAAAATTAACGACCTTATTTAGTGAAAACAAAAACAGGCTTTATCCTTGATGAGCCTGCTATCCCTCACAAGGGTCTTCAGCTTTTTCGGCCTGCTCAAAACGCCTTGCCTGAGAACAGGCCGTAGCGGTTTCTGCATGATTAAGTGCTCAACACTTATTTTTTCACTTTCCTCACTCATATCATCGAATATCTGATCTTCATACCTATGAATCGCAGTACACATCACTTTTGTAGAAATAGCGTTTTATGACTTTGCAGAGCATTTCCTTTGGTGAAAATGTAGTTTTTCTTCCCGATGGTCTCACGCCCTCATTTTAACTGCGATTCGATTTCTGTTTTCATTCATGGGACTCGCTAGAGTAGATAAAGACTCAGTGACAAAAAAAATTTGTGAAAATCCATTCCGTTTTCATTCATTGATGGCACGGAGTGATCTTACGTGGTGCATGCTGTAAGCCTTGCCTAGGGTTAGGCCGCGCTGTTTTCTGCTCATAAAGGTGTGTAAATGATATTTTTTTGTTTAAGGTTGTACATATCATCACATGCCTGAAGTTAGTTATAAGCTATTGGATTATACAGTATAAGGATTGGAGATGTATGGCTTAGAAATCACATTTTATGACTTTGTCAAGGATTTCCTTTTGTGAAAACATGTTTTTGCTCTGAACAGCCTCACATCCTCATTTACCTCTGATTCAATTTCAGGTTTAGTTTCTAGTCGGAAGGCTGTTATAAAGGAAACCTAACGAGGCCTTCGCATATTATGTTAGGAAAAAAATTAATCAATAAGAAGACCATATGTGGGTTTGTATGCATAAAGATATATTTATGTGCCATTTGCCGTTTCTTCATTGTGGGAGGGGGTGAGGTGCAATGGGGGGAGGGGAGGAAAGTGCAGAAGATCATTTTAAAACTCGCCTGGTAATATGCCAGTCGTAGATAACTCCGGAGACGCTCTGCCACGGCCATTTCACTTGGATGAGGTGGAATAAAAGCTTTTTGTGCGGTATGCAGATGGAAGGATCCTCCCTACAAAAAAAAAAATTTTTAAATGAAAAAAAATCAGCAACCTGCATATTTAATGGAATACCAACAGAGGATTTATAAACCATTGTCACAAAAGCACAACATAATTAACCTGTTGAGATAGATTGAAAAAACAAAAAAAATCAAATCTGAAATCAGAAAACAAAGAAAAAAAACAGAAAGAATAAAATCAATAATCTAGAACAAGAGCAAGAATTGCTTTGCAAAACATGTCTCCCAACTGATGTGATATTTTCTACTCTCAAATCCAAAAAGGGCATAACTCTGAGAAAGGGTGACGTAACACCCTAAAACTCAAACCTGTTCTGTAACTTATCACAATAAAACCAAGTACCAAGTTTCTGTTGACTATGTTAAAGGGTAAGGGCTGAAAGTCTGGAAAAACACAGGTGGGACTAGCTTTCATCAAGTAGATGTTCCAATGCATGTCATGTATTGGTATATTTACCCCACGCATGCGAAGTGAAAAGCGGGGTTTAGCCGCTCGGTTTGGACCGATGGACATACTAAAACAAGTAGGGGATTATTACCTTCGCAAAAGCGGAAGGTTATGTTTTGATCGCTGTGTATTTATTTGTATGTCTGTGTGTGTGTGTGTATGTTATTCGCATAACTCAAAAAGTATTCAACCGAATTGCATGAAATTTGGTGGGATGATTGGTTATTATACGGGACACATTTGATTAGATTTTGGGAGCAATCGGGTCAAAGGTCAAGGTCAAGGTCACGAAAAGGTCAAAATCGTATTTTTACCATAGCTGCGGCGAAGGTATGCGCTCTACCGAGTGCCCGTTCTAGTTAATAAATGTCAGTGTGTGTGTGTCCTCCATAACTCCAAAACCATAAAACCGAGCGGCCCTGACCTTGGCATGCATACTGAGGGAATCCCAAGGGAGTGCAGTAATACGAACTGGGCGTTTGGGTACATTTTAAACCTCTTTTGAATTCACGGGTTTATTAAAGGGGAACCCAAACACAAATTATTATTTTTTGAAAACCATTGGAAATCATTAATCAAAGTCTAATTTTAAGGGTAGTTTTTTCAGAAATTATTTTGCCAATCAGAAAGTGTCAAAAATAGTGTCGATTTTCCATTTTTCCAGTGACGCCATGTGATGTTCTCACCTTGATCCAAACGGCGACTTACATGGAGAAACTTACATCGAAGAGCAGAATTAAATATGTGGACTTACATCGCTCGGCATCCGATACTGATTCTTGGGTGGGATTGGGTGGGAGGAGGGAGAGGAAGGGGTGCGGTAGGAGTCCGGATGTAGCGGGTGGGGAGGTGGGTGGAGGAAGAATAAGAGGTGGCATACGAGTCCAGAGGGAGGGACGGGAAGGGGTGGTGTGGGAGTCCAGAGGGAGTGGATGGCGTGGAGTAGGAGTCTGGAGGGAGGGAGGGGAAAGAGTGTGGTGGGAGTCCAGAAGGAGGGGGTGGTTGTGAGGAGGCAGGGGGAGGAGTGGGGATGAGGGAGGGGTAGGGGTGGGAGGAGTGCTCCAGCATTGCCGGGCAAAGCCTGGTACCTTTGCTCGTAGTAACTAAAGTGGAATATACCAATTCTGAACTCTAAACTTATTCGATTTTCCTTCAAATGCCAGGCCATTCTGCCTGGGTTGTTGTTTCCACACCCCTTGTTGTATGGTGTATGGAGGTTATGTTTATCTCAATAAACTCAACTCAAACATCATCTCTCTGCCAATAACTTGTATGAAACATTCCAATCCGGATTCCGCTCCAACCACAGTACTGAAACTGCTCTCCTCAAAATCACCAACGACCTTCTCCTCTCCTCTGACGCTGGCAACCTCAACATTCTCGTCCTCCTCGACCTCAGCGCTGCCTTTGACACCATCGATCACACTATCCTCCTCACCCGACTTGAATCCACCTTTAACGTCACCGGCACTGCCCTCTCTTGGATTAAATCATACCTCTCTGACAGATGCCAGTTCATCTCCATCAATAACTGCAAATCCCCCACTGCTCCCCTCCCCCAAGGTGTCCCCCAAGGTTCAGTTCTTGGCCCCCTCCTCTTCATCCTTTACCTGTCCCCGCTCGGTCACTTAATCCGCCGTCATGGTCTCCAATTCCACTGCTTCGCCGATGACATCCAGCTTTTCATCTCCACCAAGTCCGTCTCCACCGACACCCACTCTATCCTGACAAACTGCATCACTGAAATAAAATCCTGGCTTCAAATCAACTTCCTCAAGCTTAACTGTGATAAATCTGAAATAATCATCATTGGCCCAAAAACGCTCACAAAATCCACCCATAACTTTGCCCTCAACATCGACGGTATCCCAGTATCCACCTCCCCTCACATCCGGAATCTTGGCGTCATCTTTGACCAAACCCTTTCCTTCGACAAATACACTAAACAGATCACAAAGTCAGCCTTCTTTCACCTGAAAAACATTGCCCGTCTCCGCTCATCCCTCTCCTCCACGGCTGCAGAAACCCTCATCCACGCCTTCATCACCTCCCGTCTGGACTACTGCAATAGCCTCCTCTATGGTTCACCCTCAAAAATCACCAATAAACTCCAATACATTCAGAACTCCGCTGCCCGTCTACTCACTCATTCCCGGACCCGTGACCACATCACCCCCGTCCTTTACAAGCTTCACTGGCTCCCCATCCCCCAGAGAATCCAGTACAAAATCCTCCTCTTGACATACAAAGCCCTCCATAACCTGGCCCCATCCTACCTGGCTGACCTCCTCTCCAGACACACTCCCACCCGCAACCTCCGCTCTGCTGGTACCAACCTCCTGACCCCCTCCATCCGGACCAAATTCAGATCCTGGGGGGACAGGGCCTTCTCCATCGCTGCTCCCACCCTCTGGAACTCACTACCTCACACCATCAGAGACTCCTCCTCACTCACCACATTCAAAACATCACTAAAGACCCACCTGTTCAACGCTGCATTCAACATTCAACCCACAGCATTTAACCCCTGACTATCTCTTCTCCTTCTCCCTCCTTTTGCTTTAAATATTTCCCTATTGATTCTTGTCTTGTCTTTTTGATTCTTGTCTTATATATATGCCGTATATCGCTGCTGTTTGTTTTCTTGATTCTTGTCTTTTTGCAATTGTTGTTTTCATGTATTGTTATGCATTATGTTTTCCACTCTGTCAAAGCGCCTTTGGGCTTCTGGAAAAGCGCTATACAAAATAAATGAATTATTATTATTATTATCAATAAGTTGTGGATGGATTTCGACGAAATTTGGTGGAGAGGTTGTGTATGTAACAAGGCTAAAAATGTTTAGATTTTGGTGAAGATCCGGATCTGGATGTGAGAATTTTTAAAGTAGTTCTTCACCATTGAGCGATAGGGTAAAAAATGATATATAGCACGATATCTCAAAAGGTTGTGGATGAATTTGGATGAAACTTGGTGGATAGGTTGGGTGGGTGACTATTTATATTCATGTTCCGATTCGTATTCAAAATATAACATGAGATTTGAATAAGTTGTTCCTCGATCATAAACTGATAAGAGTAAGACAGACATCAAGCAATTGCTAAACCCCGCTTTTCACTTCGCATACGTGGGGTAAATATACCAATCCATGACATGCATTGGAACATCTACTTGATGAAAGCTAGTGGCAGATATTGATGTGATTTTCATCCAGGAAAGACAACTGCAATAGCAGACTCCAAGTCCCTGCAATTCTGGAGGATTAATAGAACAGGTGCTTAAATAGTCCAGTCATTCTAGCGAACTTTTACCCCTAACCCACCACTAATTGCAAGAGAAAAAAAATGATATTTTTCTGAAACCTGTCGATCCTCTGAACAAATACATAAAATTATACTCAATTATAATGAGTGGATCATACTTTATTTTCAGATTGAACGAGAGCCGTGAACGAGAGGTGGAGTGACGCTTGCAGTGAGAGATTTGATCAGTGTGCTGAGGACAGTTAAACGCTGTGGTCATTGTCATGGCGCCATGCTTCCATATCTTGCAGCTTCCGGACACAGACACTACACAAAGTGCCTGCACATATATCTGCAACTGATGACCGAGTTACCAAAGGACCATCCAGAAGTACATCAGAAATTTCTCCAAGGATTCCAAGTTGTCCGACGGAGCGACAGATACTGGGCTGGTCTGTCTACAGATTTAGTCATCGAACAAGTACTTATGAGAAGTCTGAAGACATCAGGTGGTCTGACCAGGGGACGAGGGATGACAGAGACACAACGCTCAGTCTGGGTCATGGCTAGTCCTTTCTTTTCAAAGGTGAACAACGCCCTCCAACACCTCACTGATGTGATGTATGTGACAAGTGAACAGCACAAGGATCTATCAAAGTCTAGACAGAAGAATGATGTAGCTGATACCCAGAAAATGCTTGAGTTTCTTCATGAGAGGGATCCCTTTCAAGACGACGATACTCTTCACAACATTTTCACTGGTATAGTTGCCCAGACAACGGTGAATGTTGATGAGGTGAAAACTGTGGGAGAAAGGCTCTTGGGCCAGATGAGTGGTAAACGTGTGCTTGAATACAGCTTCAAGAAGAAGGGTCAAGCCATAACTATGGACTCAGAGTCTGCAATGAAGACACCAGATGGAGACATCAATATCGACCCTCAGTTACTCTTCCAGAGACTTGTGATCGCTGGCACTGAAGTAGGAGACTTATCCAAAGCACTCCTTTGTGAGTTATGCACATATCCTCCATCTTTGTTCGAGACCAAATATGCCTTGCTGTCCGCCAATAAGCCAGCGTTAGCCTCAGCAATCAAATCCTTGGAATCTGCCGATACTGCACAACCGTCCGATATACAATACGTACTCGATGGCGGTGCCCTATTGCAGCGCATACCGTGGCAGTCAGGTGAACAGTACAAGGATATTCTTGACCGCTACCTGAAATATGTTAGTAGGCATTACGGGCATGCTATCGTCGTGTTTGATGGCTATCGTGAAGGTCCCTCAACGAAAGACTGTGCCCATCAGAAAAGGGGTGAGCCACCATCAGTGAAGGTATCTTTTTCTCAAACCATGACGCTTTCTGTCAAGAAGGAAGAGTTTCTTCGGAACAAGGAGAACAAGCAACAATTCATAGACATTCTTGGTAAGAAACTGGAAGAATCTCATTGTGAAGTGCTTCATGCGAGTGGGGATGCGGACCTACTCATAGAAACAACTGCAGTTTGTAGCTCTTCAAAATCCAGAACACTATTCTTGTTGGCGAAGACACTGACTTGTTGATACTACTGTGCTACTATTTTCGCAAGAATACTGCGCACACTCTCTACTTAATGTCGGAGCCGAAAAAGGGTTCATTGAATCCAAGACAATACTTGGACATTGGCAAAGTCAGAGAGGCTCTGGGTGATACTGTCTGTGAAAACATTCTCTTAATCCATGCGTACCTGCGATGCGACACGACATCAAGTGTCTTTGGGCTCGGCAAAGGCACTGGACTCAAACTGTTCAAGGACAATGAAATGTTCCAGCAAGAGGCCCTAATTTTCGGCAATAAAGAGTCAACACAGGATGAGGTCATTGCTGCAGGAGACAGAGCAATGGTTTGTGTGTATGGAGGCAAACCATCAGACAATTTGAACGAATTGAGGGTAGCAAAATTTCATGCTAAGGTGACAACAAACAAAACATCGTTGCACCCACGGGTACTTCCGCCCACGAGCTCAGCTTCCAAATATCACAGCCTACGGGTATTCCAACAGGTTCAGGAGTGGAAAGGACACAAACTCAACCCGCTTGACTGGGGATGGAGGATCATGGACACCAGGATGATCCCTATGCATTCTGACCTCGCTGCAGCACCAGACTATCTCCTAAAGCTGGTTAGGTGTTCTTGCAAGGGTGGTTGCAGTGATAAACGTTGTGGTTGTCAGAAACTTGGGCTGCCTTGCACATTTGCATGTAGGGAGTGCAGAGGTATTTGTGCAAATGCAGACGAATCAGTGGACGTTTTCGAGGATGCTGATGATAGTGACCATGGAAGAGACGAAGTGACGTGTTAAATATTGTGAACGGACAGAAGGACATGGGTACAAATAGTTGTGGTAGTGTATTCAAACATGGTTAAATAAATAATTTAGAGTTGATTTGGTGTATTATTAAGAGTGATATTGTCATATAATTAATTTCCAAACATTGCAGTAGTCCAAAAAGTTCCCAAATCAGAAAGGACCTGAAAAACCATGTTCCACTCAATATATTTAAGTATAATTTTGGGCAGATATTTAGTAGACATCAAGGTCTCAGAAAAGTATTACTTCGTTTCTCTTGCAATTAGTGGCGGGTCCATTCACATTTTGACTGGACTAAAATGGCACCCAACACCAATGATTAAATCTTCTGGTGGCCAAATATTTGTTTTTCAATTATAGACTATTTTCCATTATTATACAGGTGTCTGTGGTACAAAAAAAATGAATCTGAATATATCATAAATGCTATATTTTCAACAACAGGGACACACAAACAAGAACACAAGAACATCCCTCCTTTCCCCACCATGTGTATGGACACCCAGTGAATCACCAAGAACAACAACAACAACAACAACAACCACAACATGCATTTTAAGGCCATTTTCCCTGCTAGAGCGGGGGATAGCCTTGCGGGCCCCATGACAATCTTCTCCATTTTGCCCTATTTTCTACATCTCCCCTTGTTAACCCCCTTGCCCGTATTTCTTCTTCCACCACCTTTAGCCAAGTCTTTCTCAGTCTTCGCCGTCCTCTACTTCCTTCTACATTCATTTCCATCATTCTACTCAACCAGTCACTTTCATCCTTCCTCAACACATGACCAAACCATCTCAACCTGTTTCTCTTCACAGCATCCATCACAGGCTCTATTCCCATCATCTTTCGCAATTCATCATTTGTCTTCCTCTCTCTCAACGATACTCCGCACATCCACCGAACCATTCACATTTCCACCCTTTCCAGCCTTCGTTGCTGCTCTACGTTCATGACCCATGTCTCGCTCCCATAAATCATAACACTTCTCACACATGCAGCATACACCTTTCCCTTCAGCTTCAACGACACTCCCCTCCTCGTCAGCACGCCACTCAGTTCCCGAAACTTCTCCCATGCACATCTCACTCTAGCAACCATTGCTGAGTCTGATCCACCTTTTCCATTCAGCATGTGAATCACCAACAACCTAAAATCAATATCACAACGCAAAATGCATTTTGACCTGCCTGTAATTGGAAAATGACAAAAGGTACTTTTGTAGGTATACTGCACAGAGTGGACGCTTGTGGATGAGCTGGAACAAAGAACAAACCAGGATGTAACAGAACAAAAAGTGCAGTAGAAAAGAGGAGGGAAGGGAACACACCAACAGTTCGTTTACATAACAGCAAAATAGAGGAAGATTTGGAGGAAAATGTCATTTTGTTTGTTATATGATATCGAGCCGTGGTTGTGCTGTGCCGTTTTGTTTACTTTTTATGTTTTATACATTTTTTAAAGTAATTATAAGTACAATTTTCTTTGATTAAACTTAGTAATTCTATGGAGTGCAAATCTTTTTTGACATGTAAACTTTGCATTTTTTTTTTAAGTGGACAATAAATTGAAATTGAATTGAATGAGAGCAAGGGGAGGGCAAGAAGACGGCTTACTTATGCTTACCTAAAATGGGGGACTGAACATAAAAAGTGCTATTGGTCTACAATGGTAAAACTTATATCCATAGAAATACCAAGAAATAAAATCTTACCTTCTGTACTCTTGCCTCATATTCATATTTTGATCTCAAATCCAAATTTCTTGAGTATATATAGCAATAATAACAAATTTTACCTCTGCTGTTCCAATACTTATGGAGGGCACTGTATATAAACATACGCACACGTATATGAGGATGAGGAGGTCCTGTGTGCGTGTGCATGTGCATGTCACTTTTCTTTGATTTCTATACAATTCCACACCCCTTCAACAATCACCAACAAATTTTGCATACGTGCTGGGGGTACCAGGGTCAGGTAATGGACATAACCCCTTCCAACCTTCCCTCCCTCCCCCCGGCAAGAAATTCAGATGTGCCACAGAAAGACAATGCTTGAGGGAGGATGCCGAATTGGCGACTGCCTTTCGAGGCTAACTTAGTCATGTGGTTCGCTCCAGAAAGACCATGGCTGATGGTGAGGCCCAAAAGTTTGAATGACCAATTTATTCAAGAGGACTTCAAGAGGTTCAAAGTAATTCAGCTTTGCACATCTTTATCCAAGTGGCAAGGTACAAGCCTCCCAAAAATGTTAATAGTGAGTGCGCAAAAAAGGAAACCCATGGGAACCTATTTTTAGGTGTTCATAACCCCCCAAAAATATTTTGCAGAGATGTTATGCCCATAAAAGCATAGGTTTTTTTCCCAGCAAAAATCTGAGATGATCACCTGGGAAAATAATGGCGCAACTTGGAGCTCGAGGAAGCCGAGACATCCCTCTAACAGTAGAAGCCTCTACGCAGCAAAACAACATCATCAATGTTAGAATTAATGCAATTTACACACTCTAGCTCAAAATTACGTGCAGCAAATCCGAAATGATGTTGACCAGCAAATGATATGGGTTGTTTCCGTTGATGTAAAACATCTAAATTTGTGAAAAAGTGATAGCATAAAAGGAAGTGACAGTTTTTAAAAGTTTGTAACATCAAGATACATGCCCCTTATATACATATTAAAGGAAAGACAGTAACATGATGAAAGATAACAGATTAGCTGTACACCGAGTCTTTCTTGAAAATGGCCAAAAACAAAATGAGATAGGGTGATAGGCAAGTTGCACATACTGGGTGTGTCATTAAGCCAAAGAATAAAAAGGGCCTCTGGGTGCTCACCAAATCCTAATAGATTGGCCTCTACAGCCCTATATTACCAAGTGCGTTCTTGCCAGCCTAACAACTGCTTTGCACAGCAACCTGAAGTCTGATAATTATTCATTGCGCTGGGAAAACTGTGCGCATTCAAAGTCAAAAGGTTGCTGCCCCACCACAACAGGGAAATTGCAAAGGTTAAATAGTAAGTAATAAAGCAATAGCAACATGTTCAAATTTTAAAAAAAGAATAAACCTCCAGGACAAAAAAAAGAAATAAAGAATAAAAAGAATAAAAGAATAAATAACAAAAATAATTAAAAAGAAAGAATATGGGTACTCCAGGACAAAGTAGGGAGAAGTATTCCACAGAGCTACACAACAATGCCACGAGGAGCACTAGGTTCTTGGTTCTGGGGGGGTGGCCAGATTGTTGTGATGGGGTCCCCATCATTATAACTAAAAACATGCTTTAAAATACAGGTATTACAAACATTGTTACGTGTGAGATTCAGAGTCGTTAGAAGAATGCAAAACCTCAGCATGGACCATGTGGTGATGTCAGTCAGTCAAATTTTTCCTGTAACAAGGAGGTCATGTTTAGGCTAAAATTGTCCTGTTTCTGTATGCCGTAGAGAGGCAGTGTTGTGTGCGGTAGTGATGATCTAGAATAAGGGTGTCACAGGCTCTGTCTCCCTTTTTGAGTGAGGTGAAGGGACCCCAAGAGTGTCAATATGATCTGGAAAAAGTAAGGATCACAAATGAAGATGCAACCAAGGAACTCCAGTGATATGGCCTTGACAAATATTTGGGTCCCAGAAAGACTGAGTAATGACATGACACATAGGTTAAAGGTCACGTTAAATATTGTAGGCTATAAAAGTTTGCAAATATCTCTTCCTTTTATTTGGCTGCATTTTCCTACAAAACAAAGTTGTGATATAATAATTAAGATGAGACATGGCCGCCCCCGTAGGGAGTGGATGCTTCTAATAAAGGAAATAAAAGAAATATCCGTGAATTTCAGATTCGTTCCATTTCCTGTTAGTACAAGCTGGCAGTGGCAGTGGATATAATAGGCATGACATATACCAACACACACACACACACACACACACACACACACACACACACACACACACACACACACACACACACACACACACACACACACACACACACACACACACACACACACACACACACACACACACACACACACACACACACACACACACTCCCCCTTTTACTAATATATGCAAAAATCTAGTATAATTTCTCTTCTGGCCCTAAAAAATATACAGTATATTTATAGTGGCACTCACAGTCCATACAACTCCCACTCCCACCACTCTCTTCCTCTCCCCCACCTCCTATATCATTATTTTAAGTTTACCCTGTGGATCGACGAGCCCCAGCTATGACCTTTCCATCAGAGTTTAAAAGCTCGAAGGTTTAGGTAGAGTGCCCGTCTACGAACCTTCGGCCTTTCCCGGGACCACATCGCCGGGTGTTTTTGTAATATGGACTGCATGATATCAACTTTTTGGACAAGTCGATCAGGAAGTTCTCCAACTGTTTCATTGTGCAGAGGCACACCCCTTTCTGGCAGGTATGTTTACAAGTATTTTCGACTTCTTTAAAAGTTTTTTTTAAGTCATTAAATTCTACAATTCTTATCTTATCTGGCAGGCATTACATATGTCCAGGCCACCCTGATTGAATTTGTGAACTGGGGATTTCTGTAGCATGCACGCTGGGAAATCTGGGGCGAAAATACGTCATATTGGAAGTGCCGTATGAAGCCAAGTCGAGGATATTTTGAAATTTTGACTTGCGATCTTGCATTTACACAGCTCTGAGCAATAAAAACTTCGGATTTACTCCAAATGAACTTGTGCGAACAACCTATAGAATTCACCTGATAAACACCTGGGATAGATGACCAGTTTATGCCCATTTTGACACCGCATGTGACACCAAATATTTAAATCGCCGGGGATTAATCACCTGCGATTCGCATGGACAAATCACCTCCAGTTGAACTGACACAGAACCAGAGATAGGATTAGCGAGTCTGGCCCAGCACAACAAGAAAGACAAATTTATCTCAACATTTTGCAGATGTCACTTGAGCACCATTTTTTTTTTTTTTTGCTCAATATCCACTTGATATTTACTTCAAATCTACTTAAACAAGCGTTATGCCGAGGTCCCCCGTCGGTGAAATGATGTGAGTTGACAAAGTGGAAGACGCAAGGCGGCCATCTTGGATTTTGACGTGGCGACCAAATTTTCAATACCGTTCTTCCTTATGCGTAGATACACCTACACACCAGATTAGAAGTTAGTAGTTCGTTTATCTTTCAACATATTTCGCTCACAAGGTTCAGACATACATATGGTGGCGGCCATCTTTGATTTTGACGTGGCGACCCAATATTCAATAGCGTTCTTCCATATGCCTAGATACACCCACCCACCAGATTAGAAGTTGGTACTTCGCTTATTTTTCAAGATATTCCGCTCACAAGGTTCAGACATACGTGGCGGTGGCCATCTTGGATTTCGAAGTGGCGACCCAATTTTCAATAGCGTTCTTCCTTGTGCCTCGATACACCCACACACCAGATTAGACGTTG
Organism: Myxine glutinosa; assembly: GCF_964187855.1. NCBI lineage: Eukaryota > Metazoa > Chordata > Myxini > Myxiniformes > Myxinidae > Myxine > Myxine glutinosa. The sequence continues at coordinate 60,655,685 of NC_136267.1, forward strand.
GTACTTCGCTTATTTTTCAAGATATTCCGCTCACAAGGTTCAGACATACATGGCGTCAGACATACATGGCGGCGGCCATCTTGGATTTTGGCGTTGCTCCCACACACCAAATTAGAATTCGGTCCTTCGCTTACGCACGCACGCACGGACGCACGCACGCACGTTCGCATGCACGCCCGCACGCACGGACGGAGGGGAAAACCATAGTCCCCCTTTCGCTCCGCGGTGCGACGGGGGACAAAAATAATGCCATGTGCTTGATTGATTAGATATTATCGTACCGTTCACAGAAAAACATCAAAGAGCCAGCACCCAAGCCACACAGTATACATCAGAGGGAAAACTGATTAAATGTTCATGAAAATCCAGTTGGAGGAGGCAGGGAGAGTGGTAAGAGGGATGGAGGGAGGCTGGAGAGAGAAGCTGGAAAGAGGGTAGAGAGAGGATGGACAGAGGATGGAGAGAGGATGAAGACAGTGTGTTCCATAGGGAAGGTAAAGGGCAAGGGCAGCGGAGGGAAGGTAAAGGGCAGGGGCAGCAAAGGGAAGGTAAAGGGTAGGGGCAGCGGAGAGAGGGAAGATATCCCCTTCTGTGAAAAAAAAAAATTAACGATAACAAATTAATTCTTTATCATTATTTGCAAATTGTAAATTAAGTTTTACATTTACAGCATTACGTAAATAATACATCCTCTGCACTTGTTATTAATCTTTCCTATTAAATCAGCGTGTGTCGATATCGTTCAGCCTCAGGTTTAAGCTCATACCTTCAATGAGAGAAATGCAAATCTGTAATCCAGGAACAAATGAGGAGGGTGGACCTGAGTGAAAGGAGTGACAGGTGAGCCGATAATGGGATGGAACAACACCACCAATGGAGGAACTCGCTCAGCATAACCCTATCTTCAGAACCTCGATCTCGCCATGTGCTTTCCTCGAGCACTCACGTCCGATGCCAGAGCCTCGCCCCTGCCACGCCCACGTCCCGCCCTCGCTCGCTCGAGCACTCACGTCCGATGCCAGAGCCTCGCCCCTGCCACGCCCATGCACATGCCCCACCCTCCCTCGAGCACTCACCTCTGACACCAGAGCCTCGCCCCATCACTCACTCAATGACTGTTACCTGCACTATTCCCACCCCGCATAATTCCCCGCCCACAAACATCTCCCTGCTCCTCCAATGCCACCGTTGAACATCTTTATTTATCTCCATCCACCCAGCAGGCATCATCCTCGTACCTCCTTTTCTCCACTACCACCAGATGGCTGATTTTAGTTTTCTAAAAATCTACTCTAAATTATATTTACAGGTATTGTAAGTTTTTTCCATGATCATACCATAACTTAAGGCTGGTTAAAAAAAAAATCCTGTTTATCATCACTTTTTTTCAAAAAGGTGGGTAGGGAGGGAGGGTTTTTTTTTTGTGGTTTTTTTCAGAGTGAAATTTTAATGGATTGTTCAACGCACAATATGTTTTTTTCTTAAATATACTTGATCGGCCATACATGATGAATCATGTTATGATTTCTAAACTAGTAAACCTTCGTATGTACGCACTGATACGATTCAAATAAAGAAAATAAAGAAACCTATGTCACATTGAGTTCTGTTTACTTTTAATATTTGCTGACACATATAACAATGGTAGACCAAAACTTCGGCTTTTAAGAATAATGTCCGGTTGCCATACATGTATCTATCAGCAGCTATTGCCATAACATTCATACATATTTGACTAGAATTCCTCGCCACGAAATATCACTTCATGGTACCGGTACATGCATATTGTGCAGTTTGGCAGACATGGAAGAGGACATTAACCACATCAAAAGGATGTCTGGGTCGCATTTATACATCTATCTATCAGCAGCTACTGCTATTATAGCACTCATCGATGTATCTATCTATCAGCAGCTACTGCTATTATAGCACTCATAGATGTATCTATCTATCAGCAGCTACTGCGATTATAGCACTCATAGATGTATCTATATATCAGCAGCTACTGCTATTATAGCACTCATCGATGTATCTATCTATCAGCAGCTACTGCTATTATAGCACTCATAGATGTATCTATCTATCAGCAGCTACTGCTATTATAGCACTCATAGATGTATCTAAATATCAGCAGCTACTGCTATTAATATAGCACTCATAGATGTATCTATATATCAGCAGCTACTGCTATTATAGCACTCATATATGTATCTATCTATCAGCAGCTACTGCGATTATAGCACTCATAGATGTATCTATATATCAGCAGCTACTGCTATTATAGCACTCATAGATGTATCTATCTATCAGCAGCTACTGCTATTATAGCACTCATAGATGTATCTATCTATCAGCAGCTACTGCTATTATAGCACTCATAGATGTATCTAAATATCAGCAGCTACTGCTATTAATATAGCACTCATAGATGTATCTATATATCAGCAGCTACTGCTATTAATATAGCACTCATAGATGTATCTATCTATCAGCAGCTACTGCTATTATAGCACTCATAGATGTATCTATCTATCAGCAGCTACTGCTATTATAGCACTCATAGATGTATCTATCTATCAGCAGCTACTGCTATTAATATAGCACTCATAGATGTATCTATCTATCAGCAGCTACTGCTATTATAGCACTCATAGATGTATCTATCTATCAGCAGCTACTGCTATTAATATAGCACTCATAGATGTATCTATCTATCAGCAGCTACTGCTATTATAGCACCCATAGATGTATCTATCTATCAGCAGCTACTGCTATTATAGCACTCATAGATGTATCTATCTATCAGCAGCTATTCCTATTATAGCACTCTTAGATGTATCTATCTATCAGCAGCTACTGCTATTATAGCACTCATAGATGTATCTATCTATCAGCAGCTACTGCTATTATAGCACTCATAGATGTATCTATATATCAGCAGCTACTGCTATTATAGCACTCATAGATGTATCTATCTATCAGCAGCTATTCCTATTATAGCACTCTTAGATGTATCTATCTATCAGCAGCTACTGCTATTATAGCACTCATAGATGTATCTATCTATCAGCAGCTACTGCTATTACAGCACTCATAGATGTATCTATCTATCAGCAACTACTGCTATTAATATAGCACTCATAGATGTATCTATCTATCAGCAGGTACTGCTATTATAGCACTCATAGATGTATCTATCTATCAGCAGCTACTGCTATTATAGCACTCATAGATGTATCTATCTATCATCACCTACTACTACATGTAGTGCAGCGCTCGTTTAATTTTTGACTAGAAATCCACAGCAATAATTATCACGTGAGGCTCTCCCGTTTGCCGATGATATTTGGGTTCTCCTTCAGAATACCAACTACTTCTTGAACTTCCGAGTGGGTCTCTTCTCGGCAGTACGACTCTTACCGCAGGTACTGCATATAGGATATGACTCATCTGTGGTACTCAGCTCCTCAACACAGCCACACAAATAGCACACATCTTCATAGCCAGCCGTGTCGTATGGCTTCTCTGTCGCATCGTTGCATGTGAGATTGGCTTTGGCGTAGACATTATTGAAGACGTTTGCCTCATTGGTCTCCTGCAGATCGGCGAAGTTCGAGCACATGTAACTTGGCTCAGACAGTACGCGAGCACATACAAAATTCGAACCTGTTCCACTGAGCGGGAACGGATTTTACTGACTTCGCGAGCAAAAAATAAATAAAAAATTTTTAGAGGCGGATGACTTTTATGGGGCGGGCGGCGATGATAAACAGGAAAAAAAATTTAACCAGCCTAAGCTTCAATAATTTAGCAGTCACAAAAACGAAATACAAACATACTTGGGGAACCATAATTTCGACTACGGTAATTCTTCCTTTATAATGCCAAATATATTGTTCAGTTCTCCATCGGCAACTTCTGTTGTCTTACACTTGTGTCTTATTTGATTACTCTCCTTTTCCACCAGTTAATTCTCACATCTTGCTTTCAATGCGCAACCACCAGATCATAAGAATGTCACCACTGCCAAGTAACTTGTCTTCCCAAAAGGATATCTACTGATTCTACTCACTTCCACAGCATGAACCTTTCCCTCAAATGAAAAGATGGTGTGAACTTGCTGACCTGCAGAACATCTCTTCCACATCCCTGCCCGATGGGCACTTCCACAGCATGAACCTTTCCCTCAAATAGAAAGATGATGTGTTCTGGATGACCTGCAGAACATCTCTTCCACATCCACGCCCGATGGGCACTTCCACAGCATGAACCTTTCCCTCAAATAGAAAGATGATGTGTTCTGGATGACCTGCAGAACATCTCTTCCACATCCCTGCCTGATGGGCACTTCCACAGCATGAACCTTTCCCTCAAATAGAAAGATGATGTGTTCTGGATGACCTGCAGAACATCTCTTCCACATCCACGCCCGATGGGCACTTCCACAGCATGAACCTTTCCCTCAAATAGAAAGATGATGTGTTCTGGATGACCTGCAGAACATCTCTTCCACATCCACGCCCGATGGGCACTTCCACAGCATGAACCTTTCCCTCAAATAGAAAGATGATGTGTTCTGGATGACCTGCAGAACATCTCTTCCACATCCACGCCCGATGGGCACTTCCACAGCATGAACCTTTCCCTTAAATAGAAAGATGATGTGTTCTGGATGACCTGCAGAACATCTCTTCCACATCCACGCCCGATGGGCACTTCCACAGCATGAACCTTTCCCTCAAATAGAAAGATGATGTGTTCTGGATGACCTGCAGAACATCTCTTCCACATCCACGCCCGATGGCATCACAACTGCACTTTCCCATCTTTAAACCTTACTCATGGCCAACATTGCCTTGACAATACCTCCATGTCGGCTTCAAAAAACTGATGCCCTCTTGAAACACTTCAACACCGAACCAAGTATTTTGTTTTCAATCCCACACGAGGCTGATTATATTCTGCAATTTATTTATTTGCTCAACTCAAAGCTACATTTTCATCATATTCCATTTCTGACCCCAACCTTTTTGATTCCATCCCATCCTATCAGATCCATGCTTTTCCATCACATACCATCTCACCCCCTCCAATCACATCTCTTCCTAAGCAGCAATCACACCACATCCTAGTGACCAAACTAACGTAGGCCCAACATTGACAAAATTTAAACTTTAGGCCAATGGTAGTGTACCAGCTGGGATCTCTTCCCATTCTTTCAAACACATCCAAATCTACCCCATCTCATCACATCCCTTCCCAACACATCATACCAGATCTTTTCTCATCACATACCATTCCCTTTCCTGCTAAAACATCCCATTCTACCCCCATCTCATCCCCTCCCATCACACAACATTCCATTGCATCCTTTTTTGGAAGGTATTTATTCGAAGGGTACAAGGAATATAAGAATGTAATAAAAGTGAGGTTTATAATTCCATCGTTTCAAGAGGGTTTAACATAATCCCAAACTATTCTGTGTTACAGACATGAGAAGGCTTCCTTCACGCACACTTTGCCATTGGTGTTCATTATATAGCATGACATTGGTTTCCATTACAAGTTTTGGCTTGTGCTGTGAACATGCAGCTCTTTGGAACACCCTGGTGTATTATCAAAACAAAACACTGCACTTTGCTGAATCTGCCAAAATATATGGTTACAAGATAACTCACACACCCACTTTTAGTAAATGCAGGAGAGCCAGAGACAGAGAGACAGAGAGAGAAGGCCAGTCCGAATCGCCAAACATCAGTGCCCGACCTCACCAATGCTCTTGTGGCTAAATGGAAGCAAATCCCCGCAGCAATGTTCCAACAGCTAGTGGAAAGCCTTCCCAGAAGTGTGGAGGCTGTTGTAGCAGCAAAGGGGGGACCAACTCCATGTTAATGCCCATGATTTTGGAATTAGATTTTCGATGAGCACATACGGGTGTGATGTTCAGGTGTCAACATACTTTTGTAGTGTACATACATACATACATATACCACACGGCCCAATGCAGCTAACACCTGCAAACCTACTCCCTTTAATGTATCTACTCAGCAACCCCTCCTGCCACTCCCCTCTATCCCTTCACATGTTTCCCTCAAACCCTTCATACACTCCCACTTGTTCTCCTTTACCCACTGCCTTCTTTACACCTTCGCATACTTCCACTCAACCCAATCACTCACTTCCCTCAATCCCTTCATGCACTCGCACTTATATCCCTTGTCTCACTCCCCTTTCTACTCTTTCACCCCTGAGCAAAAGCTGCAGGTTTAAGCTAATTTGGTTAAGTGGTGCAGGAGTGTATAAAAGTCAAACAACAAACACCTCGAATGATCATGAGAATTTCCAATGTCTATGGTTTTCATGCAAAGAGACACATTTTATTATATTATGACTTGTAAAGGCCACTACCTCCAGGAATAGCGCTACACGTACACACACATGCACTATTCAGCCTTGAGAACTCGGGCTAATTACGTACAAAAACCTTCATTTATTATACAAATTACTCATCCCTTTATTTGGGCGGTGTATTAGCCAGATCACTGCCTTGATCGCTCCTGAAAAAAGAAAACTCAGCTTGCATACATGAAGCAAAAATATGCCGACTGCTTGTGTAGATCCAGTATATTCAATACAGCGTGGTTATCATTTACACCCATGTTGTAGACAGCAGTTCGTCGAGCAAGTATCGTTGGACTAAGTCTTTCACGAACCAGCTGGCCAACGTTGACTTTTGACTGAAATTTGTCCAGGATACTGACAGTAACTCGCCGACTCTTCCCACAAGACATCATGGGATCTTTACCATCCACTTACTAATGCTAGCAAGTGGGACACCCGACTTATCATCTGCCTGCAAAACACTGATCAAACAGTTTGTAGTCGAGATGGGAAGTGAACCCAGATGTCGAACCGAATGAACAAACAAAATATTTTTCTCCAAAATCACAACTCTCAGATTTCTCAAAAAAAATTCTCACATTTCCATGTCAGATACGATTTCCAATGTCAGATTTCCATTTTGCCATAAATGTAATGCACATCATGTGGATGATCACATCATGAATAGTCAACAACTACGTCTTCGACCCATGAATGTGCTTTACACAAGAAGATTGTCCAAGAAAATGCTCAAGAAGGGCCCATGTAACAACTTCACAGCTGTTAAACCGAGTGTCTGCAAAGTCCATCGGGAGAATCCTGGCAAGAAAGGTTTTTTAAGCTTGAGAAGAATTGTTTCCTCGAAGCATGGAATGATAGATAATTCATGGAAAATGTATCTGCTCATATTCCGGGAGTAAGATCAACATTAAATAGATGAATTCCATTTGAACTGCAATCAAATAAATTTTTTTAATCAAGTACTATAATACAAGAAAATGCAGTTTGAAATACAAAAAAAGGGATACAAAAAAGGGATACAGAAAAAGGGATACAAAAAGGGGATACAAAAAAGGGGATACAAAAAAGGGGATACAAAAAAAGGGATACAAAAAAAGGGATACAAAAAAAGGGATACAAAAAAAGGGATACAAAAAAAGGGATACAAAAAAAGGGATACAAAAAAAGGGATACAAAAAAAGGGATACAAAAAAAGGGATACAAAAAAGGGATACAAAAAAGGGGATACAAAAAAAGGGATACAAAAAAAGGGATACAAAAAAGGGGATACAAAAAAAGGGGATACAAAAAGGGGATACAAAAAGGGGATACAAAAAAAGGGATACAAAAAGGGGATACAAAAAAGGGGATACAAAAAAGGGGATACAAAAAAAGGGGATACAAAAAGGGGATACAAAAAAGGGGATACAAAAAAAGGGATACAAAAAAAGGGATACAAAAAAAAGGGATACAAAAAAAGGGATACAAAAAAAGTAATCAACCAGTTTATTCATTGGCTGTGATACGAACCCAATCTCTGCCATTTATTTAATTTCACATGAGAAGGGAGGGAGGAGGGGGGGGGGTAAAGGAGGAGTGGGGAGAACAGTGAGGCAGGCACAGAGACAAAACCAGGAAGTTTAATTTACTTATTTCATGGGTAACGAGGATTGTAGGGTGAGCAATGAACAAACCGAGATCGCATTCACTTTTTGGCAAGACCCTCTCAGAGGGGTGACGATCACTAAATACGAATACAACTACAAGTACGGCGAGTTATAACATTACAGGTGGAATATAAATCTAGCAAAGAAAAGAAGACCACTCCTTTTGAATCCTCAGATGCATAGAGCTGCCAAAGCAGTTTCCTAGGTTATTGGGTACAATCCTGAGCGGGCCGCCGCTCCGACGCAGGATACTCGAATGGCTCTTTCTTTTATTTTCTGTTTTTTTTTTTTTAAGAATGGCTCGTACTCATTTTGCTGACCTCAGAAGGATGACAGGCTGAGTCAACCCACCTGGTGCTAATTCAACAGCACAACAGGGGCTCAAACTCAAGATCCAAATATCTTAAGCCAACACCAGGCTTAAATGAAGCAAATGTGACAGTTTCATTGGTAATCCAAATTATGGATCACAATGAAGATAGCATATGTATAATAAGAATTATAATCCACCCACCAAAGCAGCGGGTCACTCCATTCCCGAGCAGGCCGTTGGAGATCTGCTGATGCTTGAAAAGAGTGATGGAGAAGAGACAATAAAAAGCACACAGATTCTATCCCTTTTACTGCAGATCTACCGGTTGGCTGGTGTTGTAACGAACACTTCGATGTGACACACAGCTTGAACGACTCCAGCTCGCAGTTCCACTCTCGATCGAAGACATTCACTGGGCTAATGCAAACTGTGCGGATGTTTCATCACCCCTATCAGCAAATACTCTCAACCCTCTACCCCGATCGCTCCCCCCATCGGCGCACACCCACGGCAACCGAGCTTACGCCACTCTTCTATCCTCTCCTCCCCTCTCGACTTACCAACCCATCCACTCCTCTCATACACTACATTCCACTTCCTTTCATGCCCCTCCCCTCTACTCCACGAGTACTGCTCTCCACTCTGCCACTTCCCTTCCATTCTCCCTTCCCCTGCTCTCCACTTTATCTTCTCCTCTCCAATCCACCCTACTCCACGCCCCTTTCCTCTTTCTCCCTCCCCCCTCGGCCCTCACCTCTTCCCTACTCCACTCCACTTCACTTCACTTCAGACTCCCACGCTTCAACTCCACTGTCCCTTCCACTGTTATCCACCCCATTCCTTCTCCTCCCTCCCTCTTTATATTCCTCCCCCTCTTCATTCCTCTCTCTCTCCCCTAATCCTCTTCCCCACTCTTCCTCTCTCCCCCCCCTTCCCCCACCCCCATTCCCTCCATTCCCCTCCAGAGAGAGCACAGGTAATGTTGTACCTCTCTCTCTCTCTTTCTCCCTCTCTCCCTCCCTCTCACCCACTCTCCCTCTCTCCCTCTTTCCCTCTTCCTCACTTCCTCTCTCCCTCTCTATCTCTCTCCCTCACTCCCTCTCTCTCCTCACTCCCTCTCTCCCTCACTTCCTCACTCCCTCTCTCCTTCTATCCCTCTCTTTATGTGTGACGTGAGGTTCACCTCTTCATTTTAAAGAAACAGTCCAGCCAGGCTGCTGACCGTGTCCGGCTCGACCAACGAAGCGCACGAACACAAACCGAACGCACGAACACGAAGTGCCGAACACAAACGTTACCCAAAAAACTTTTTATTCTTCTCTTTATTACCAATTGCACCGAAACGGTCTCATCCTCGGCCAAAGTGCGCATTTCACAATGGTCTTTGTGATGAGACGTAAAAAGCCGGACGAAACCGGTAATCAAGAACAAGATAAACGATCAGTGCGTGCGTGTCAATCCTGCAGAGCCGGTCATACAGTAAGTAACCTGTTTGTAATGAGCACATGTCACTCGTATACTCATCTATTCGGGTCAAGTCGTACGTTGTTGTTGTATCCTTATGCCCGACTTGATTGATCGATGACTTTGCACTGGCGGATCCGGGTGAGGTTCGAAGGTTCTAACGAACTCTCTCCACCGGCCACCGTAGCCCCCTTGATCGAACCAGATTTATCCTTTCCAAATAAGCATTTCTCATTCAACCAGCTGATTATATTGATCACAGATCGATAATGTCATTGCATAATCTTCTACTATATAAGAGAGCTGTCTGTCTGTCTGTCTGTCTGTCTGTGTGTGTGTCGCCATTTTTCTCAGAGATGGCTGAACGGATCTTCGTCAAACTTTCAGAGGTTCATCAGTGAATGATTGGGAGTGTTTTAGGCAAAAAAACAAATTCTGCAAAAAAAAAAGTTAGTTTTTGGGGATTTAAAAAAAAAAAATCACACAAGAGTGCTTAAGCCTTTTTTCATGAATGACAGTTATATACAATTAGTACACATTCACATACATAAATACAAAACAATCACCAGACATTTGAAAACAAATAAATCAAACCATTCCGGAAGTGTACGAAGTTAGTGGTATGGCTTCTTCTTCTTCTTCCTGATCGGCATCACACTCAACTCAGAAACGTGATGAACGGCACATTCAACAGCACATATTCAACGAAAAGGTGATGAACCCCCTTCCACTCCCCTCCTCACCCCTCCCTCTCCTGCCTCTCCTGCCTCCCAACCCCCAGCCCGGCAATGCCGGGTACTTCTGCTAGTATTAAATAAATAAAATTCGTCAGATGTCTGTCTGTGTGTCTGTCTGTCTGTTCATGTTTTTTGCAAAGACCGCTGGGCAGACAACCACCAAATTTGGCACACAGACCAAGTCCGACCCAGGGATTGTCCAAAGGGTATTTTCATCCACCGCCTCAGCATTTAAAGACCCCTAAGACTCTTTTCACATGCTTTTTACATGCTTGAGAGATTAGACCACTTAAGACCCCAAAGACCCATAAGACCCTGCTCTCAAATCTCCCTGCTCTCAAATGTTGTGTTTGTGTCCTGCCCCCTCTCTCCCCATCTTGTCTACCACTCCCGATGTTATTTGTTTTATGTGTCTGTTTGTCTTTCTGTGTGATTAATGTTCGCTCTTTCACGAGCCTCGATCTTGTATACAAAAAAAAACCACCATCTCTTATCTTCCCCCATCCAAAACCTTGATCTTTTCTACCCCCACTAATTCACCCCAGATCCACCTTGTTTGAAATTCCAACTTCTTTCCTGGAAGTCCTGGCAGTGTCCATATGTTTATACCTCTCCCACCCCCCCCCCCCCCCTTCACATGCCTCCCCCCTAAAGCCCTCCCTCCCACAGATCTCTCGATGTCTCCATGTCTCTCGGTCCCTGCTCTCAAATGTTGTGTTTGTGTCCTGCCCCCTCTCTCCCCATCTTGTCTACCGCTCCCGATGTTATTTGTTTTATGTGTCTGTTTGTCTTTCTGTGTGATTAATGTTCACTCTTTCACGAGCCTCGATGTTGTATACAAAAAAAAAAAAAAAAAAAGACCATGAAAATCCTTAAGACCCTTTAAAACCCAAATACCACAAAGACCCTTTAGACCTTTTAGACCCCGAAGGTCCCTATAAACCTTGCAGACCCCTAAGGCCCTTTAATACTTAAAATACTCTTAAGACCCTGAAGACCGTTATGACCATTTAAGGTCCCTAAGCCTTTAAAGACTCCTAAGACACTCAAGACCCCAAAACCTTTATGACCCCTAAAACCCCGCAAACCCGTAAGACTCCAAAGAACTGGAAGACCTTTTAGATCCCAAAGACCTCAACGACCCTCAAGATCTTGAATACTCTTAAAACCCCAAAGACCCTTAAGGCCTCCAAAGACCTCAAAGACCCCAAAGACATGGAAGACCCTTTATACTCCAAAGACCTCAAAAACTCTTAAAACCTCGATGACCCTTAAGACCTGGAAGACCTCGAAGACCCTTTAAGACCCTGGAGACCCTTTTATCCACGGGAATCACCTAAACTCACTGCATTAACGAGAATGACACTCAGTGCAGAGCATACCTCCACCTGGTTGGCCCCATCTCCCAATGGTGAAGAATCACTTTTAAAATTCTAGTAGCCGGATCCGAATCCGGATCTTCACCAAAATCTAATAATTTAGTCCTTGTGACATACGCTACATTTCTGCCAAATTTCGTCTGAATCCGTCCACAACTATTTGAGATATTTTGTTCACAACCGGACAAACAAACAAACAGACAGTGGTGAAAACATAACCTCCATCCACCTTTGGTGGCGGAGGTAATTAAACCAAACCAGGATCACCTCAACAACATTTTTTTAATGAACTATCCAGCCCCATACCTCCAGTCCAGGCTCCCCTGCCCCCTTCTCAGTTATCCCTGCACCCCCCCCCCCCCCCCCCTCGGCTCTGCTGCCCCCTTCTCAGTTATCCCTGCTAGAGTCCCTATATAAAGAGAGTTGCGCCATGCGCTGACCCGAGATTTCTGGTCACGTGATTTCGTGGCGCCATTTTGTGTCTAACTTCACCGTGCGTGAACGTCAGCTTGGTACGGGAATGTTGTTTATTGCCAAACAAAATGACTAGTTCTGCTTTTGGTTGTTCAAACCAATCTGGGAAATTTAAGATGTATAGATTTCCAAGTGATAAAGTCAGAAATATGGAAAAGAAATATGTCAGAATAATAATAAAAATAATAAAGTCAGAAATATATATATATATAAATATATAAAAATACTATATATAAATATAAATATAAATATATAAATATAAATATATATTATATAAAATAATATATTATAAAATATATTATATTTATATTATATATATTATATATATTATTATATATATATTATTATATATATAATAATATATATATTATTATTATATAATATATATATATATAATATATAATATAATAATATATATATAATATTAATATATATATATATAATATATAATTATATATATATATAATTATAAAATAATATATATAATATATATATAATATATATTATATATATTATATATTATATATTATATTATATATTATATATTATATTATAATATATAATAATATTATAATATAATTATAATATAATTATAATTATAATTATATATAATATAATTATAATTATATATAATATAATTATATATATATATATATATTATATATAATATATAATTATATAATAATATATAATATATATATATATATATATATTATATATATTATTATATATATTATTATATATATATTATATATATTATTATATATATATATTATATATATATATTATATATATTATATATATTATTATATATATTATATATTATATATATATATATATATATTATATATATTATATATATTAAAATAATAATATATTATATAAAAAAAATATAAAATATTATATAATTTTATAAAATATATAAAAAATATAAATATATATAAAAAATATATATAAATATATAAATATAAAAATATATAAAAATAATAAAATAAAAATTATAAATAATAAAAAAATAACAAAATAATAAAAAGTCAAAAATATGGCAATACCACGTACAGAATTTGTTTTAAGTGTGTTAGACTATATGTCGGCTGGAAGTCCTACACCGGAATTGCTCTCGGCACCCTTTAAAAAATATTGGATATGCCCACACTCCTTTCTAAAAGTTATTAAAATTCAGAGAACGACAGCATTGGTTTGTCTTACTTATAATGTTAGCTCTTATATGCAGTGTTGGCTTGTAATATGCATTGCCATACCACTTTTAATATCACCACACAGCTCTTTTTCACAGCAATAGCTGAGTTTTTGACAAAACAAATATCACCTGTATGTAATAATAAGACTAAATATGTGTAGTAAATTTTTTTTTAGCAGGTTTAGAATATATCACCCCATATCGCGAATGGACATGTATATCTAATCCGACACACTTAGACACAAAATGGCGTCCAAATTTGAGTTGCCACAACTCTCTATATACAGGGACTCTAATCCCTGCACCCCCCCCCCCCCCTCGGCTCTCTGCCCCCTTCTCAGTTATCCCTGCACCCCCACCCCCTCGGCTATTCTGCCCCCTTCTCAGTTATCCCTGCACCCCCCCCCCTCGGCTCTTCTGCCCCCTCTCAGTTATCCCTGCAGCCCCCCCCCCTCGGCTCTTCTGCCCCCTTCTCAGTTATCCCTGCACCCCCCTTCATTGGCTCTTCTGCCCCCTTCTCAGTTATCCCTGCGCCCCCCTCGGCTATCCTGCCCCCTTCTCAGTTATCCCTGCACCCCCCCCCCCCCTTCGGCTATCCTGCCCCCTTCTCAGTTATCCCTGCACCCCCCCCCCCTCGGCTCTTCTGCACCCTTCTCAGTTATCCCTATACCCCCCTTCCTTGGCTCTTCTGCCCTCTTCTCAGTTATCCCTGCGCCCCCTCGGCTCTCCTGCCCCCTTCTCAGTTATCCCTGCACCTCCCCCCCCCCCCTCAGCTCTCCTGCCCCCTTCTGAGTTATCCCTGCATCCCCCCCCCCCTCGGCTCTTCTGCCCCCTTCTCAGTTATCCCTGCACCCCCCCCCCCTCGGCTCTTCTGCCCCCTTCTCTGTTATCCCAGCACTCCCCCCCTCAGCTCTTCTGCCCCCTTCTCAGTTATCCCTGCACCCCCCCCCCCTTCCTTGGCTCTTCTGCCCCCTTCTCAGTTATCCCTGCACCCCCCTTCGGCTCTCCTGCCCCTTCTCAGTCATCCCTGCCCCCCCCCCCCTCGGCTCTCCTGCCCCCTTCTCAGTTATCCCTGCCCCCCCCCTCGGCTCTCCTGCCCCCTTCTCAGTTATCCCTGCACCCCCCTTCGGCTCCCCTGCCACCTTCTCAGTTATCCCTGCATCCCCCCCTTCGGCTCTCCTGCCCCCTTCTCAGTTATCCCTGCACTCCCCCCACCCCCCGGCTCTTCTGCCCTATTCTTACTGCTACCAGCCCCGCCATGCCCTCCGCCATGTCCATGTCCCCTTCCTCCCCGTCATCCCCCCCCCCCCCGTCGCCCCCCCCCCAAGTCCACCGTCATGCTCCCCATGCCTCCCGTCATGCCCTCTGTCATGCCCTCCCCTCCCCCCCCCCCCCATGCCCTCTGTCATGCCCTCCCCTCCCCCCCACATTCCTCCCGTCATGCCCTCCCCTCCCCCCCCCCATTCCCCCCGTCATGCCCTCCCCTCCCCCCCCCCATTCCCCCCGTCATGCCCTCTCCCCCCTCCCCATTCCCATTCCCCCCGCCATGTCCTCCCCTCCCCCCCCCCATTCCCCCCCACCCAAGTCCACCGTCATGCTCCCCATGCCTCCCATCATGCCCTCCCCTCCCCCCCCATTCCCCCCGCCATGCCCTCCCCTCCCCCCCTATTCCCCCCGCCATGCCCTCCCCTCCCCCCCCATTCCCCCCCACCCAAGTCCACCGTCATGCTCCCCATGCCTCCCGTCATGCCCTCCCCTCCCCCCCCATTCCCCCCGTCATGCCCTCCCCTCCCCCCCACCCAAGTCCACCGTCATGCTCCCCATGCCTCCCGTCATGCCCCCCGCCATGCCCTCCCCTCCCCCCCCCATCATGCCCTCTCCCCCCCATTCCCCCCACCATGCCCTCCCCTCCCCATTCCCCCGCCATGCCCTCTCCCCCCCATTCCCCCCGCCATGCCCTCTCCCCCCCATTCCCCCCGTCATGCCCTCTCCCCCCTGCCATGCCCTCCCCTCCTCTCCCCCCCCCATTACCCCCGCCATGCCCTCCCCTCCTCTCCTCTCCCCCCCCCATTCCCCCCGTCATGCCCTCCCCCCCCCCCCCATTCCCCCCTGTCATGCCCTCTCCCCCCCATTCCCCCCGTCATGCCCTCTCCACCCCCCATTCCCCCCGCCATGCCCTCTCCCCGCCATGCCCTCTCCCCCCCATTCCCCCCGCCATGCCCTCTCCCCCCCATTCCCCCCGCCATGCCCTCTCCCCCCCCATTCCCCCCGCCATACCCTCTCCCCCCCATTCCCCCCGTCATGCCCTCTCCCCCCCCCTTCCCCCCGCCATGCCCTCTCCCCCCCCTTCCCCCCGCCATGCCCTCTCCCCCCCATTCCCCCCGCAATGCCCTCCCCTCCCCTCCCCCCCCCATTCCCCCCGTCATGCCTTCTCCCCCCATTCCCCCCGCCATGCCCTCCGCTACCAAACCAAACACGATCAAGCCCACGCTTCTAAAATCCTCGATCCGTCCGTACTTTTCAAAGGGAAGGACACAAGACACCAATCTATAGATAGCTGTAGATTCACATGTAAAACCACCATTCTCCGAGCGACTGCACTGTATGTGGTAGTTTGGGAGCGAGACCACGTGTCCCCTTACCTCGAACCTGGAATCTTCTTCCTCCTGTAGTTGCCTCAGGTGTTCGTCCTGCATTGTTCTCGCAACTCGCGGCTGTCTCTCCTCGTCGTGTTTAAACATCACGGATCGCCATTCCCTGCGCCGTGCGGTGTCCTCATCCCGCACTCTCTCGTAGTTTATTCGGGGGTTGGAGTACGAAGGCCCCGGGGCCGCCCTGTCTGCCCGAACTCGCAGCCACAAGCCCGGATCGTGCCCATGAGAGGCTGTTACGTGGCTCGGTCTCTCACAGGATTTTTATATAACATATATCGATCGGACGCCTCACTCGACCCGGTGTCCGCCCGCGAACTTTTCCTCTACCTTGTCGTTACCTCAGGTATAGGTGTGCCACGTGTGCCTCCATGTTCGTTTGTGCACTGGACGTTCACGTCTCGACTGGTTGTTCCCACTTGACGGTGGAAGAGATGTCCACCTGCTGAAAGATCACGTGATAAGCTTTCACAAACAAATACCCCTGACCTTTAACCTCTCGAGGGTTCCCACCCGAACCCTGTGGGTACAAACCCCGATCCCCGATTAAGGCCGATATAGACAGAGGAGCTTGGAGTTCATTTTCAACCCCACTTGCTGTACAAACTCACGACATAGACAATTGCACTGTAACAGACATAATGGCGCACACAGCGTGTCCTTAATCCACCCCGCGTGGTGTCCCAAAGCATTCCATCAATCATTCATTCATGTCCATTACTTGTCCTCAAACTAAGAGCTACAACTGCGCACATTATGGTGTTGCCTTCATTTTTAATTACTAGGGCATGCCCGTACTATATCTATATCTAAAATTATATCCCCCCCCCTCTATTTACATGAAATGGTTTGGTCCAAAGCGAACGGCTTGCGAGTGGTGACAATCCCCCCCCTCTATTTACATGCAATGGTTTGGTCCAAAGCGAACGGCTTCCGGAGTTTGGTAAAGAAATCGCCATCGCGTGCACAAACGCGCAGGAAAGCGAATGAATCGCAAATTCGTTTTTATTAGTTGTAAAACATAGTTTAACGCCAACATAGTTTGCAAACGTGAAATAAATGAATACGCTCTCAAATGTGCCATCCGAGGCAGAGTGTGCCCGCCACGTTCGGCACACGCGATCGTTCGCTGCTCTCTGATTGGTTGAATCGTTTTTTGGACATAGCTCGGTAAGTAATTGTCCGATTAATATGAAACCTTGAAAAGGCACATCCTCGGGTCCCCAGCAATATACCTGGCAAGTTAAAAGTATATCGGACCCGTGGTTGTCGAGAAACAGCGGTCACAGACAAACGTACAAACGTACAAACGTACAGACAGAGATTACTGGAATTATAGATAGATTATATAACAAGAGAGGATACCCGGCGATGCCCGATGTGATTTTTTTTGTTTGTTTGTTTTGTTTTGTTTTTTGTATACTGAATCGAGGCTCGTGAAAGAGCTAACATTTATTTCACAAACAAATCAAGCAGACAAAAAATATATAAAAAGAGAGAGCGGAAGACAAGATGGGGAGAGAAGGGGAAGCACACAAACACAACATTTGAGAGCAGGGAGAAGTGTGGGAGGGAGAGGACTTGGGGGGAGGAGGCGTGGGAAGGGGGGAGAGAGGTATAAAACACAAGGGGACCAAGGACTTCCAGGACAGAAGTTGGTATTTCAAAAAAAAAAAAGTGTCGGATTTGTGGTGAAATTAGCGGGGGTAGAAAAGATCAAGGTTTTGGATTTTTTTTATTTTTTTTGTATACTGAATCGAGGCTCGTGAAAGAGCTAAAATGGGGGAAGATAAGACATGGTGGTGAACAGCTGTTTTAAAGACCTGGAGGTTGGAGTGGGATTGAAGAGAGTGAGGGAGTTTGTTCCAGAGGTGGGAGAAAAGAAGAATGAAGGAGTGAAGGTGAGCAGAGAGTCTTGATTTTGGCAGTTTAACCATAAGAGGGTTGCAGGCAGATCTTGTGCGACCTGTAGGAATATTTGGGGGACAGATCCCAGAGAGAGCTGGGGGTGGGGGGCAAGGCCAGAGAGGAGTCGGTAGAAGACGGAAAGACCACCAACCTACCTGCGGTGAGTGAGTGAAAGGCCCTTGGAGTTAGCTTCATCGAAGGAGATTCCAATGATTCTGAACGCTTTGGTTTCAACAGCGTGAAGACGTGCTAGGTGTGAGGCAGGAGCACCAGACCAGAGGGGAGAGCAGTATTCCATAGAGCTGCGGATGAAAGCCTTGTAAGTGGTGAGGAGCTCAGGTGTACCAAGGAAGGACTTCGCACGACGGAGGATGCCCAGTCGGCAACTGTATTTGGAGGCCATATTTGAAATGTGGTTTTCCCAGGAAAGATCAAGGCAGATAGTGAGACCCAAAAGATTGAGTGAGAGAACTTCTTGGAGAGGATTATTCAGAAAGTGGATGGGAGGGTTGTCCAGTCGGTCTTTTCGGAGAGACATCGTAAGAGTGTGAGATTTCTCAGATTTGAAAGACATGTTCCACTTGTTTGCCCAGTCTGTGATTTTGTCCAGGTCTGCAGAGAGTGAGGAGGCTGCAGACTGCCGATCTGAGGGATGAGGAATGGAGCGACAGAGAGTAGAGTCGTCAGCAAAGATATAGAGAGGATTTTCAAGAGAGTCAGAGAGATCATTGATGAAGACCAGAAAACGCATAGGGCCCAGAACACTGCCTTGGGGAACTCCAGCCTGAACAGGAAGAGGAGATGAGAGAACCTCATTCAGGGCCACACGTTGACTATGACTAGAGAGGAAGTCCGCCAGCCATGCATGGAGATTTCCATGGATATCAAAGGAGGAGAGTTTGGTGAGCAGAGCGGTGTGCCAGACCATATCGAAGGCACGTGAAATGTCAAGGGAGACAGCTCTAATTTCCTGTTTGGCATTGAGGACCTCCATCCATTGTTGAGAAAGCAGAAGCAGCATGTCCAGAGTAGAGTGACCAGGTCCGAAACCAAATTGATGGTCAGAGATCAAGCCATTGGAGAAGAGGAAAGATTTTATATCTGAAGCAATGATGGATTCCATGACTTTGCTGATAATTGTGTTACGTGGTCCTCCCGGTGACTACCTGGTCTCGGTGACCCCCGGACCGTGAGAGGAACTCCGCCAGAAAGATATATTATTTATGCACTTTCGTAACGCAATCAATATGAATTCCAATCAATAAGACACCCCACACCAAGGATCCGGAACAATCAATGATATTGTTACGGACACGACTTATTAAGATGTTATGCTGGGCCGAGCGGAATGGCCGCCGTGTTCGCACAAGTTACCCGATTATACTCGAACGTTGGCCGAATCGCGCTACGCTAGATCAATGAAGGAAAGGACACAACGGCTGGGTTAAATGACACGACACCAGGGGTACAGTTCTCAAGACCTCCGGAGGAGGATATAATATGGGATATGCAGAACGTTTTAGATTACACGGCACAAGAGGTACAGCACAGAAAGATAAGCACTTATACACGGTCTTATCTTAAATCCCGACAGACCACAGACAAACGGGACAAGACTGACTCACACAGGGATTGATGGCAAGGAAGGGCAGGTAGTCGATGCTCAAGGTGCACCTTGGCTCAGGGACAGGATCCACACGGTCCGGTCCAGATATGCGGGGAGGTATCGTCGCGCTGGAGGTGGCGTCTGTTTCTCCTTCGTAGCTGAGGCGCATCTCACGTCACCTCCGGTAAGTGGCTGCGTATATCCAGCGGGGAGTGACACGCCCTCGGCTCGTTAGCTCCGCCCCAGATGGAATCGGTCCGCCGCTTCTTATTGGGTGCGGGGGGGTTACCGGGCTCCGCCCTTGACGAGGAGCTGACAGTCAGCCCCTGTGTGATAACCCCGTCGGAGCACATGGGCAATGGCGGCTAACCAAGCCGGAGTGAGGACGCACACTCCCCGCGCCGCCGCCGCGCCGCCCCCGCTGTTGTTGTAGTTGTTGTTGTTGTTGTAGTTTCATGAGGAAGATGGGAGGATGCGGAGATGAGATTGTGGGGAGGTATTGGGAGGTCCTAAACTTACTACTGGTGCCATACAATCACATTCTGGTGCAACGAAGAGTCAGAATTAATGGAAACGAGTCCTTAACTGACATAGACTAAGAATAACTAGCAAGATGTCCTATAGTTGTCTACGTGAGATGCGGTGAACCTGGGTACGACATTTAATGGGGGAAAAAGGGGAAGGTCGGTTCTACAGAGTGTTGTTTACAGACAATGGGACTAGGGAATGGGGGATTGGGGATAGTTGGGGAGTATTGGGGAAATAGGGGAATATTTACAAGCGGATATGGATGGAGGCCAAATCCCATATCCGCAACATTGCACCCTTCTCTACCTCGGGGCGTTCCGACCCGATAAATTTTTACCTACTTTAGTGTGGCACTCAGATGTAGTTCCCTCTACTATTAACTCAACCCTGAGTGCAACAGTTTTACAGATGTTCACAAATGAGTAAATATGTCCCCCTGCAACGTTGCACCCTTCTCCTCACAGAAACACACCCACAGGATAACCGAATCGCGGAAAGAATCCTCAAACTAAACATACAGCCGGTAGGGAGCATTATTTACACCAGACTACACTGATATTTACACTACGATCCAGGACCTGTTTTTTTGGAGGAACACATGCAGATGTTATGCATAGAGAGAGCGCGCATGCCAGCATCGATACACCAACCCACGAGTGCTCTGTGGCCCTACGGCCTTTAATAATGTGCAGAGCACCCCATCCAAGCACCAAAAGCACCACCCCATAACACAGTCAGCACCATCCGGTGCACCAATAAAATGTTCATAAATCACCGGTGGTGTCGCAGCCGGCCGATGTTCTGCCGCTGGTCTTGCCTTCATGTGGTGCACTTGGCCTTCTGGCTTCTTTCAATAATAAAGAAAGGCGCCAACCGCATCCATTTCTTTATTGTGGCCGTCAGGGGGCCAACTAAAAGTGGTTCACCTGTATGGCGTAGGTGCCACGTTGACCCAGAGGTCCATCCACGGGTGGTGCTTGCCCGCAAGAGAACTGCGGTCCATGGTGGGCGGCCACAAAAATTGCGGTCCATATGGTGTATCGATCCAGGCAGCAGCAGCGAAAGTACAGGCCCACAACTGCGGAGCCAGCACCTCTCTCTCCTCTCTCTCTGCCCCAAAGCCAGATCCTCGGAGGTGCGAGACAAAAGAAGCAGACAAGTGAGTAAGGTGGTAAGGGCGCAAAAGTGCACGCAATTCAAGGTGATGCACACTGGGGGCACATGGGAACCAGGTGAGACAGGTACGTTCCTACCGTACGCCCCTCCCCCCACCAGGTAACCTACATTGCCCCTCCCTTACCCCTTACTGTATCCACAAAACACAACACTACCCATAAACATCTACTTTACAAATCAACAAACGTCCCTACTGTCTTCCCCGTTCCTCCCATAAACCAAATTCGTCTTCTCTCCCTCCTAACCAATCAAATTTGCCATTTCCAACTCTCATCAAAATTTGCCATCTCCAACTCAACATCAAAATTTGCCATCACCAATTCGTCATCAGTCCCTCCTAGGGAGGGAGAGATGGAATCACCCCAATGTCTCATCCACGTCGTGATGCGTCTCACAAATCCAAACAGCAATTCTCACTTCCTGCAACACAAAACAAGGGAACACAGGTGTGGAGTCATCATCCTCACCTCAGGTAAGTGGCTGCGTATGGTGCGACAGGTTCATCAATCCTAACTATTTCCTAAATGACTTTAACAACTTTACATTACCCGGGGTCTTTCTCCTGCCAAACCATTGGCCCTCTTACACTATGGGTTCTAAAAACCAATTCCCATTGACCAAACTGTGGTGCTTTTCAATTTGGGGTCTCACTCCCCCGATTCATCTCCCGGTGCCCTCGCACAATTTCTGGGCCGCGACGTGTAGCTCTCCCAGCAGGTCTACCTACCTGCACACCTCCACCACTGCAGTTGCCTCCGAGCTTACCTGCTCCTTACCCTAACCTAACTACCTGGGGAAGGCCCTCTGGCGCTCTCCCCACTCGGTGCCCTCTCTGGCACTGGGCTACCCGGGTCCGTCCTCCAGATCCTCGGGCCCCACTGACACTAACGGCTCCCAGAGCCCACCTGTGGCCTCACCTGGCCGACATCCTCACAGTGGTGGAGTGCCCAACCAACTACACACACTAACAGGCTACACGCCCAGCCATTTCCACAACACTAATGCACCCATCCACAATACCATTCTGCAACCGCACCACAAATGCCAATATCCAACCACAATTTACCTATACCCTCTACCTAACACTTACACTACCCGTCCCGGGTACTCGTGAAAGGGGTCCACTCTTCCCCCATCCACACCTTCGCACCATGCACACCACTCCGTACCACTTACTCCAACTCTCTCCACACCACTCATTCCTATACTCCATGTATTCCACACACCTGTACTTGCACACCTGTGCTCTCACACCTGGTGCCACCTGCACCCTTCTCTCCCCAAGCGCATTCGCGCTGATCCACAACACTCACTACTCATCCACTGCTCCACACACCTGTCCCGTTCTCACACACACGGCATCATCTCATCTAACTACTCCCCTCTGAAACTCACGCTTCCCAGTCGTCCCTTTAAACTATTGCGCTCCCACGTCATTATCATCCACACTAAACTACCTGCGTCCCCACTACAGGTATCATTGTCACTAACTAACCTTAACGTTACCTAATGTCATCTTCGCTAGATCCCTACACACAATATAACCTAACCCACCCGGGCTAGTTTTCACTGCCATACACCCCATAAACTATAGCTCCTTTGCCCCCACATGGGAAGGGTGGCAGGGATGCCACCCTTACCCACCGGGCCCATCGCTCACTACCAATTTTGCACATCAAATTTCAACAAATCAAAAATTTGCCAATCACTACCCATCATCTGCCAATCATTACTGCCAATCCCTTGCCAATCATCAAATTTTGTTTTTTTCTAATTTTGGGGCCAAAACACTATCCTCGTCATTACAGTCTACTTACTAATGCCTCTCGGTGCGCCAATTCACTTCTAAAGCTCGGCTTCGTACAGCCAAGCCATGAATGCGGGTTGTTCTGTGCCAGCGGCTGGATGCGTCCGGCATTCGGGGCAGGGAAGGAGCTTTACCCGGGCCGAGATCCCACGCACCATCTCGGCGTGGGGCCATCCAATGTCCCGATCTCGACCTGCCGGCACGTCTCAACAAAACGTGGTCGCCATGACGACCCTTCCTATCCAGCTGCCCGCTCCGCCTAGTGGAGCACGGACGCGGCCGTTCAAAGCGAGGCCCGGCACGCACCGAGGGCCCGCTTCGGCTAAAAGTCGACCTAACCTCTAACCCGGTTACCGTCGATGCCCCACCTGCATGCTTACAAGCATACGCTACCCCTTTCTTGCTCCTATCTCCAACTGTTTCCATGTTCCTCGTACCTTTCCTTACACACCCAGGTACTCTCATTCCACTCACAGACTTGGTCACACACCTGACCACCGAACACCTTGGCACACATTCGTCGCTCGCACACCTCACCAACACACCTCTTCGCGCCACCTCCTCGGTCACCTCCTCTGTGACAATCACAGGTGTGCTCTCACTCGCACACCCAACCACGTGCCTCACTACCAATTCCAGCGTGCATTCCCACACACGCTCTACCATTCCAGGTGTGCATCCTTCCATTCCAGGTGTACATCCTCGCTCACCTGTCACAACCAACTCACGCTCCTTGTCACTCTCACTACTCTCACCTCCACTCTTGACAGCGCACTCACCCTTACTCTCGACAGCGCACTCTTTCCCCATGCACCTGTCCGTCACACATCTTTCTCGCACACCCTCTCTCGTTACATCCTCTGTAACACTCACCACAGGCGTGCATTCTCCCTTTACACCCTCCGTAACACTCCTCACTACGCGCTTCCATGTGCTCCCTTGCACACGCGCTACGACCGACTCACTCTCGCCAGCACCCTCACTCCTTGGCACGCACTTTTTCCTCACACAACCCAGAGTCGGACTTTCTCGCACACCTCCTTTTTCACACACCAGACCTGTCGCACACTGCACCAATGGCCTCTCACGAACACCCGGGTCCATCTCGACCCCCAAGCTTCTTAAATCCCCTGGCGCATCATACGCACGACCATATTGGTCACCACTTACACCGGGTCCTCTTCCTCTTCGCTTCTCCTCCATCACCTGCGAATCCCTCATCCGGTTAATGAGCACATCATCACGATCCAAACACAGACTTTGGACCAATTCTTTTACCTCCTCTTTTATCTCTTTCTTATCCCCTCTCCGTCGCTTCTTAATTTCGCTCACCCCTTCTTCCACTTCTTCTAATTTCTGCTTTACCTCTTTTATTTCCCGGTACGTCTCCTCAAGTTCGTCCTCTAAGGCTACCTTGACCGTTTCCATGTGCGTCCTCACCTGCCGGTCCTTCGTCTCCATTACCTCTGTCACCTCGTCCAACCTCGTTGTCAGTCCCTCACGTACCATCTGACATTCCCTCTTCGTCGCTATCAAGTCGTCTTTTAGTTCTTTCTGTGTCGCTTTTAACCCTCCTAATACTGCAGTGTTCCTTTGAACCTGCTCCGTTAGTCCTTTTTGTCCCTCCGTCAGCTGTTCCACCTCCTGCGTCAGGTCCTCTATGCCCCCTTGCAATTTTACAGTCCCCTTTCTCACCTCCTTCTCCATGCGCTCCTTACAGTGCCTCACCTCCTCGTGCACTCCTCAGACCGCCTCACTCACCCCTCTTCTGATCTCCTCTCCCATCACTTGCATCTCCTGCCCAGATGCCATCCTCATCTGCTCCATTTCCTCCCTGTGAGCATCCAGTTTGGTTTCTACCCCCATTCTGACCCCCTCTATCTGCTGCCCCATTTGTTTAACTTCCCTTTCCGCTTGGTCCCTCATGTCCCTCAATTTGCCTTCCATTCTGTTTTCTAACCCCTCTAACCCATTTTTCACTCCCTCTATCTGATTCTCCTGGGCAGCCATTCTATTTTCTACCCCCCTTAACCCATGTTTCACCCCTTCTATCCCATTGTCTAACCCCTCTAATTTCTTGTCTAATCCCTCACCGGTACCCCTCGCTTCGTCCCTCATTACCCCCATTTGGCCCTCCAATCACTCACCCTGAGCATCCATCCGGTTCCCCATTACCCCTAATTGCTCACTCTGCAGTTTGAGGGACGCCTGCATTTGCGCCATAAATTGCTCCATGAAGGCCTGCATTTGGGCCATCCCTCCCACTTGTGCAGCGGGTGCGGCCGCCGTAGCTATGTGCGAGGCGCCATTTTGCGCGCCCGCAACCTCGTGCGTGACGACGCCATTTTGCGACCCTGCTACCCTCACTGCTTCGCTCTCCTCATGTCCCTCATTTTGGTCCTGGATCGACCCTGCCTCACTCTCCTCTACCGGAACCCAGCCGTCTTGGTCTGCCATAGCGCGACTTTCAAAATTCGGGTTTTTATTTTTTTTTGTAAAACACAATTAAATTTCGCTGTTATAATTTCGAGCGCGTGAAACGCGCTCCGGGACCGATCCCACTTCCCGACACCAATTGTTACGGACACGACTTATTAAGATGTTATGCTGGGCCGAGCGGAATGGCCGCCGTGTTCGCACAAGTTACCCGATTATACTCGAACGTTGGCCGAATCGCGCTACGCTAGATCAATGAAGGAAAGGACACAACGGCTGGGTTAAATGACACGACACCAGGGGTACAGTTCTCAAGACCTCCGGAGGAGGATATAATATGGGATATGCAGAACGTTTTAGATTACATGGCACAAGAGGTACAGCACAGAAAGATAAGCACTTATACACGGTCTTATCTTAAATCCCGACAGACCACAGACAAACGGGACAAGACTGACTCACACAGGGATTGATGGCAAGGAAGGGCAGGTAGTCGATGCTCAAGGTGCACCTTGGCTCAGGGACAGGATCCACACGGTCCGGTCCAGATATGCGGGGAGGTATCGTCGCGCTGGAGGTGGCGTCTGTTTCTCCTTCGTAGCTGAGGCGCATCTCACGTCACCTCCGGTAAGTGGCTGCGTATATCCAGCGGGGAGTGACACGCCCTCGGCTCGTTAGCTCCGCCCCAGATGGAATCGGTCCGCCGCTTCTTATTGGGTGCGGGGGGGTTACCGGGCTCCGCCCTTGACGAGGAGCTGACAGTCAGCCCCTGTGTGGTAACCCCGTCGGAGCACATGGGCAATGGCGGCTAACCAAGCCGGAGTGAGGACGCACACTCCCCGCGCCGCCGCCGCGCCGCCCCCGCTGTTGTTGTAGTTGTTGTTGTTGTTGTAGTTTCATGAGGGAGATGGGAGGATGCGGAGATGAGATTGTGGGGAGGTATTGGGAGGTCCTAAACTTACTACTGGTGCCATACAATCACATTCTGGTGCAACGAAGAGTCAGAATTAATGGAAACGAGTCCTTAACTGACATAGACTAAGAATAACTAGCAAGATGTCCTATAGTTGTCTACGTGAGATGCGGTGAACCTGGGTACGACATTTAATGGGGGAAAAAGGGGAAGGTCGGTTCTACAGAGTGTTGTTTACAGACAATGGGACTAGGGAATGGGGGATTGGGGATAGTTGGGGAGTATTGGGGAAATAGGGGAATATTTACAAGCGGATATGGATGGAGGACAAATCCCATATCCGCAACAATATATTGACATACAAAGATGTAAACTCATCTACAGTAACTCTAAGATGGCCATCTTATACATTCCTCACGTGAGCCCCACTCCCGACTCCCTCCATGGTCAATGTCTCTCACAATGTCTCCGTACTCCTGTAGTTCGATCTCCGCACGCGGGCGGTGAAACGAACCCCGGGCGGACGTGCTCCAAACGTGCGCGTCTCGTACCGGGGACAGCTGCTGCAGCACAGCACGTCTCGTACCGGGGACAGCTGCTGCAGCGCACACCTCCTTGCCACGCAACGGGGCAAAACCAAGCAACGCGCGCGAGGCCCAAGGTGCGACCCGTACGCGTCCTTGTAGGCGGTGAGGCGAACTGTGCCGGACGCTGAGTTCCGTGCACGAACCCACGGCAAATTGACGTGTCAAGGGGTAAGTACCCTGCGCAGGTAACTGCTTTTGTCAGACGGGCTTTCAAACGCAGCGTCAGACGCTGCTCAATATCGATACCCTCGCCTCGGAGCTCGGCGAGGAAGAGGAAGAAGATCGTCGCTTCTCCAGGACCTCGTGTCTTTTTTTCTTCCGTTTCCGGTCTCCTTTTCCCCAGAAGGGCTCCTGACCCTTTAATCACAACAACCTTTAATCGACTACACATTGATAAGCAAAGACCTGAATAGTAATTCACATGAATTCGTAACAATTGGGAGAAGGCTGATTGGTCTGTAGTTTCTAGGATCTGTTTTTGCACCTTTTTGTGCAAAGCGGTGATGTTGGCTGATTTCCAAGCAGATGGCAGATGACCTTGAGCAAAAGAGAGGGTGAAGAGAACAGAGAGATGGAGTGAAAGAGCGGAAGAACATGATTTTAGGACCCGTGGGCTGATGCCGTCAGGACCAGTTGCAGAATCAGAGTCGAGGGTTGACAGAAACTTTTCCACCTTGTCAGAAGGAAAGGACACAGAGTCCAGGAGCAGCTGGGTACGACTGGGTACGGTGGGTACAGAGAGGGATGGGTTTGGGACACAAGATTTAGAGGCAAACACAGAGTTGAGGCATTCAGCTTTTTCACGTGCAGAGTCAGCCGTGTCGCCGTTTGAGGTGAGGGAGGGGATGGAGGGGAACAAACACCAGAAACAGATTTGACCAGATGCCACCAGGATTTGGAAGAGGGAGACAGATAAGAGAGTTCGGTCTTGAGAACGGAGAGATATTGTTTCCTGGCTCTCCTGAGGGTGGACACACACTTGTTTCGGGCTTTGTGAAAGGAAATGAGATTTCCTTCCGTTGGATTTGCTTTCCAGGAGACGAAAGCAAGTTGTTTCTGGGCAACAGCCTCACCACAAGATTCCGTGTACCATGGATGGGAGGAAGGGTATGACAACTGAAGACGAGATGGGATAAATCTGTGCATGAGAGAGAGCAATTTTCTTTGGAAGAATTCCCAGGATGAGTTGATATCAGAGGCGGTAGATATGGGAGACCAGTCCAGATGATTGATGGCTGCTTGAAAACCGTACCAGTTGGCCTGAGTGAAATGCCAGACTCGTCGACGCTGAGGAGGCTCTCTGAGAATGGTCAGAGAGATGTCCACTTTAACAAGCACATGATCAGATGAGCCGATTGGAGCAGAAGAAGAGCAGCAGACATTTTCAGGGAAGTTAGTCATAACCAAGTCCAGAAGAGAAGATGCTCCGTTGACTGAGATCCGGGTCGGGAAATTGACAGATTGTGTCAGTCCAAGTGAGTCGCAGAAGTCCTTTGCTGAAGAGCCATGGCTGGTGAGAGAGGTACCCACACCCAGCCAACTGGCATGTTGACAATTGAAATCACCACATATGAGGAAGAGAGAGTTGGGATGGGTAGATAGAAGTTGGTCCATATTATCAGACAGCGAGATGTAGATGGAGTCATCACTGTTTGGTGGACGGTACAACACACATATGAACAAAAGGTGGGAGCGAAGGGGAAGCCGTAGCCAAAGGTATTCCTGGGGGTGAGGTGGAGAGAGGGCAGTGGAGGGCGAGTGAGGAAGAGAGTTTTTTATAAAGATAGCAACCCCACCTCCAGGACGAGGCTCAGGTCTATCATACCGGAGGAGGGAGTAACCTGGGAGAGATACCAAGGAATCAGAGACATCATGAAGGAGGAAAGTTTCTGTTAAGCATATCACATCTGGTTTGTCAGAAGCAACCTGTATGGAGAGATCAGTAAGGTGAGGTGATCAGGTGAGGGAGGTGGGGATACCCGGCGATGCCCGAGGGGGAGGAGCGGGGATACCCGGCGATGCCCGAGGGGGAGGAGTGGGGATACCCGGCGATGGCCAAGGGGGAGGAGCGGGGATACCCGGCGATGCCCATTGGGAGGGGCGGGGACACCCAGCGATGCCCGAGGGGGAGGAGCGGGGATACCCGGCGATTCCCGCATGGAGGGGCGGGGATACCCAGCGATGCCTGAGGGGGGGGAGCGGGGATACATGGCGATGCCCATAGGGAGGGGCGGGATACCCGGCGATGCCCGTAGGGAGGGGCAGGGATACCCGGTGATGCCCGTAGGGAAGGACGCGGATACCCGGCGATGCCAGAGAGTGAGGGAGGTGGGGATACCCGGCGATGCTCATGGGGAGGGGCGGGGATACCCTGAAATGCCCGAGGAGGAGGAGCGGGGATACCGGCGATGCCGGTAGGGAGGGTGGGGATACCCGGCGATGCCTGAGGGGGGGGAGCGGGGATACCCAGCGATGCCTGAGTTGGAGGAGCGGGGATACCCGATGATGCCCAACGGGTGAGGGGGGTGGGGATACCCAACGATGCCTGAGGGTGAGGGAGGTGGGGATACCCGGCAATGCCTGAGGGTGAGAGAGGTGGGGATACCCGACGATGCCCGAGGGAGAGCGGCGGGGATACCCAGCGATGCCTGAGAGAAGGGGAGGGGATATCCAGCTTAGCCTGAGGGGGAGGGGGTGGGGATACCCAGCGATGACCGAGGGTGTCACGACATGACGAAAACTATGTGGATACCCGAACATCACACATCTCATTCCAAAATCATTGGCATTAATATGGAGTTGGTCTCCCCTTCGCTGCTATAACAGCCTCCACTCTTCTGGGAAGCCTTTCCACTAGATGTCGGAACATTGCTGCGGGGATTTGCTTCCATTCAGCCACAAGAGCATTGGTGAGGTCGGGCACTGATGTTGGGGGATTAGGATTGGCTCGCAGTCAGCGTTCCAATTCATCCCAAAGGTGTTCAATGGAGTTGAGGTCAGGGCTCTGTGCAGGCCAGTCAAGTTCTTCCACACCGATCTCGACAAACCATTTCTGTATAGACTTCACTTTGTGCACTGGGGCATTGTTATGCTGAAACAGGAAAGGGCCTTCTCCAAACTGTTGCCACAAAGTTGGAAGCACACAATCGTCTAGATTTCTAGAATGTCATTGTATGCTGTAACATTTACATTTCCCTTCACTGGAACTAAGGGGCCCAGCCTGAACCATGAAAAACAGCCCCAGACCATTATTCCTCCTCCACCAAACTTTACAGCTGGCACTATGCATTCGGGCAGGTAGCGTTCTCCTGGCATCCGCCAAACCCAGATTCGTCCGTCGGACTGCCAGATGGTGAAGCGTGATTCATCACTCCAGAGATCGTGTTTCCACTGCTCCAGAGTCCAATTGGTTGTGAGCTTTACACCACTCCAGCCGGCGCTTGGCATTGCGCATGGTGATCTTAGGCTTGTGTGCGGCTGCTCGGTCATGGTAACCCATTTCATGAAGGTCCCAACGAACAGCTGTTGTGCTGACGATGCTTCCAGAGGCAGTTTGGAACTCGGTAGTGAGTGTTGCAACCGAGGACAGACGATTTTACGTGCTACGCGCTTCAGCACTCGGCAGTCCCGTTCTGTGAGCTTGTGTGGCCTACCACTTCGCGGCTGAGATGTTGTTGCTCCAAGACTTTTCCACTTCACAATAACAGCACTTATAGTTGACTAGAGCAGTTCTAGCATTGCAGAAATTTGACGAACTGACTTGTTGGAAAGGTGGCATCCGATGACGGTGCCATGTTGAAAGTCACTGATCTCTTCAGTACGGCCCATTCTACTGCCAATATTTGTCTACTCGCGGGGTCACCCGTGGGAATCCCACGGGCATGGATGTGTGTGACATTTCGACATATTGAGTTAGATGCTGCACCTGCACATTCAGTTATATAAAATGGTTACTGGCAATTGATCACATCCACAAATGATGTAATCCACACAATTTATGTACTTTACATAACGTTAATAGGAATACATGCCCGTGTAGATGGGAAATACAGTTTGTTTGAAATAAATCACAAATATCAGAAGAAAGTTTTTAAAATTTAGAACTATTCTCACTCAGAGTTAAACATCACCGTAATATTATGCGGTTGCTTCAACGTTTTCGGTGAATTATATGTCATTCCCATCTACACGGGCATGTATTCCTATTAACGTTATGTAAAGTACATAAATTGTGTGGATTACATCATTTGTGGATGTGATCAATTGCCAGTAACCATTTTATATAACTGAATGTGCAGGCGCAGCATCTAACTCAATATGTCGAAATGTCACACACATCCATGCCCGTGGGATTCCCACCCGTGGGAATCCCACGGGCATGGATGTGTGACGAATTTTAAATACTAGGGCATGCCCGTACTATATCTATATCTAAAATTATATCCCCCCCTCTATTTACATGAAATGGTTTGGTGCATGAAATGTTTTGGTTCATTCGCAACGCCAAAGCGAACGGCGAACGCTTTACATGAAATGGTTTGGTGCATGAAATGTTTTTGTCCATTCGCAACGCCAAAGCGAACGGCGAACGGCTTGCGAGTACAGTGACAATCCCCCCGGGGTTTTAATTAGTTTTAAAACATCGTTTAACGCCAACATAGCGCCAACATAGTTTGCCGACGGGAAATAAATGAATACGCTGTAGCGGCTGCCGCTGGGGTTACACAATCGCCTTGCACCTATCAAGGACGCGGAGCGATCACCAGGCCGGGCTCGTCCAGGACGCCCGGGCAGGCCCGCGCTCGACTTGCCAGGCCTCGGTCGGGACGCCCGGGCAGGCTCGCCCTCGGCTTGCCAGGCCGCAGCCGGCCCGCGGGGCCACGCCCCCTGGCGCCAGGCCTGGGCAAACCCCCTGGCGGAATAGATATATATTGCCGACCGTAAAACGTTTTTCCCAGAGTGCCTGAGTGTTTGATTCTAATAAAGCAGCTCAGATGAATTCAAGCTTTTTGTCGCGTCCATTCTTTCGATCGACGTGGGAGCCACAGCTCCTTCATTGGTGACCTATCGACATGGACATGGCAGTCGCCCTTAAACTGCCTACCTTCTGGGAGGCTCACGCGGCGGTTTGGTTCGCACAAGCGGAGTCCCTGTTCGCCCTGCGAGGCATCACGGCG
Source organism: Myxine glutinosa (assembly GCF_964187855.1). Lineage (NCBI taxonomy): Eukaryota > Metazoa > Chordata > Myxini > Myxiniformes > Myxinidae > Myxine > Myxine glutinosa. The sequence continues at coordinate 60,688,090 of NC_136267.1, forward strand.
GACGACACCCGCTTCCACCACGTGGTCGCTGCGCTCGGTTCAGCCACCGCAGCCCGCGCCCTGAGCCTCCTCGAGAGACCGCCAGCCGCGGACAAATACGGCGCGATTAAGAAGCTTCTCCTCGATGCTTTCGCCCTCCCAGCGGCGGAACGCGCACGGCGCCTGCTCGATTTGCCGGAGCTCGGCGACACGCGCCCTTCCGAGCGAATGGACTACATGCTTTCGCTGCTCGGCGAGCACTCTCCGGCATTCCTGTTCCGGGAGCTGTTCCTCCGTCAGCTGCCTAACCCGGTACGCCTCGCCCTGGCAAGCACGACGATCACAGATCCCCGGGCCCTTGCCAGAGAAGCCGACAAAATCTCCGCCGCGGGACAGCGCATCGCAGCGGCGACATGGGACCCGCCGCCGCCTGATGCACCATCCATGGCGCCCGAGCACCCGGCGCGTTCGACGGCCGAACTGCCGACGCAATTGGCGGCCGCTATACCGAGCCGACCACGTTCAGCACGACGTCCGAAGCCTCCACCCGACCAAGCGTGGTGTTCCTATCATGCCAGGTTCGGACAGAAGGCCCGGACATGCCGACCCCCGTGCACCTTCGGCGGGTCGGGAAACGGCCAGGCCGGCGTTCATTACCTGCCATGAACGCCGGCCACAGTCACACGGGCAACTTACTGTTCATCACGGATAAAGCGTCCGGACGGCGCTTCCTGTGCGACACCGGCGCCCAAGTGAGCGTCATGCCCGCCTCTGACCAGGACAGGCAATCCGCGGTTTGCGGCCCCTCCTTGGTTGCGGCCAACGGATCGACTATCCGCACCTTCGGCCCGCGCAACGTCACCCTCTGCTTCGGCGGCCAACGCTTCGCTTGGACGTTTGTAACCGCCAACGTGCCCATGGCTCTGCTCGGCGCCGACTTCCTCTGCGCACACGGACTGCTGGTGGACGTCCAACGGCGTCGTTTAATCAACGCTGAAACCTTCAGCTCCCTGGTATGCACATTGAGCAGCTCCGCGCCGACCGAGCTGGCATGCACCGTCCCGGCGGCGAACGAGTTTGCTCGCCTGCTCGCGGAGTTCCCGGCCCTCACGCGGCCGACGTTTTCGGCCGTCGCAGTACGGCATGGGATCGAGCACCACATACCAACCACGGGCCCGCCGGTCTACGCCAGGGCCCGCCGCCTCGACCCAGCCAAGCTTGCCGTTGCGAAGGCCGAATTCGACGCGTTGGAGCACCTCGGCATCGTGCGGCGCTCCGATAGCGCGTGGGCCTCGCCACTGCACATCGTGCCAAAGCCGGGGGGTGGATGGCGCCCGTGTGGCGACTACCGCCGTCTTAATGACGCTACAACACCCGACAGGTACCCGATCCCGCATATCCAAGACTTCTCCGCCCGTCTGGCGGGACGGGTCATTTTTTCAAAAATTGATCTCATACGGGGATATCACCAGGTACCTGTCAGGGCGGCCGACGTCCCTAAAACGGCAGTCATCACGCCGTTCGGCTTATTCGAGTTCTTGCGGATGCCGTTTGGTCTCAAGAACGCGGCTCAGGCGTTCCAGCGCTTGATGGACGGCGTGCTGCGTGACCTGCCGTTCCTTTTCGTTTACCTGGACGACATCCTCGTCGCCAGCACGTCCCGGGCCGAGCACCTCCTCCACCTCCGAACACTGTTCGGGCGCCTCAGCGAGCACGGCCTCATCGTCAACCCGGCCAAATGCCACTTCGGCACGACGGCCGTTGATTTTTTGGGCCACCACATCACCAAGAACGGGGCTGTGCCGCTGCCAACCAAGGTCGAGGCCATCACCACTTTCCCGCGTCCCCGCACCATAAAGGCCCTGCAGGAATTCCTGGGAATGGTGAATTTTTATCACCGCTTCGTGCCCCGCGCTGCTCAACTCATGCGGCCCCTCTACGAAGCCCTCCGGGGCAAGCCGGCCAAGCACGACATCGCCTGGTCCGCAGCAATGGATGCGGCCTTCCAAAGCTCAAAGCGGGCCCTCGCCGACGCAACACTGCTCGCTCACCCGGTGCTCAACGCTCCCATCGCCCTCACCACGGATGCCTCCGACTACGCGGTGGGCGCCGTACATGAGCAATGGGTGAACGGGGTTTGGCAGCCACTCGCTTTTTTCAGCCGGCAGCTCCGGCCGAACGAGCTCAAATACAGCACGTTTGACCGGGAGCTCCTCGGTCTACACCTGGCCGTCCGCCATTTCCGCCACCTCCTGGAGGGCCGACCTTTCACGGCGTTCGTCGACCACAAGCCGTTGGTTTACGCCATGGCCAAGGTCACGGAGCCATGGTCGGCCCGCCAACAGCGCCACCTCTCCGCCGTGTCGGAGTTTACCACGGACATCCGGCACGTCGCCGGCAAAAACAACGCCGTGGCCGACTGTCTTTCCCGGGCCAGCGCGAACGCGGTCCACCTGGGCGTGGATTTTGCGCTCATGGCGGCGGACCAAACCACCGACACCACGGTGCAAGCCCTCCGGGCGGCGGACACGGGCCTCCGCCTGGCCGACATCCCCTGCGCGGACACTGTCCTGCTCTGCGACGTCTCCCAAGGCCGGCCTCGCCCCATCGTGCCCGTCACCTGGCAACGCCGCATCTTCGCCTCCCTCCACGGCCTTTCCCACCCGGGCCGGAAAGCTTCCCAGAAGCTGGTGTCGGCGCGTTTCGTCTGGCACGGCCTTCGTCGGGACGTCCGCGATTGGACCAGCGCCTGCACCGCCTGCCAACGGGCCAAGGTCCACCGACACACCCAGGCCCCGCTGGCACCTTTCACCGTGCCCGAACGACGTTTCGACCACGTCAACGTGGATCTGGTGGGCCCCCTTCCCCCATCACGAGGGTTCACACACCTGCTCACCATGGTGGACAGGACCACCAGGTGGCCGGAGGCCGTTCCCCTCGTCTCCACCACCACCGCCGACGTGGCGCAGGCCTTCATCGCCACCTGGGTCGCCCGCTTCGGCGCACCGGCGGACATCTCGTCAGACCGCGGACCACAGTTCACCTCCGAGCTGTGGGGCGCGGTCGCCCGCAACCTGGGGGTCAAGCTCCACCGTACTACGGCCTACCACCCCCAAGCAAACGGGTTGTGCGAGCGATTCCACCGCTCCATGAAGGCCGCGCTCATGGCCGGCCTTCAAGACGGCGGTTGGGCCGACCGGCTGCCGTGGGTCCTTTTGGGCCTTCGCACGGCCCCCAAGGAGGACCTCCAGGCATCCACCGCCGAGCTGGTCTATGGCCAGGTGCTACGCGTCCCGGGCGAATTCGTGCCCGACGCTACCAGCCCCTGGTCCGCAGCTCGCCAGCGCTCGGACCTCCAGGAGGCCGCCCGACGGTTTGCCCCCGTGCCGACATCCCACCACGGTGACCCCCAGTCCTACGTCCCCCCAGCACTCCGCACCGCGGAGTATGTTTTTGTGCGTCACGACGCACATCGGCGGCCACTCCAGCCGCCGTACGACGGGCCCTTCCGGGTGCTGCGACGGGACGACAAGTCGTTCGTCATCGACATCGGCGGCAGGTCGGACCGGATTGCAGTGGACCGCCTCAAGCCGGCGCACGTGGACGTCGACCACCCACCACGGGTGGCCCTCCCGCCGCGGCGAGGCCGCCCCCCGTCCACGGTGCCCCCCACTCGACCGCCCACCACCTCACCGGACCCCCTCCCACGACCCACCAGGGGTCGCTTCGGCCGGGTCATCAGGACCCCCCTCAAGTTGACCCTGTCGGTGCAAGTCGATTCTGGGGGGACGTGTGTAGCGGCTGCCGCTGGGGTTACACAATCGCCTTGCACCTATCAAGGACGCGGAGCGATCACCAGGCCGGGCTCGTCCAGGACGCCCGGGCAGGCCCGCGCTCGACTTGCCAGGCCTCGGTCGGGACGCCCGGGCAGGCTCGCCCTCGGCTTGCCAGGCCGCAGCCGGCCCGCGGGGCCACGCCCCCTGGCGCCAGGCCTGGGCAAACCCCCTGGCGGAATAGATATATATTGCCGACCGTAAAACGTTTTTCCCAGAGTGCCTGAGTGTTTGATTCTAATAAAGCAGCTCAGATGAATTCAAGCTTTTTGTCGCGTCCATTCTTTCGATCGACGTGGGAGCCACAGCTCCTTCAACGCTCTCAAATGTGCCATCCGAGGCAGAGTGTGTCCGCCACGTTCGGCACACGCGATAGCTCGCTGCTCTCTGATTGGTTGAATCGTTTTTTGGACATAGCTCGGTAAGTAATTGTCCGATTAATATGAAACCTTGAAAAGGCACATCCTCGGGTCCCCAGCAATATACCTGGCAAGTTTAAAGTATACCGGACCCGTGGTTGTCGAGAAACAGCGGTCACAGACAAACAAACGTACAAACGTACAAACGTACAAACAAACACACAGAGATTACTGGAATTATAGATAGATATGTCGACTGTTATTTTAGGCGGTGTATTTTCGTTTATCATCATGGCGCGATTTAAAAAAATATATCTCTGCATTTTCCTCTCCAATACCTCCTCACACTTTACACACACACCGGCCCATGTTTACATGTACACACACACACACACACACACACACACATATACACCCACACACATATACACATACACACACACGTACATCGACACACATGCACACACACACACACACACACACACACACACACACACACACACACACATACACATACACATGCAAATATGTATACACATATGTATCCCCATATACACATATATGCACATTATACACATATATACATCTCCACACACACACACACACACACACACACACACACACACACACACACACACACACACACACACATACATACACAAAAACAGACACACACACGTACAGACACATATACACACATACACACACATATACACGTACACAAAAACAGACACACAGACATATATATACACATACAACAACAACATGCATTTTAAGGCCATTTTCCCTGCTAGAGCGGGGGTTAGCCTACATACACATACACACACATATATATACACACACACACATATGCACACGCACACACACGTACACACACACGTACACATGTCCCACATGTATATATCCCACATCCCACATGTATATACATGTTTAAAGTGTACGTGCCCTTCCCCCCTCCCCCGCCCGGCAACGCTGGGTACTTCTGCTGGTAACTAATAAAATAAAAACGAAGAAATATCTCTCGGTTTCATGAAACTCGGTGGAATTGGATGAAATTCGCTCGGTGAATTCACTCGGTGTATTCGGTTCGGCTCGGTTCACTCGGTTTAAAGAAAAAGCGATAATGTCGACATGTTGCTGTCTGTGTCATGTTGGGCGGTGTATGATACCTGTTGGCTGTTGGGCGATGTTGGGCGGTGATATGGTGTATTTTTTAAAATATATTTCTGCATTCTCCCGCGTTGCTGACACCGAGTCGTTCTTCATCGACTGTGTCATTCCTTTTGGAAATGGAAGTTTCCACGCAACGCATGAATTGTCACGAGTCAAGAGGAAGTGCCTCGTCATCATCAAATGACAAATATATTAGATTGTGAAAATTAAAGATTTCAAATAAACCTATTTAAAGTGTATGCGCAAATAACTAATAAATAAAGAAACGAAGAAATATCTCTCGGTAATTTCCTGAACCATATTTTACTTCCGGCTAATAATGTTGAATGAAATAAAAACGAAGAAATATATGTCGTTTTGTGACGACTGTCATCAAAAGTAAACGGTGAATTCACTCGGTTTATTCGGTTCGGCTCGGTTCACTCGGTTTAAAGAAAAAGCGATAATGTCGACATGTTGCCGTCTGTCATGTTGGGCGGTGTATGATACATATTGGGCGGTTGTGGGCGGTTGGGCGGTGGGCGGTGATATGGTGTATTTTTAAAAATATATCTCTGCATTTTCCCACGTTGCTGACACCGAGTCCAAAACCATCGATAAAAATGAAATCAGATGGTGAGTTAGATTGGAGATAAAGGCGTGAGAGAGACTCAATGGCCTTGAAGTTACAGGCCTTTGAGAATTCATTTCGTTCTATAAACGGCAACTTTCATCGGATTTTCATCCCGTTTTTTTTCAACCGAGTCTAAAACTATGTTAGCGACTGTGAAAAATGAAATGATATATCGAATTTGATTTGAAATAAAACTGGGAGAGAGAGCAAGACACCACGGGCCTACAAAACAGGCCTCAAAGCTATGCGAGTTAATAAAATGGTGGAATTTGTTTATACTAGGGCATGCCCGTACTATATATATGCCCGTACTATATATATATCTAAAATTATATCCCCCCCCCTCTATTTACATGAAATGGTTTGGTCCATTCGCAACACCAAAGCGAACGGCGAACGGCTTGCGAGTACAGTGACAATCCCCCCCCCTCTATTTACATGAAATGGTTTGGTCCATTCGCAACGACCACAGAACCCCCCCCTCTATTTACATGAAATGGTTTGGTCCATTCGCAACGCCAAAGCGAACGGCGAACGGCTAAATCGCCATAGCTCGGTAAGTACTTGTCCGATTAATTTCAAACCTTGAAAAGGCACATCCTCGGGTCCCCAGCAATATACCTGGCAAGTTTCAAGTATATCGGACCGGTAGTTGTCGAGAAATCGTTGTCGTATACACACATACACACACACATACACACAGAGATTAGTGGAATTATAGATAGATGAAGTGAAGGCTCTCCCAGAATGGGTGGAGCTATGGGTGGAGCTACTCTGCAAACCGAGTAAGCCACACGCCGGACAGACGCCCAACAGACAGACAGACAGACAGACAGACAGACAGAATCATCTATGGCTATTATAATAGAGATGGAGATTGCATGGCTGTGTGCTTGATTATATATACCTGTCAGCAATGTATGTGGCTGAAATAGTCGTATCCACTAATTAGAAGGGGTGTCCACATACTTTTGGTCATGTAGTGTATATACTAGCAAATGCACCCGGCGTTGCCGGGTAACAATGAATCGCTTTCTGATGGGAATATGAAATATGCAATCTGTGTCCATCATCTTGAGGGAATTTTAAAAATAGATCACAGGTGCAGTGGACTCTGATGCAGTGGAGTGACACCCTATCCCATGCAAGTTACACTCACAAACTGCTTAAAAAGTACCAGGCTATGCTTCTGCAATTTAATAAACCATTCGTGTAAGATAATGACATTCTTTTGCTCCTTCAGCTGACAATTTCGTTCAGTTTCAATAACACACACACAGTAACACACACATAGTAACACACACACACACACACACACACACACACACACACACACACACACACACACACACAAAGTAACACACACATAGTAACACACACACAGTAACGCACACACACACACACACACACACACAGTAACACACACACAGTAACACACACACACACACATACAGTAAAACACACATACACACAGTAACGCACACACACATAGTAACACCCACAACCACACACACACACACACACACACACACACACACACACACACACACACACACACACACACACACACACACACAGTAACACCCACAACCACACACACACACACACACACACACACACACACACACACACACACACACGTACTAACTCACACACACAAACACACACACACACACACACACACACACACACACACCGGCACCGATCTCGTATAGCGAGATGCGTATATCTATCACCTGCATTGATCTTGTACAGCGAGATGCGTTTCACCTGACAAAGTTAAATACATTAAAAAAAAAAACTAAACCAAACCAACAACGCCGCGCAGGCAACCATCACAAGTCCATTTCGGCGATCGACACAGTTTATGGCATCATTTTCTCACACGCCGACTCTATAAATACAGTCACGTGAAAAAGTAAGTACACCCCATGTAAAGTTTTGACTTTTTCAACATATTTCAACATACAGCTATTTGATCTTCATTTCAACAATATTGAGAGATAAAGGTGATATAATATAACAAATATCATGAAACATTTACATTTTGTAGTCCATTGTATAATTTAAATAAACATAAATGCAAATTTCGCATGTGGAAAAAGTAAGTACACCCCTCCATTTATCACTCCTTCAAATACCTAAAATTAGAATCAGGTGCACCAGCTCAGGTGCAAATGATTCGAACATCGTTAGAGAGGATCTTGGAGGAACCTGTCTTATTTAAACCTCAGACATTTAGTTTGGTTTGCTCTTTGTTGTTGAAGTGTGAGGCGTCACCATGCCTAGATCAAAAGAGCTCTCTGAGGCCTTCAGAAAGAAGGTTATAGATGCCTTCGAGTCTGGGAAAAGGATTTTAAAAGATCTCCAAACAATTTGAAGTTTTTTTTTTTGGTTTGTTTTTTGTATACTGAATCGAGGCTCGTGAAAGAGCTGACATTTACTTCACAAACAAATCAACCAGACAAACAAAATACGTATATAAAAAGAGGAAGCGGAGGACAAGATGGGGAGCGAAGGGGAAGCACACAAACACTTGAGAGCACACAACATTTGAGAGCAGGGAGATGTGTGGGAGGGAGAGGGCTTGGGGGGAGGAGGCGTGGGAAGGGGGGGGGGGGGGTGGGAGAAGTATAAAACACAAGGACACCAAGGACTTCCAGGACAGAAGTTGGTATTTCAAAAAAGTGGATTTGGGGTGAAATTAGCGGGAGTAGAAATGATCAAGGTTTTGGATGGGGGAAGATAAGAGATGGTGGTGAACAGCTGTTTTAAAGACCTGGAGGGTGGAGTGGGATTGAATAGAGTGAGGGAGTTTGTTCCAGAGGCGGGAGAAAAGAGGAATGAAAGGGTGAAGGTGAGCAGAGAGTCTTGATTTTGGCAGTTTAACCATAAGAGGGTTGCAGGCAGATCTTGTGCGACATGTAGGAATATTTCCGGGACAGAGCCCAGAGAGAGCTGGGGGGGCAAGCCCAGAGAGGAGTCGGTAGAAGACGGAAAGACCACCAACCTGCCTGCGGTGAGTGAGTGAGAGGCCCTTGGAGTTAGCTTCATCGCGGGAGATTCCAATGATTCTGAATGCTTTGGTTTCAACAGCGTGAAGACGAGCTAGGTGTGAGGCAGGAGCACCAGCCCAGAGGGGAGAGCAGTATTCCATTGAGCTATGGATGAAAGCCTTGTATTTGGTGAGGAACTCAGGTGTGCCAAGGAAGGACTTCGCACGACGGAGGATGCCCAGTCGGCGACTGGCTTTGGAGGCCAGATTTGAAATGTGGTTTTCCCAGGAAAGATCATGGCAGATAGTGAGACCCAAAAGCTTGAGTGACAGAACTTCTTGGAGAGGATTATTCAGAAAGTGGATGGGAGGGTTGTCCAGTCGGTCTTTTCGGAGAGACATCGTAAGAGTGTGAGATTTCTCAGATTTGAAAGACATGTTCCACTTGTTTGCCCAGTCTGTGATTTTGTCCAGGTCTGCAGAGAGTGAGGAGGCTGCAGACTGCCGATCTGAGGGATGAGGAATGGAGCGACAGAGAGTAGAGTCGTCAGCAAAGATATAGAGAGGATTTTCAAGAGAGTCAGAGAGATCATTGATGAAGACCAGAAAACGCATAGGGCCCAGAACACTGCCTTGGGGAACTCCAGCCTGAACAGGAAGAGGAGATGAGAGAACCTCATTCAGGGCCACACGTTGACTATGACTAGAGAGGAAGTCCGCCAGCCATGCATGGAGATTTCCATGGATATCAAAGGAGGAGAGTTTGGTGAGCAGAGCGGTGTGCCAGACCATATCGAAGGCACGTGAAATGTCAAGGGAGACAGCTCTAATTTCCTGTTTGGCATTGAGGACCTCCATCCATTGTTGAGAAAGCAGAAGCAGCATGTCCAGAGTAGAGTGACCAGGTCCGAAACCAAATTGATGGTCAGAGATCAAGCCATTGGAGAAGAGGAAAGATTTTATATCTGAAGCAATGATGGATTCCATGACTTTGCTGATAATTGTGTTACGTGGTCCTCCCGGTGACTACCTGGTCTCGGTGACCCCCGGACCGTGAGAGGAACTCCGCCAGAAAGATATATTATTTATGCACTTTCGTAACGCAATCAATATGAATTCCAATCAATAAGACACCCCACACCAAGGATCCGGAACAATCAATGATATTGTTACGGACACGACTTATTAAGATGTTATGCTGGGCCGAGCGGAATGGCCGCCGTGTTCGCACAAGTTACCCGATTATACTCGAACGTTGGCCGAATCGCGCTACGCTAGATCAATGAAGGAAAGGACACAACGGCTGGGTTAAATGACACGACACCAGGGGTACAGTTCTCAAGACCTCCGGAGGAGGATATAATATGGGATATGCAGAACGTTTTAGATTACACGGCACAAGAGGTACAGCACAGAAAGATAAGCACTTATACACGGTCTTATCTTAAATCCCGACAGACCACAGACAAACGGGACAAGACTGACTCACACAGGGATTGATGGCAAGGAAGGGCAGGTAGTCGATGCTCAAGGTGCACCTTGGCTCAGGGACAGGATCCACACGGTCCGGTCCAGATATGCGGGGAGGTATCGTCGCGCTGGAGGTGGCGTCTGTTTCTCCTTCGTAGCTGAGGCGCATCTCACGTCACCTCCGGTAAGTGGCTGCGTATATCCAGCGGGGAGTGACACGCCCTCGGCTCGTTAGCTCCGCCCCAGATGGAATCGGTCCGCCGCTTCTTATTGGGTGCGGGGGGGTTACCGGGCTCCGCCCTTGACGAGGAGCTGACAGTCAGCCCCTGTGTGGTAACCCCGTCGGAGCACATGGGCAATGGCGGCTAACCAAGCCGGAGTGAGGACGCACACTCCCCGCGCCGCCGCCGCGCCGCCCCCGCTGTTGTTGTAGTTGTTGTTGTTGTTGTAGTTTCATGAGGAAGATGGGAGGATGCGGAGATGAGATTGTGGGGAGGTATTGGGAGGTCCTAAACTTACTACTGGTGCCATACAATCACATTCTGGTGCAACGAAGAGTCAGAATTAATGGAAACGAGTCCTTAACTGACATAGACTAAGAATAACTAGCAAGATGTCCTATAGTTGTCTACGTGAGATGCGGTGAACCTGGGTACGACATTTAATGGGGGAAAAAGGGGAAGGTCGGTTCTACAGAGTGTTGTTTACAGACAATGGGACTAGGGAATGGGGGATTGGGGATAGTTGGGGAGTATTGGGGAAATAGGGGAATATTTACAAGCGGATATGGATGGAGGCCAAATCCCATATCCGCAACATTGCACCCTTCTCTACCTCGGGGCGTTCCGACCCGATAAATTTTTACCTACTTTAGTGTGGCACTCAGATGTAGTTCCCTCTACTATTAACTCAACCCTGAGTGCAACAGTTTTACAGATGTTCACAAATGAGTAAATATGTCCCCCTGCAACGTTGCACCCTTCTCCTCACAGAAACACACCCACAGGATAACCGAATCGCGGAAAGAATCCTCAAACTAAACATACAGCCGGTAGGGAGCATTATTTACACCAGACTACACTGATATTTACACTACGATCCAGGACCTGTTTTTTTGGAGGAACACATGCAGATGTTATGCATAGAGAGAGCGCGCATGCCAGCATCGATACACCAACCCACGAGTGCTCTGTGGCCCTACGGCCTTTAATAATGTGCAGAGCACCCCATCCAAGCACCAAAAGCACCACCCCATAACACAGTCAGCACCATCCGGTGCACCAATAAAATGTTCATAAATCACCGGTGGTGTCGCAGCCGGCCGATGTTCTGCCGCTGGTCTTGCCTTCATGTGGTGCACTTGGCCTTCTGGCTTCTTTCAATAATAAAGAAAGGCGCCAACCGCATCCATTTCTTTATTGTGGCCGTCAGGGGGCCAACTAAAAGTGGTTCACCTGTATGGCGTAGGTGCCACGTTGACCCAGAGGTCCATCCACGGGTGGTGCTTGCCCGCAAGAGAACTGCGGTCCATGGTGGGCGGCCACAAAAATTGCGGTCCATATGGTGTATCGATCCAGGCAGCAGCAGCGAAAGTACAGGCCCACAACTGCGGAGCCAGCACCTCTCTCTCCTCTCTCTCTGCCCCAAAGCCAGATCCTCGGAGGTGCGAGACAAAAGAAGCAGACAAGTGAGTAAGGTGGTAAGGGCGCAAAAGTGCACGCAATTCAAGGTGATGCACACTGGGGGCACATGGGAACCAGGTGAGACAGGTACGTTCCTACCGTACGCCCCTCCCCCCACCAGGTAACCTACATTGCCCCTCCCTTACCCCTTACTGTATCCACAAAACACAACACTACCCATAAACATCTACTTTACAAATCAACAAACGTCCCTACTGTCTTCCCCGTTCCTCCCATAAACCAAATTCGTCTTCTCTCCCTCCTAACCAATCAAATTTGCCATTTCCAACTCTCATCAAAATTTGCCATCTCCAACTCAACATCAAAATTTGCCATCACCAATTCGTCATCAGTCCCTCCTAGGGAGGGAGAGATGGAATCACCCCAATGTCTCATCCACGTCGTGATGCGTCTCACAAATCCAAACAGCAATTCTCACTTCCTGCAACACAAAACAAGGGAACACAGGTGTGGAGTCATCATCCTCACCTCAGGTAAGTGGCTGCGTATGGTGCGACAGGTTCATCAATCCTAACTATTTCCTAAATGACTTTAACAACTTTACATTACCCGGGGTCTTTCTCCTGCCAAACCATTGGCCCTCTTACACTATGGGTTCTAAAAACCAATTCCCATTGACCAAACTGTGGTGCTTTTCAATTTGGGGTCTCACTCCCCCGATTCATCTCCCGGTGCCCTCGCACAATTTCTGGGCCGCGACGTGTAGCTCTCCCAGCAGGTCTACCTACCTGCACACCTCCACCACTGCAGTTGCCTCCGAGCTTACCTGCTCCTTACCCTAACCTAACTACCTGGGGAAGGCCCTCTGGCGCTCTCCCCACTCGGTGCCCTCTCTGGCACTGGGCTACCCAGGTCCGTCCTCCAGATCCTCGGGCCCCACTGACACTAACGGCTCCCAGAGCCCACCTGTGGCCTCACCTGGCCGACATCCTCACAGTGGTGGAGTGCCCAACCAACTACACACACTAACAGGCTACACGCCCAGCCATTTCCACAACACTAATGCACCCATCCACAATACCATTCTGCAACCGCACCACAAATGCCAATATCCAACCACAATTTACCTATACCCTCTACCTAACACTTACACTACCCGTCCCGGGTACTCGTGAAAGGGGTCCACTCTTCCCCCATCCACACCTTCGCACCATGCACACCACTCCGTACCACTTACTCCAACTCTCTCCACACCACTCATTCCTATACTCCATGTATTCCACACACCTGTACTTGCACACCTGTGCTCTCACACCTGGTGCCACCTGCACCCTTCTCTCCCCAAGCGCATTCGCGCTGATCCACAACACTCACTACTCATCCACTGCTCCACACACCTGTCCCGTTCTCACACACACGGCATCATCTCATCTAACTACTCCCCTCTGAAACTCACGCTTCCCAGTCGTCCCTTTAAACTATTGCGCTCCCACGTCATTATCATCCACACTAAACTACCTGCGTCCCCACTACAGGTATCATTGTCACTAACTAACCTTAACGTTACCTAATGTCATCTTCGCTAGATCCCTACACACAATATAACCTAACCCACCCGGGCTAGTTTTCACTGCCATACACCCCATAAACTATAGCTCCTTTGCCCCCACATGGGAAGGGTGGCAGGGATGCCACCCTTACCCACCGGGCCCATCGCTCACTACCAATTTTGCACATCAAATTTCAACAAATCAAAAATTTGCCAATCACTACCCATCATCTGCCAATCATTACTGCCAATCCCTTGCCAATCATCAAATTTTGTTTTTTTCTAATTTTGGGGCCAAAACACTATCCTCGTCATTACAGTCTACTTACTAATGCCTCTCGGTGCGCCAATTCACTTCTAAAGCTCGGCTTCGTACAGCCAAGCCATGAATGCGGGTTGTTCTGTGCCAGCGGCTGGATGCGTCCGGCATTCGGGGCAGGGAAGGAGCTTTACCCGGGCCGAGATCCCACGCACCATCTCGGCGTGGGGCCATCCAATGTCCCGATCTCGACCTGCCGGCACGTCTCAACAAAACGTGGTCGCCATGACGACCCTTCCTATCCAGCTGCCCGCTCCGCCTAGTGGAGCACGGACGCGGCCGTTCAAAGCGAGGCCCGGCACGCACCGAGGGCCCGCTTCGGCTAAAAGTCGACCTAACCTCTAACCCGGTTACCGTCGATGCCCCACCTGCATGCTTACAAGCATACGCTACCCCTTTCTTGCTCCTATCTCCAACTGTTTCCATGTTCCTCGTACCTTTCCTTACACACCCAGGTACTCTCATTCCACTCACAGACTTGGTCACACACCTGACCACCGAACACCTTGGCACACATTCGTCGCTCGCACACCTCACCAACACACCTCTTCGCGCCACCTCCTCGGTCACCTCCTCTGTGACAATCACAGGTGTGCTCTCACTCGCACACCCAACCACGTGCCTCACTACCAATTCCAGCGTGCATTCCCACACACGCTCTACCATTCCAGGTGTGCATCCTTCCATTCCAGGTGTACATCCTCGCTCACCTGTCACAACCAACTCACGCTCCTTGTCACTCTCACTACTCTCACCTCCACTCTTGACAGCGCACTCACCCTTACTCTCGACAGCGCACTCTTTCCCCATGCACCTGTCCGTCACACATCTTTCTCGCACACCCTCTCTCGTTACATCCTCTGTAACACTCACCACAGGCGTGCATTCTCCCTTTACACCCTCCGTAACACTCCTCACTACGCGCTTCCATGTGCTCCCTTGCACACGCGCTACGACCGACTCACTCTCGCCAGCACCCTCACTCCTTGGCACGCACTTTTTCCTCACACAACCCAGAGTCGGACTTTCTCGCACACCTCCTTTTTCACACACCAGACCTGTCGCACACTGCACCAATGGCCTCTCACGAACACCCGGGTCCATCTCGACCCCCAAGCTTCTTAAATCCCCTGGCGCATCATACGCACGACCATATTGGTCACCACTTACACCGGGTCCTCTTCCTCTTCGCTTCTCCTCCATCACCTGCGAATCCCTCATCCGGTTAATGAGCACATCATCACGATCCAAACACAGACTTTGGACCAATTCTTTTACCTCCTCTTTTATCTCTTTCTTATCCCCTCTCCGTCGCTTCTTAATTTCGCTCACCCCTTCTTCCACTTCTTCTAATTTCTGCTTTACCTCTTTTATTTCCCGGTACGTCTCCTCAAGTTCGTCCTCTAAGGCTACCTTGACCGTTTCCATGTGCGTCCTCACCTGCCGGTCCTTCGTCTCCATTACCTCTGTCACCTCGTCCAACCTCGTTGTCAGTCCCTCACGTACCATCTGACATTCCCTCTTCGTCGCTATCAAGTCGTCTTTTAGTTCTTTCTGTGTCGCTTTTAACCCTCCTAATACTGCAGTGTTCCTTTGAACCTGCTCCGTTAGTCCTTTTTGTCCCTCCGTCAGCTGTTCCACCTCCTGCGTCAGGTCCTCTATGCCCCCTTGCAATTTTACAGTCCCCTTTCTCACCTCCTTCTCCATGTGCTCCTTACAGTGCCTCACCTCCTCGTGCACTCCTCAGACCGCCTCACTCACCCCTCTTCTGATCTCCTCTCCCATCACTTGCATCTCCTGCCCAGATGCCATCCTCATCTGCTCCATTTCCTCCCTGTGAGCATCCAGTTTGGTTTCTACCCCCATTCTGACCCCCTCTATCTGCTGCCCCATTTGTTTAACTTCCCTTTCCGCTTGGTCCCTCATGTCCCTCAATTTGCCTTCCATTCTGTTTTCTAACCCCTCTAACCCATTTTTCACTCCCTCTATCTGATTCTCCTGGGCAGCCATTCTATTTTCTACCCCCCTTAACCCATGTTTCACCCCTTCTATCCCATTGTCTAACCCCTCTAATTTCTTGTCTAATCCCTCACCGGTACCCCTCGCTTCGTCCCTCATTACCCCCATTTGGCCCTCCAATCACTCACCCTGAGCATCCATCCGGTTCCCCATTACCCCTAATTGCTCACTCTGCAGTTTGAGGGACGCCTGCATTTGCGCCATAAATTGCTCCATGAAGGCCTGCATTTGGGCCATCCCTCCCACTTGTGCAGCGGGTGCGGCCGCCGTAGCTATGTGCGAGGCGCCATTTTGCGCGCCCGCAACCTCGTGCGTGACGACGCCATTTTGCGACCCTGCTACCCTCACTGCTTCGCTCTCCTCATGTCCCTCATTTTGGTCCTGGATCGACCCTGCCTCACTCTCCTCTACCGGAACCCAGCCGTCTTGGTCTGCCATAGCGCGACTTTCAAAATTCGGGTTTTTATTTTTTTTTGTAAAACACAATTAAATTTCGCTGTTATAATTTCGAGCGCGTGAAATGCGCTCCGGGACCGATCCCACTTCCCGACACCAATTGTTACGGACACGACTTATTAAGATGTTATGCTGGGCCGAGCGGAATGGCCGCCGTGTTCGCACAAGTTACCCGATTATACTCGAACGTTGGCCGAATCGCGCTACGCTAGATCAATGAAGGAAAGGACACAACGGCTGGGTTAAATGACACGACACCAGGGGTACAGTTCTCAAGACCTCCGGAGGAGGATATAATATGGGATATGCAGAACGTTTTAGATTACATGGCACAAGAGGTACAGCACAGAAAGATAAGCACTTATACACGGTCTTATCTTAAATCCCGACAGACCACAGACAAACGGGACAAGACTGACTCACACAGGGATTGATGGCAAGGAAGGGCAGGTAGTCGATGCTCAAGGTGCACCTTGGCTCAGGGACAGGATCCACACGGTCCGGTCCAGATATGCGGGGAGGTATCGTCGCGCTGGAGGTGGCGTCTGTTTCTCCTTCGTAGCTGAGGCGCATCTCACGTCACCTCCGGTAAGTGGCTGCGTATATCCAGCGGGGAGTGACACGCCCTCGGCTCGTTAGCTCCGCCCCAGATGGAATCGGTCCGCCGCTTCTTATTGGGTGCGGGGGGGTTACCGGGCTCCGCCCTTGACGAGGAGCTGACAGTCAGCCCCTGTGTGGTAACCCCGTCGGAGCACATGGGCAATGGCGGCTAACCAAGCCGGAGTGAGGACGCACACTCCCCGCGCCGCCGCCGCGCCGCCCCCGCTGTTGTTGTAGTTGTTGTTGTTGTTGTAGTTTCATGAGGGAGATGGGAGGATGCGGAGATGAGATTGTGGGGAGGTATTGGGAGGTCCTAAACTTACTACTGGTGCCATACAATCACATTCTGGTGCAACGAAGAGTCAGAATTAATGGAAACGAGTCCTTAACTGACATAGACTAAGAATAACTAGCAAGATGTCCTATAGTTGTCTACGTGAGATGCGGTGAACCTGGGTACGACATTTAATGGGGGAAAAAGGGGAAGGTCGGTTCTACAGAGTGTTGTTTACAGACAATGGGACTAGGGAATGGGGGATTGGGGATAGTTGGGGAGTATTGGGGAAATAGGGGAATATTTACAAGCGGATATGGATGGAGGACAAATCCCATATCCGCAACAATATATTGACATACAAAGATGTAAACTCATCTACAGTAACTCTAAGATGGCCATCTTATACATTCCTCACGTGAGCCCCACTCCCGACTCCCTCCATGGTCAATGTCTCTCACAATGTCTCCGTACTCCTGTAGTTCGATCTCCGCACGCGGGCGGTGAAACGAACCCCGGGCGGACGTGCTCCAAACGTGCGCGTCTCGTACCGGGGACAGCTGCTGCAGCACAGCACGTCTCGTACCGGGGACAGCTGCTGCAGCGCACACCTCCTTGCCACGCAACGGGGCAAAACCAAGCAACGCGCGCGAGGCCCAAGGTGCGACCCGTACGCGTCCTTGTAGGCGGTGAGGCGAACTGTGCCGGACGCTGAGTTCCGTGCACGAACCCACGGCAAATTGACGTGTCAAGGGGTAAGTACCCTGCGCAGGTAACTGCTTTTGTCAGACGGGCTTTCAAACGCAGCGTCAGACGCTGCTCAATATCGATACCCTCGCCTCGGAGCTCGGCGAGGAAGAGGAAGAAGATCGTCGCTTCTCCAGGACCTCGTGTCTTTTTTTCTTCCGTTTCCGGTCTCCTTTTCCCCAGAAGGGCTCCTGACCCTTTAATCACAACAACCTTTAATCGACTACACATTGATAAGCAAAGACCTGAATAGTAATTCACATGAATTCGTAACAATTGGGAGAAGGCTGATTGGTCTGTAGTTTCTAGGATCTGTTTTTGCACCTTTTTGTGCAAAGCGGTGATGTTGGCTGATTTCCAAGCAGATGGCAGATGACCTTGAGCAAAAGAGAGGGTGAAGAGAACAGAGAGATGGAGTGAAAGAGCGGAAGAACATGATTTTAGGACCCGTGGGCTGATGCCGTCAGGACCAGTTGCAGAATCAGAGTCGAGGGTTGACAGAAACTTTTCCACCTTGTCAGAAGGAAAGGACACAGAGTCCAGGAGCAGCTGGGTACGACTGGGTACGGTGGGTACAGAGAGGGATGGGTTTGGGACACAAGATTTAGAGGCAAACACAGAGTTGAGGCATTCAGCTTTTTCACGTGCAGAGTCAGCCGTGTCGCCGTTTGAGGTGAGGGAGGGGATGGAGGGGAACAAACACCAGAAACAGATTTGACCAGATGCCACCAGGATTTGGAAGAGGGAGACAGATAAGAGAGTTCGGTCTTGAGAACGGAGAGATATTGTTTCCTGGCTCTCCTGAGGGTGGACACACACTTGTTTCGGGCTTTGTGAAAGGAAATGAGATTTCCTTCCGTTGGATTTGCTTTCCAGGAGACGAAAGCAAGTTGTTTCTGGGCAACAGCCTCACCACAAGATTCCGTGTACCATGGATGGGAGGAAGGGTATGACAACTGAAGACGAGATGGGATAAATCTGTGCATGAGAGAGAGCAATTTTCTTTGGAAGAATTCCCAGGATGAGTTGATATCAGAGGCGGTAGATATGGGAGACCAGTCCAGATGATTGATGGCTGCTTGAAAACCGTACCAGTTGGCCTGAGTGAAATGCCAGACTCGTCGACGCTGAGGAGGCTCTCTGAGAATGGTCAGAGAGATGTCCACTTTAACAAGCACATGATCAGATGAGCCGATTGGAGCAGAAGAAGAGCAGCAGACATTTTCAGGGAAGTTAGTCATAACCAAGTCCAGAAGAGAAGATGCTCCGTTGACTGAGATCCGGGTCGGGAAATTGACAGATTGTGTCAGTCCAAGTGAGTCGCAGAAGTCCTTTGCTGAAGAGCCATGGCTGGTGAGAGAGGTACCCACACCCAGCCAACTGGCATGTTGACAATTGAAATCACCACATATGAGGAAGAGAGAGTTGGGATGGGTAGATAGAAGTTGGTCCATATTATCAGACAGCGAGATGTAGATGGAGTCATCACTGTTTGGTGGACGGTACAACACACATATGAACAAAAGGTGGGAGCGAAGGGGAAGCCGTAGCCAAAGGTATTCCTGGGGGTGAGGTGGAGAGAGGGCAGTGGAGGGCGAGTGAGGAAGAGAGTTTTTTATAAAGATAGCAACCCCACCTCCAGGACGAGGCTCAGGTCTATCATACCGGAGGAGGGAGTAACCTGGGAGAGATACCAAGGAATCAGAGACATCATGAAGGAGGAAAGTTTCTGTTAAGCATATCACATCTGGTTTGTCAGAAGCAACCTGTATGGAGAGATCAGTAAGGTGAGGTGATCAGGTGAGGGAGGTGGGGATACCCGGCGATGCCCGAGGGGGAGGAGCGGGGATACCCGGCGATGCCCGAGGGGGAGGAGTGGGGATACCCGGCGATGGCCAAGGGGGAGGAGCGGGGATACCCGGCGATGCCCATTGGGAGGGGCGGGGACACCCAGCGATGCCCGAGGGGGAGGAGCGGGGATACCCGGCGATTCCCGCATGGAGGGGCGGGGATACCCAGCGATGCCTGAGGGGGGGGAGCGGGGATACATGGCGATGCCCATAGGGAGGGGCGGGATACCCGGCGATGCCCGTAGGGAGGGGCAGGGATACCCGGTGATGCCCGTAGGGAAGGACGCGGATACCCGGCGATGCCAGAGAGTGAGGGAGGTGGGGATACCCGGCGATGCTCATGGGGAGGGGCGGGGATACCCTGAAATGCCCGAGGAGGAGGAGCGGGGATACCGGCGATGCCGGTAGGGAGGGTGGGGATACCCGGCGATGCCTGAGGGGGGGGAGCGGGGATACCCAGCGATGCCTGAGTTGGAGGAGCGGGGATACCCGATGATGCCCAATGGGTGAGGGGGGTGGGGATACCCAACGATGCCTGAGGGTGAGGGAGGTGGGGATACCCGGCAATGCCTGAGGGTGAGAGAGGTGGGGATACCCGACGATGCCCGAGGGAGAGCGGCGGGGATACCCAGCGATGCCTGAGAGAAGGGGAGGGGATATCCAGCTTAGCCTGAGGGGGAGGGGGTGGGGATACCCAGCGATGACCGAGGGTGTCACGACATGACGAAAACTATGTGGATACCCGAACATCACACATCTCATTCCAAAATCATTGGCATTAATATGGAGTTGGTCTCCCCTTCGCTGCTATAACAGCCTCCACTCTTCTGGGAAGCCTTTCCACTAGATGTCGGAACATTGCTGCGGGGATTTGCTTCCATTCAGCCACAAGAGCATTGGTGAGGTCGGGCACTGATGTTGGGGGATTAGGATTGGCTCGCAGTCAGCGTTCCAATTCATCCCAAAGGTGTTCAATGGAGTTGAGGTCAGGGCTCTGTGCAGGCCAGTCAAGTTCTTCCACACCGATCTCGACAAACCATTTCTGTATAGACTTCACTTTGTGCACTGGGGCATTGTTATGCTGAAACAGGAAAGGGCCTTCTCCAAACTGTTGCCACAAAGTTGGAAGCACACAATCGTCTAGATTTCTAGAATGTCATTGTATGCTGTAACATTTACATTTCCCTTCACTGGAACTAAGGGGCCCAGCCTGAACCATGAAAAACAGCCCCAGACCATTATTCCTCCTCCACCAAACTTTACAGCTGGCACTATGCATTCGGGCAGGTAGCGTTCTCCTGGCATCCGCCAAACCCAGATTCGTCCGTCGGACTGCCAGATGGTGAAGCGT
>NC_136267.1:60714319-60814319 GCF_964187855.1 Myxine glutinosa
GAGGCGTCACCATGCCTAGATCAAAAGAGCTCTCTGAGGCCTTCAGAAAGAAGGTTATAGATGCCTTCGAGTCTGGGAAAAGGATTTTAAAAGATCTCCAAACAATTTGAAGTTTTTTTTTTTGGTTTGTTTTTTGTATACTGAATCGAGGCTCGTGAAAGAGCTGACATTTACTTCACAAACAAATCAACCAGACAAACAAAATACGTATATAAAAAGAGGAAGCGGAGGACAAGATGGGGAGCGAAGGGGAAGCACACAAACACTTGAGAGCACACAACATTTGAGAGCAGGGAGATGTGTGGGAGGGAGAGGGCTTGGGGGGAGGAGGCGTGGGAAGGGGGGGGGGGGGGTGGGAGAAGTATAAAACACAAGGACACCAAGGACTTCCAGGACAGAAGTTGGTATTTCAAAAAAGTGGATTTGGGGTGAAATTAGCGGGAGTAGAAATGATCAAGGTTTTGGATGGGGGAAGATAAGAGATGGTGGTGAACAGCTGTTTTAAAGACCTGGAGGGTGGAGTGGGATTGAATAGAGTGAGGGAGTTTGTTCCAGAGGCGGGAGAAAAGAGGAATGAAAGGGTGAAGGTGAGCAGAGAGTCTTGATTTTGGCAGTTTAACCATAAGAGGGTTGCAGGCAGATCTTGTGCGACATGTAGGAATATTTCCGGGACAGAGCCCAGAGAGAGCTGGGGGGGCAAGCCCAGAGAGGAGTCGGTAGAAGACGGAAAGACCACCAACCTGCCTGCGGTGAGTGAGTGAGAGGCCCTTGGAGTTAGCTTCATCGCGGGAGATTCCAATGATTCTGAATGCTTTGGTTTCAACAGCGTGAAGACGAGCTAGGTGTGAGGCAGGAGCACCAGCCCAGAGGGGAGAGCAGTATTCCATTGAGCTATGGATGAAAGCCTTGTATTTGGTGAGGAACTCAGGTGTGCCAAGGAAGGACTTCGCACGACGGAGGATGCCCAGTCGGCGACTGGCTTTGGAGGCCAGATTTGAAATGTGGTTTTCCCAGGAAAGATCATGGCAGATAGTGAGACCCAAAAGCTTGAGTGACAGAACTTCTTGGAGAGGATTATTCAGAAAGTGGATGGGAGGGTTGTCCAGTCGGTCTTTTCGGAGAGACATCGTAAGAGTGTGAGATTTGTCAGGATTGAAAGACATGTTCCACTTGTTTGCCCAGTCTGTGATTTTGTCCAGGTCTGCAGAGAGTGAGGAGGCTGCAGACTGCCGATCTGAGGGATGAGGAATGCAGCGACAGAGAGTAGAGTCATCAGCAAAGAGATAGAGAGGATTTTCAAGAGAGTCAGAAAGATCATTGATGAAGACCAGAAAAAGCACAGGGCCCAGAACACTGCCTTGGGGAACTCCAGCCTGAACAGGAAGAGGAGATGAGAGAAACCCGTTCAGGGCCACACGTTGACTATGACTAGAGAGGACGTACGCCAGCCATGCGTGGAGATTTCCATGGATACCAAAAGAGGAGAGTTTGGTGAGCAGAGCGGGGTGCCAGACCGTATCGAAGGCACGTGATATGTCAAGGGAGACAGCTCTAATTTCCTGTTTGGCATTGAGGACCTCCATCCATTGTTGAGAAAGCAGAAGCAGCATGTCCAGAGTAGAGTGACCAGGTCTGAAACCAAATTGATGATCAGAGATCAAGCCATTGGAGAAGAGGAAAGATTTCATATCTGAAGCAATGATGGATTCTATGACTTTGCTGATAATTGGGAGAAGGCTGATTGGTCTGTAGTTGCTGGGATCTGTTTTTGCACCTTTTTTGTGCAAAGCGGTGATGTTGGCAGATTTCCAAGCAGATGGCAGATGACCTTGAGCAAAAGAGAGGGTGAAGAGAACAGAGAGAGGGAGTGAAAGAGTGGAAGAACAGGATTTTAGGACCCGTGGGCTGATGCCGTCAGGTCCATTTGCAGAATCAGAGTCGAGGGTTGACAGAAACTTTTCCACCTTGTCAGGAGGAAAGGACACAGAGTCCAGGAGCAGCTGGGTACGACTGGGTACAGAGAGGGATGGGTTTTGGACACAAGATTTAGATGCAAACACAGAGTTGAGGCATTCAGTTTTTTCACGTGCGGAGTCAGCCATGTGGCCGTTTGAGGTGAGGGAGGGGATGGAGGGGGAACAAACACCAGAAGCAGATTTGACCAGACGCCACCAGGATTTGGAAGAGGGAGACAGATAAGAGAGTTCTGTCCTGAGAATGGAGAGATATTGTTTCCTGGCTCTCCTGAGGGTGGACACACACTTGTTTCGGGCTTTGTGGAAGGAAATGAGATTTCCTTCCGTTGGATTTGCTTTCCAGGAGACGAAAGCAAGTTGTTTCTGGGCAATAGCCTCACCACAAGAAATCCGTGTACCATGGACGGGAGGAAGGGTATGACACCTGAAGACGAGATGGGATAAATCTGTGCATGAGAGAGAGCAATTTACTTTGGAAGAATTCCCAGGATGAGTTGATGTCAGAGGCGGTAGAGATGGGAGACCAGTCCAGATGATTGATGGCTGCTTGAAGACCGTGCCAGTTGGCCTGAGTGAAATGCCAGACTCGTCGACGCTGAGGAGGCTCTCTGAGAATGGTCAGAGAGATGTCCACTTTAACAAGCACATGATCAGATGAGCCGATTGGAGCAGAAGAAGAGCAGCAGACATTTTCAGGGCAGTTCGTCATAACCAAGTCCAGAAGAGAAGATGCTCCGTTGACTGAGATCCGTGTCGGGAAATTGACAGATTGTGTCAGTCCCAGTGAGTCACAGAAGTCCTTTGCTGAAGAGCCATGGCTGGTAAGAGATGTACCCACACCCAGCCAACTGGCATGGTGACAATTGAAATCACCACATATGAGGAAGAGAGAGTTGGGATGGGTAGACAAAAGTTGGTCCATATTATCAGACAGCGAGATGTAGATGGAGTCATCACTGTTTGGCGGACGGTACAACACACATATGAACAAAAGGTGGGAGCGAAGGGGAGGCCGTAGCCAAAGGTATTCCTGGGGGTGAGGTGGAGAGAGGGCAGTGCAGGGCGAGTGAGGAAGAGAGTTTTTTTTATAAAGATAGCAACCCCCCCCCCCCCCCCCCCCCTCCAGGACGAGGCTCAGGTCTATCATACCAGAGGAGGGAGTAACCTGGGAGAGATACCAAGGAATCAGAGATATCATGAAGGAGGAAAGTTTCTGTTAAGCAGATCACGTCTGGTTTGTCAGAAGCAACCTGTATGGAGAGATCAGTCAAGTTTGAGCGAAGCCCCCGGATGTTTGAGGTCCATACTGTTAAAGAAGAGGAAGGGGGAGCATCGGATACAGAACAGGGGGGGAGCGGTCGGGTAAGATGTGGAAGAGGAGGAAGAGGTAGGGAGAGCTGTTGAAGGTGTGTCAGAGATTTCAGAATAGCTTGGAGAAAGGGAAGAATGGGGCGGACAAAAGGTTTGATGGTGATTGGGTGAGGCGCAGTGAGGTGTTATTTGAGGAGGGGGAAGAGTGAGGCAGAAGGTTGAGGGAGATGAAGGTGAAAGTTGTCAGGGGGAAGAAGCGGGGAGGACGCTTTGAGGAGGAGGGGTGAGAGGGGAGTCTAGAAAGGGGAGGAGTGAGGGAGAGTCTCGGAGGGGAGAGGTGTGGGGGGAGTTTAGGAGGGAAGGGGCAAGGGGGGAGATCTGAAAGGGATGGGTGATGGGTAAGATTTGGAGGGGAGGGGCAAGGGAGAAGATTTGAATGAGATGGGTGATGGGGATGATTTGGAGGGGAGGGGCAAGGGGGTAGATTTAGAGGGGAGGGGTGATGGGGAAGTTTTGGAGGAGAGGGGTGATGGGGAAGTTTTGGAGGGAAGGGGTGATGGGGAAGATTTGCAGGGGAGGGGCAAGGGGGAAGATTTGAAAGGGATGGGTGATGGGGAATATTTGGAGGGGAGGGGCAAGGGGGAATATTTGAAAGAGATGGGTGATGGGGAAGATTTGGAGGGGAGGGGCAAGGGGGTGGATTTGGAGGGGAAGGGTGATGGGGTAGTTTTGAAGGGGAGGGGTGATGGGGAAGTTTTTGAGGGAAGGGGTGATGGGGAAGTTTTGGAGGGAAGGGGTGATGGGGAAGATTTGGAGGGGAGGGGTGAGATTGGATTTTGAAAAATGTACGATTAATGGGAAACGAACATTTATTGCAAAATGAGTTTCTTGAGACCTTCGAGTCAAAAATACGTTTGAGGATGCTGAAGAATGGGTGGAGTTCTGGAGAGTTTAGGGAATGTATGAAAGAGGCACTGTAACTGTAAGAGATGGAATATTTTTTTGGAATGAATAGATTTGGTGAGCAAGTCGAAAGCATCCTTTTATAGAAGAAGAAGAAAAAGGTGTTATAGTATATGACAGAATACAGTTCTTCAGGGGACAGTTGAAACATTTTTTAACGACGTGAACACGTGATAACGAACAACGTGGTCGAAGAACGAACGAACAAATAAGAACGAACAACGGATAAGAACAGAGAAGGGAATTTTTTTTTGTTGTTGTTTTGTTTTGTTGAGATGAAAACAGAGACAGAGACCGAACGTGAAACGTGAAAAATAGAGACCGAAAGTAATTGCGAGCGCAATCGAAGAAACCGCTGAGACAGAAACAAAGCCTCAAGCCAAGGTCAGACATGGTAGCCTACTAGTACTACACTAGGCCTCAGAATACACGACACGAACTAACCGACGATTCTGTACACAGGTATGAAAAACCAACACCAAGAATACTATTAAAGACACACCAACAGTTACACACACCGAAAGAAAGATACAGTTTCGACAAAAACACAATTGTGAAAAGTTACTTAACTTCGAAAGCGTGCGCGCATGGACAGCTTTGAAGAGACGTGACCTCAAATCTTGCACATGCGCAGAAGGAATCCAAAGAATGCTGGATGTTCCAAAGAATGCTGGATGATTTGGTGAAATTCTCCAAAGACACTCCTTGTCCCAGAGAATCCTGGATGATGTGATGAAATTCTCCAAAGACACTCCTTGTCCCAGATAATCCTGGATGATGTGATGAAATTCTCCAAAGACACACCTTGTCCAAGAGAATCCTGGATGATGTGATGAAATTCTCCAAAGACACACCTTAATTCGGACAGATGAATGAAATCAATCATTCGACTGCCCGGAAGATCATCTCCAAATGGAGAAGATTCCAAATAACTGCCAACTTGTTCAGGCCAGGCCGCCCCATCAAGTTCAGCCCGAGAGCAGACCGCAAGATGCTGAAAGAAGTCTCTAAGAACCCCAGAATGTCATCACGGGACCTACAGGTAGCTTTTGCCACTGTTGATGTCAAAGTGCACGAGTCTACCATTAGAAAGAGGATGCACACATTTGATCTACATGGGAGATGTGCCAGGAGGAAACCTTTGCTGTCCAGAAAGAACATCAGGGCAAGACTAAAGTTTGCCAATGAACACCGAGGCAAAGACCAGCACTTCTGGAACAATGTGCTATGGACAGCTGAGTCTAAGGTAGAGCTATTTGGCCACAGTACCAGACGACATGTCTGGCGAAAACCAAAGACAGCATTTGACCACAAGAACCTCATACCAACCGTAAAGCATGGTGGTGGAAATATTATGGTTTGGGGCAGCTTTGCTGCATCAGGGCCTGGGCAGCTCACCATCATAGAATCCACTATGAATTCTTAATTGTACCAGAGTGAGCTTGAGGATAATGTGAGGCCATCTGGCGGAAAGTTGAAGGTCAACCGAAGGTGGACCTTGCAACATGACAATGACCCTAAACATACCAGTAAATCCACCAAGGAATGGCTGAAAAGAAAGAAATGGAGGGTTCTGGAATGGCCAAGTCAAAGCCCGGATCTAAATCCCATCGATATGTTGTGGGGGGGATTTGAAACGAGCTGTGCATGCAATTGTGCATTCTGTGCAACAATTATTTGTTGAATAAATTATTGCAAAGCCAATTTTTCATTGTTTATTGTTCAATTAGATCACCTTTATCTATAGATACTGTTTAAATGAAGATCAAATATTGATATGTCCACATATGTTAAAAAGATTTAAAAAACATTTTATGGGGTGTACTTACTTTTTCCACATGCGAAATTTGCATTTATGTTTATTTAAATTATACAATAGACTACAAAATGTAAATGTTTCATGATATTTGTTATATTATATTGTGGCGGACACAAAAGCCCACTGGCGTGGTGACATCATTCCGCTCACCAAGTGGGCGGTGGCCACGCCCGAGGGGTAGGCGTGGCCTCATGATATACACCGGGAGCGCAGCCCGGAGCGCGCCAGTGTTACAGTGAGCTCCTGAAATAAAGACGCTTATAAGTTACCACTTGGCCGCTTCCTCCTTGCTCGCAAGCAGCGCGCGTAACGCCGCGCTTTACTGGTGATCCCCTTGACGTTGGATCTGCCGGAGCGATCCTTCCACACGCGACGCCATTGCCATGGCCAACTTCATCAAACTTCCCGAATTTTGGGAGGCTCAGGCCGAAGTCTGGTTCGTCCAGGCCGAAGCCCAATTTCAGCTTCGGCGCCTCACCGGCGATGACACGTGCTATTGCCACGTCGTTGCCTCCCTCGGGCCCGGCACGGCCGCTCGAGTTGTGTCCGTCCTTCGCCACCCACCGGACGGCCACAAGTACGAGGCACTCAAGCGGCTACTCCTAGCCACGTTCGGCCTCACGGACGACGCACGGGCCGACCGCCTCCTGGATCTCCCCGAGCTCGGTGACACGCGCCCGTCGGTCCGAATGGACCATATGCTGTCACTGTTGGGCGACGAAGCCCCCGGTTCTCTATTCCGGGCGCTTTTCCGTCACCAACTTCCAGCGCAGGTTCGCCTCGTGTTGGCCGGGACCGGGCTAACGGAACCCCGAGCATTGGCAGCCGAGGCGGACAAGTACTTCGCCGCTTCGGACACGCGGGCGAGAGTCGGCGTGGCCGTCACGGCCTTCGTGGCTGATGCTGCTGATGCTGCTGCTGATGCTGCTGATCCACAGCATCAGCTTATACAGCATACGCAGCATGCTGATACGCACCTCGTGACCGCCGCCACGCCCCGCCCACCGCCACGGCAAAAACCGCCACCGCGGGGAAACCCACCAACTCCACCGGCCTGGCGGAGCCAGCCGCGCTCCTCCAGCTCCACCACCTGGTGCTGGTTCCACGCCAAGTTCGGCCACGAAGCTCGGCAGTGTCATCCGCCATGCTCCTTCAACAGGTCGGGAAACGCCTGGGCCGGCGCTCAATAGTGGCGATGAGCGCCGGCCGTTCGAGCAGCCTGCTGTTCATAACGGACACCTTCTCCGGGCGCCGTTACCTGTGCGACACGGGAGCGCAGGTGAGTGTCGTTCCCGCCGGCACGTCAGACAAGCACGCCGCGGGTGGGGGCCCCGCGCTGCTTGCCGCGAACGGGACGCCCATCCGTACGTACGGAAAACGCTGCCTCTCTCTGCGGTTCGGAGGGCAGGTTTTCCGATGGACGTTCGTCACCGCCGACGTGCCCATGGCACTGCTTGGCGCAGACTTCCTGTGCGCTAATGGGCTCCTGGTCGACGTCAAGCGCAGACGTCTTGTCCAGGCCGAGACGTTCAGCTCGCTTGCTTGTGCGTTGCCCAGCTCGACGAGCGGCTTGCCAAGCGGCTTGCCGAACGGTTCGGTTCCGGCCACGTTGGTCTGTACGCTTCCAGCAGCGGACGCATTCACCCGCCTCCTCGCCGGCTTCCCGGCCCTCACGCGGCCCACCTTCTCGGCGGGGGCCGTCAAGCACGGGGTGGCCCATCACATCCCCACCGTCGGGCCACCGGTCTACGCCCGGGCACGCCGCCTCGAGCCGACGAAGCTGGCGGTGGCAAAAGCGGTGTTCGCTACCCTGGAGCGACTCGGCATCGTTCGGCGCTCAGAGAGCGCTTGGGCGTCGCTGCTGCACATCGTGCCGAAGCCCGGCGGGGGATGGCGACCGTGCGGGGACTATCGCCGTCTCAATGACGCCACGACTCCCGACCGCTACCCCGTCCCCCACATTCAGGACTTTTCTGCCCGTTTGGCGGGCATGTCCTTCTTCTCGAAGGTGGACCTCATACGCGGCTACCATCAGGTCCCCGTCAGGCCGGAGGACGTCCCGAAGACGGCGGTCATCACGCCATTCGGACTCTTCGAGTTCCTGCGCATGCCCTTCGGTCTGAAGAATGCGGCTCAGGCGTTCCAGCGACTGATGGATAGCGTCCTGCGTGACTTGGATTTTGTCTACGTCTACCTGGACGATGTCCTCGTCGCCAGCGCGTCCCGCGAAGAGCACCTACGCCACCTCCGCACGCTCTTCGAACGCCTGGGCCAGCATGGCCTGATTGTGAATCCCGCAAAGTGCCGGTTCGGCGCCACCATAATCGATTTTCTGGGGCACCGTGTCACCAGGCACGGAGCCGTCCCCCTGCCGGCCAAGGTGGAGGCGGTGAAGGGGTTTCCGCGCCCCCGCACGATCAGAGGGCGGCAGGAGTTCCTGGGCATGGTGAACTTTTACCATCGGTTCCTGCCCCGTATCGCCCAGCTCCTGCGCCCCCTGCACGAAGCTCTCCGAGGTAAGCCGGGCAAAGGCGACGTTACCTGGACCGAGCAGATGGACACGGCGTTCACGGGCGCGAAGCTCGCCTTGGCTAACGCCACCATGCTCGCGCACCCGGCGCCCGATGCACCGATCGCCCTCACCACCGATGCCTCGGACTACGCGGTGGGTGCGGTGCACGAGCAATGGGTGTGTGGAGCTTGGCAACCGCTGGCGTTCTTTAGCCGGCAGCTTCGCCCGCCCGAACGCCGTTACAGTACCTTCGACCGCGAGTTGCTCGGGCTTCACTTGGCGGTCAGGCACTTCCGCCATCTGCTCGAGGGCCGTGCGTTCACTGCCTTCGTCGACCACAAGCCGCTGATCTTCGCGATGGGCAAGGTCACCGAGCCGTGGTCGGCCCGGCAGCAGCGTCACCTCTCGGCCGTGTCCGAGTACATGACGGACATCCAGCACGTCGCGGGGAAGGACAACTCGGTGGCGGATTGCCTTTCCCGAGCCGTCGCCCACGCAGTCCACCTCGGCATCGACTATGCCCGGATGGCAGCGGACCAGGCCGCTGACCCCGACGTCCAGGCCTTGCGGACCGCCGTCACGGGCCTCCGCGTCACCGAGGTGGCGTTCGACGGCGCGGGCGCGGCCCTCTTGTGCGACGTCTCCCTCGGGCGTCCTCGCCCCATCGTGCCCGCGGGCTGGCAGCGCCAGGTGTTTGACGCCATCCACGGCCTGTCCCACCCGGGCGCGAGGGCCTCCCAAAGGCTGATCGCCGACAAGTTCGTCTGGCATGGCCTCCGGAAGGCCGTCCGCGGCTGGGCCAGGACGTGCCTCGCGTGCCAGCGCGCCAAGGTGCACCGGCACACCCAGGCCCCGTTGGCCCCGTTCACGGTGCCGGAACGCCAGTTTGACCACGTCCACGTGGACCTGGTGGGACCTCTGCCCCCCTCGCGGGGTTTCACCTACGTCCTCACCATGGTGGACCGCACCACCCGGTGGCCGGAGGCCGTGCCCTTGGCGTCGACAACGGCGGCCGATGTCGCGCAGGCTTTCATCGCCACCTGGGTCGCCCGGTTCGGCGCCCCCTCAGACATCTCGTCCGACCGCGGCCCCCAGTTCACCTCGGAGCTCTGGGGGGCAGTCGCGCAGGGGCTCGGGGTCCGGCTGCACCGAACCACGGCCTACCACCCCCAGGCTAACGGCCTGTGTGAGCGATTTCACCGCTCATTGAAGGCCGCGCTCCGGGCCACCCTCCGCGACGGCGGCTGGGTCGACAGGCTCCCCTGGGTCCTGCTGGGCCTCCGGACGGCGCTCCGCTCTGCAAGAGACCGCCCAGAGGTTCGCCCCGGTGCCAACGGCATGCCACGGGCACCCACCGACGCATGTCGCCCCGGAGCTTCGCACGGCGGAGTACGTCTTCGTCCACCATGATGCCCACCGGACACCACTGCGGCCCCCGTACGACGGGCCTTTCCGCGTGCTGGAGACCGGGGCGAAGCACTTCACCCTGGACATCGGCGGTACTCCTGACCGTGTTTCGGTAGACCGCCTCAAGCCGGCCCACCTCGACGTGGACCATCCACCGCCAGTGGCCCGACCCCCACGTCGGGGCCGCCCCCCTTCGGGCGGACCCCCGGCACCGCCCAGCCCCGCCGCCACGCCGCCCCCCGGTCCTGCACCCATCCCAGGGGCAGCCAGGGGCATCCCACCTGGCATCCCTGCACCCCGGACGCCGCCGATCGCCAGGGGGCGCTTCGGCCGGGTCATTCGTCTGCCCCGCAAACTGGCCCTCCAGGTGCGCGGGAATTCTGGGGGGGCGCGTGTGGCGGACACAAAAGCCCACTGGCATGGTGACATCATTCCGCGCACCAAGTGGGCGGTGGCCACACCCGAGGGGTAGGCGTGGCCTCATGATATACACCGGGCGCGCAGCCCAGAGCGCGCCAGTGTTACAGTGAGAGCCTGAAATAAAGATGCTTATAAGTTACCGCTTGTCCGCTTCCTCCTTGCTCGCAAGCAGCGCGCGTAACGCCGCGCTTTAATATCACCTTTATCTATCAATATTGCTGAAATGAAGATCAAATAGCTGTAGGCTATATTGAAATATGTTGAAAAAGTCAAAACTTTACATGGGGTGTACGTACTTTTTCACGTGACTGTATGTACCACCATATATCTATCACCGGCACCGATCTTGTCTGGCAAGATGCGTTTTACCTGACAAAGTTAAATAAATAAAAAACTAACACCAGAACGAGAATCCCAGCCTCGCTTAAATAAATGCATATGTACACTTAGTTATAAACTCGCAAGATATGGTAAATTTTGTCAGATTTCACTCCATATTTGGACATTATTTAGTCTACAGCATCCAATCCTCATATCCGAATTCAGATTTTTATGATAGGCTTAAATTATGTAATGATATTCTGTCGTGTTTCCAAGGCAAGGCACGTTTGAGGAGGCCAAAACAAAATGGCGGCTTAAGAACTCAGCGAGGTGCAGTGGGCTGACCAAGATGGCGGGCCGCCATATTGGTAAACCACCACATCGGATTTTTTTCTTATGAGCACCTCGTTAATCATCTTCAAAAAGGGTGTTATAACACACCCAAACACCCAGTTTTCATCCTTGCAATCTGTTGGAGGTCCAGGTGTATGCTTGCAAAGTTTGGGGCCACCAGGTTTCATGGTTTTGGAGTTATGGAGACGACAGACGGACAGACGGATGGACGGACACTGCCTTTTATTACTATTATAGATGTATCGCTTTTCGCCCGAACTCTCAATGGTGAAGGATCACTTAAAAATTAAATAATTATCGTATCCGAATCCATAGTCACATCTTCACCAAAATTGAATCAATTCGTCTTTGTCACACACCCAATCGGTCCACCAGGTTTCATCCAAATCTGTCCATAACTTTTTGAGGTATCCTGCTATATATCGTTGTTGGCCCTATCTCCCAATGGTGAAGAATTACTTTAAAAATTATACTAGTCGGATCCGAATCCAGATCTTCACCAAAATCTAATGTCCTTGTCACATACACTACCCCTCTGCCAAATTTCGTCCAAATCCGTCCACAACTTTATTGAGATATCTTGTTCACAGACAGACAAACAGACAAACAAACAAACAGACAGCCATGGGTGAAAACATAATGTCCATCCACCGTCGATGGCGGAGGTAACGATAAACTTTTGATATAAACTTGGAAAACACTACAGAGAAATGGTTTCCTGATTATTATTTTTTCCAAAGAAACAGCGTGAACAAGAACAAAGCATTAGCCTCTATTATTCTTCTTCTTCATCAAATCATGATGGAGAAACTCGGCTCTCATGAGATTGCCAAATCATCAACATCAAAAAACAAAATTTTATTATTCCCTGCATTTTTGGCAACATATACTGCCTAGATCTTCTTCAAACTCACGAGAAACCATTTATTGAAACTCGGAAAACATTACAGAGAAACAATCCGTTTCTGATCATTCTTCTTCTTCTTCAAAAACACGTGTCCCCCAAATGCCTCGTCTGTTACAAATGTCGTGCTATATATTTTTTTCACCCCCTTTTTGTGTCATCTGCTTTCATGATACAACCCGTCACTTCCACATAAATAAATACATAAAAATTATCACTCATCAACCTCATGTTGGAGTACCGCCATATTGGTTTGAGCTTTGAAAAAGATCAATGGAGCTTTTGTGCTCTTGTGTAACTTGATATATTTTTGAACTGAATTATGACAATTCCCATTTGAAAGACCTCTGTTTGAAGGTAAAACGTTGGAATTGTAGTTTTGATGTACTTTATGCATGTATGTGTTGATTGCCTCAACAAATTAACCAGCAGGATCGACGTGAAGGCTTCCGCAGCAAAGCCTCGGTACTCCATGGGGAAATCTCTGAGTTATGAAAGCAAAATAATTGTGAGAATTACAATGATTAAAGGAACGACGGGACGAGTGAACTCCAAGTGCTCATCATCAAATTCCTGATCTTCATAAGAATGAATCACTAATCCGTCCCTTATCAACCATTCCGTTGGAGTACTTGTATGAGTGCTTAAGCTACTTGGTGAGTGCTCTACAGTGTTATTGGTAACTAGCAGGGTTATCTGTTGTTGCTGGGGGGAGGGGGGAGGGGTGGGCGGGTAAATGAGAATGGGGGACAGGAGAGCTGGCGAGGCGGCAGGGAGGAGGAGGGAGGGGGAGGTCAGAAGGCTTTATTTAAAATGGTGAGTTGAGGGGATGCTGGTTTGGGTTTATTTAAGAAGGGAGTTAATGCGATTCCAGGTTGGGTTTATATAAAATGGTGAGTTGAGGCAATGTCGGTGGGTAAAGGGGTCTTAAAGGGTCTTAAACATCCCACGATTTTCTTCATGAAGAGCAAGCATGGATTCAGGTTTTCAAGCTCTTCATCTCAGTTTTCTTTATTAGTAAATATTTTTGCCATTTTAGATAATTCTGTCATTCAATTCATGAGAAATACCCCACTCCAGATGACGTAGGTGGGTGATGTACATCATCAGGGGTTAAAAGTGCATAAAGGTAAACAAAAATTATGAGACCATCGTGATGTTTTATGCATTTGAAAGAAACTTGTGCAGCAAAATTCTGAAAATCCAGCAAGTTTTCAGGATGAAAAACATTAATTTCTCTCCTTACTGATGATGAATGCACCGCTGACGTTATGAGTGGCCCTTTGTGTTGCAGAAAAAATATATATTAACTCCAAATTTATCTTCAAAATTTGATGCCGGGCAATATGCAGAATCCCCCTTGCAGATATAAGATAATGTAAATAAATTATTCACCCGGAAGTACAAAACTTGGGTTAAAGGTGTAAAACCTTTTGCACATTCCAGTCGTATTTGCTAACACCTGTCTCATTCCAAAACCTTTCAAGACCATAAAACGCACAATGATGACCTTGACACAGGCCTACATGGAAACTCATAGGCTTCGCTGTGGGAAGAAGGAACGAGGTGAATGTATATTATTATGAAAAGGGGAATTTACAGGAAATGGTTTTTTTTTTTAAGTTTCTGGTAAAGTGTTCGGTCTCTCATCTCAGAATCAGTTACCAAATTCTGGCTTCTTTTGTCTGGCGTTGTCTTTCAACATCTTGGCAACGATCAGCATACCGGACAATTATGTCCTATATTGGAGAAGACAGAGCCATGTTATATCAACATTAGAATTCCACAATAATGAACATTACAAATATATGAAGAAGAAATCAAACTGTGACAGTCTTTAAGGATCTGGATAACGATGTAATCTCAGGAGAAAAATGGTCATGTTATTGGCATATCTTGGTCGGAGGCCAAGTCCAAAAAGTTCTGCTTCTTGTACACCGCAGACAGGTTGCTGGACTTTTGTGTTATACTCGCAAAAGTATCTGGCATCGCCGGGCAATGCAGAGATGCTTTGTGCCAGGAATACCAAGAGAGGGGGGAGAGAGAGAGAAGGGGATGGAAGCGAAGGGGATGGGAGCGAAGGGGAGGATGGAGGGGAATGGTCGGAGAGGGGAAGAGGAGGGGAAGAGGCGGGGAGGAAGTGGAGTGGGAACCAGGGGAGAGTAGCGGGACAGGGGACCAGTGAGGGAGGGGGTAGGAGAGGGGAAGGTGGAGATGAGAGGGAGGGGGAGGGTACGGAGGAGGAGAGGGAGGCGAAAAGCGGAAGGGGAGAGGAGAGGGGAATGGGGAGGAGAGGAGTGAGGGGGTAAGAAGAGTAGGGGTGAGAGGAGAGTGAGGGGAGAGAAGTGAAGGGTGGCGAAAGGAGGGGGAGGAGTAAGGGGTGGAGAGGAGTGAGGGTGGAAGAGGATTTAGGGAGGCAAGAGGAAAGTGAGGACAGAGAGGAGTGAAATGGGGAGAGGAGAGTGAGGGGTAGAGAGGAGTGAGGATAGAGAGGTGTTAGATTTGGAGAGAAGTGAGGGGTGGGGAAAGGAGAGGAGTGAAGGGGGGAGAGGAGAGTGAGGGTTTATACCATTTTGTAAAACTCCTCATGCAGCATCTAACCAAGATGTCCAAATGTCATACATGTCTTTGCCCATGGGTTCCCATGGGTGTCTCACTGGTCTAATAAATAAAATTAATTGGATGTCTGTCCGTTCACGTTTTTTGTAAAGACCGATGATCGACAACCACCAAATCTGGCACACAGACGAAGTCCGACCCAAGGATTGGCCTAAGGGTATTTTCTTCCACCTCCTCAGCATTTAAAGACCTCGAAGACCCCTGACACCCTTCTTTATATGTTTTTTCCATGCTGGAGAGCTGACTTTTTACATACTTGGGAGATTCGACTCCTGAAGACCCCCAAGACCCATACCACCAGGAAGACCCTTTAAAACCCCAAATCCCCTTTGGACACCAAAGACCCTTAGGACACCAAAGACCCCTGCTGACTAAGATTCTTTAAGACCCAGAGCACCCATAACATCCCGAATACTCCTTAACTCCTCAAATACCCTTAATGTCCACAAACTGATGCTGACAGTTGAGGCCCCGTTTAATGTCCATCCGAGGGACGGCACACACATTGATGAACCGTCCTGCCTGTGACACACCGGGACGACAGCTTATAGCTGGGTCAGGATTCGATCCCGGGCTGGGAAAGTCAGAGGTGGGTGTGTGTACCTTGAGGCTATCCTGCTGGCATGTCCCATTCGTAGGCAAGACAAATCACAAGTGTAGCCAAGAAAATGGTGATAGTGTTTCATTCTTTCTTTGCAGGCTGGTAAGTTGTGAATGATAGCACTTTACAAAATAATCTTCTGGAAATAGTTCAGTGCGTTTTTGGACATGGCACGAGATAAGATGTTAACAGATCAAAAGAGTCGGACGGTCCAGTAAAATTATTTATTCACTAGAATAGATACACCATGGTTAATGCAACACGATGTGATTCCCATTACTGCAACCAATCCTGATTAGGGGACAAGGAAGCAATACTAAACTTTCGAACATTGTATCACTGAGCTCGTGTTTTCCTTTTTTTTTTTGAACTCCATTAAACTTTGGAGCATTGCATCACTTCTCTCATGTTTTCAAACAGACACCGATGTGTAACGACATGGCCACGAGTACCCCAATTTAAGTGAGGGCGACGATGTTCTGTAGGGACATTTAAACACACAAGTGTTTACAGAAAGGCCACAAACTCTCATTGTGTCGAAGCCGAAAGTTCTGGAATCGTGTAACTCAATCAAGAGGATTGAATTGCTGAATCTATGGGATGGAGAAAGTGCAAAGCAAAACAATGATCACATGGGTAAGATGTTCACCAAAAAATATCTGCAGAGAACATTGCTTATATTTGATAAAAGCATTGTTGCTTTCTAACACACAAGCCGTGCCCACCCACCGATTCGCTGACTAGTAACCGATTCGCTGACGAGTGATCGATTCGTTGACGAGTGACCGATTCGCTAACGAGTGATCTATTCGCTGACGAGTGACCGATATGCTGACGAGCGACTGATTCGCTGACGAGTGACCGATATGCTAACGAGTGATCTATTCGCTGACGAGTGACCGGTATGCTAACGAGTGATCTATTCGCTGACGAGTGACCGACATGCTGACGAGCGACTGATTCGCTGACGAGTGACCGGTATGCTGACGAGCGACTGATTCGCTGATGAGTGACCGATTTGCTAACGAGTGATCTATTCGCTGATGAGTGACCGATTCGCTAACGAGTGATTTATTCGCTGATGAGCGACTGATTCGCTGACGAGTGACCGATTCGCTGACGAGTGATTGATTTGCTGATGAGAGACCTATTCGCTGACGAGTGACAGATTTGCTGATGAGTGGCCGATTTGTTGATGAGTAACCGATTCGCTGATGAGTGACCGATTTGCTGATGAGTGATAGATTTTCTGAGTGACCGATTTGCTGATGAGTGACCGATTCGCTGACGAGTGACCGACTCGCGGATGAATGACCAATTCGCTGACGAGTGACCGATTCGCTGACGAGTGATTGATTCGCTGACGAGTGACCGATTCACTGACGAGTGACTGATTTGCTAACGAGTGACCGATTCGCTGACGAGTGACCGATTCGCTAACGAGTGACCTATTCGCTGACGAGTGACTGATTTGCTGACGAGTGACTGATTCGCTGTCGGCTGACGAGTGAACGATTCGTTTGACGAGGGGCCCGATTCGCTAACGAGTGATATATTTGCTGACGAGTGATCTATTCGCTGATGAGTGACCGATTCGCTGACAAGTGACCGATTCGCTGACGAGTGACCGATATACTGACGAGTGACCGATTCACTGATGAGTGACCGATTCGCTGACGAGTGACCGATTCGCTGATGTTACGGATTCGTCACTTCCGTCGTTGTGGTTTTCATCCACTGCAAGCATTTTTGGTTCCATGCACTACTATTTTTATCGTTTGAGTGAAATGGAGATAACTGTTTTCAAAAGGTAAAAAAAATTAGTGTTTTAAAAGAAACCGGAAACCGGATTGGGAGAGATGGGAAGAAGAAGAGGAGGAAGCGAAAAGCGGAGCAAGAGAGGTCGGGAAGAAAAAGCCGAGCTGCTTTGAGGTCTCGAGGAGACGCTGGCGAACGTGGGTCACGAGCTAACTTTGGTTTTCCCGGGAAAGGGATTCCTGTGACAGTGGTTATCGCTGTGACAGATAAACCTGCGTGACGGGTTTTGCGGTTGATTCCGAAGAGAATCGTTGTTGGAGAGCAGGTATGCCTCCATTACGGGCCTGCCTGCCATTTCGCCTCGCTCCCGCCATTTCGCATCGCTCCAGCCTTTTCACCTCGCTCCAGCCATTTCACCGCACCTAGCTGTTAGCCTGGTTTGCGTGTGTAATGTGGATTTCGAGTGGGAATTTGCGGTTCTCCGTTTTGGAGCCGCTGAACGTTCATACCCGAAGGTGTGATTTCCCAGTCGCCTTTTGGGGGCACCTTTGTGCCTCTTTGGCAGCGTTGACTGTCAGCCGACCTGGATTCTGGTCTCGATACGACCTTTTTCTTGCGATCACCGGAGCGTGGATCGACTTTGGCTTGGTGCTGGGACAGAGACTTTGGGGAATGTTCTTTTCGCTCACTTGGAGCACAGTGAGTTATTGAGTAAGAAACTGATGGTACCATCATAGGAATTATATGGTATTTTGGTTGTGCAATTGAAAGAATATTGTACTTGTGCTGTTATTCTTGTGTGACATTAATACAATACTTGTTTTTTGGTAACAATTGGTTGGTGTGGTTTCACCATTGGTCATTGACACACATAATAACACATCTTTCTGTCGTGACTCCTTTCGGGGCTCGGAGGTACACCATGACTGGGGTTTGGGGAGGAGCACGTAACAGAAATTGGGGGCCTCGTCCGGGATAGAATTCCCTAACATTCCCAAAATTCCCAATTTTTCTAACATTCCCAAATTTTTCAAAAAATTAGAAAATTTTGAGTGAAGGTGAACAGGTGCTAACTAATAGTCACCATGGTGTTTGACGCAGAAAAGTTTGCGACGTCCCCTAATGAAGCACAGTTCCAGGCGTTAAAAAGATCAGAACTCATGATATTGGCCAAATATTGTAACTTGGAGGTCCGAGTTAGTATGAAGAAAGCAGAGATTCAGACATTGGTGGTAGAATCTCTAGTGGGACAAGGAACATGGGAAGAGGTAGCCTTGGATTGGTTACCAGAGGAAAAAGGAAATGTGGAGCTCCGGAAAATGGAGATGCAACTGCAGAGCCAGGAAAGGTTAAAATAGTTGGAATCGAAAGCGGAAAAGGAAAGAGCAGAACGTGAACGAGAACTCGAGGAGAGAAGAGCCGAGGAAAGAGCAGAGGAAAGGAGAGCTGAAAAGGAAAGAACAGAACAGGAACGAGAACTCAAGGAAAGAAGAGCAGAGAAAAGAGCAGAACAGGAACGAGAACTCGAGGAAAGAAGAGCAGAGGAAAGAGCAGAGGAAAGGAGAGCCGAAAGGGAGTTAAAGGAACGGGACATGGATTATCAGAGGGAACTTAAACTCAAGGAGCTGGAATTACTGGGGGAACGGAGAGCAGTAGTATCCATGCCGGCTTGTTCGACAACCAGTCAGAACTCTTGGGATGTTGGGAGGCATGTGAGGCTGGTTCCACCCTTCAATGAAAAGGAGGTAGCCAAGTTCTTTTTACACTTTGAGAAGGTGGCTCAAATGTTAAAATGGCCTGTGGGGTCCTGGACTATATCAGTACAAAGTGTTCTGGTGGGTAAAGCTCAAGATATATTTTCGGCTTTACCGATTGACCAATGTGCAGATTATGAGATCGTGAAGAAAGCCATTCTCAAAGCCTATGAATTGGTCCCTGAAGCTTACCGACAAAAATTCAGGAATGCCAGGAACAGGGAGAGTGAGACCCATGTGTAGTTTGCCAGAATGAAGGAAACTATGTTTGATAGGTGGTGTGACTCGAAGGAGATTGGGAAAGACTTCAACCTTTTACGACAGTTGATCTTGGTGGAGGAATTCAAACAGTGTTTCCACGTGGACATTAAAGTGCATCTGGCTGAAAAAAAGGTACTGGAGTTGTATGAGGCAGCAACAGTGGCAGATGACTATGCCTTGACACACAGGATGGGGTTCCACAAACCTAACTTCCCGCCTGGAGTTAGCCAGGGGAGTTATGGTAAATCCGGATCAGAGAACAAATTTTCATGGAGGCGGCCCAGAGAGGACTATTAGTCAGGTTCACTATGTCAATAAATTATATTTCGTTCAAAATCATGGTAGATTAGCAAACCTATACATTTTTGGAAAGGTTATAGCATAAGGAAACTAACAATCAATGTTTACATTTGGAGAGATACCTGTATGGCGGCCATTTTGGATTTTCAAAATGGCCACTGTAAAATACATATTTTGTTCTATTTCTGCCTCTAATTACCCTAAAAACTTTTAAAAATATACTAAACCTATATTTTCAGGGACAAGGAATCCAATGAAAGTATCAAATTAGTGCTTTGGGGAATGGTAAGACACGAATCAAAGGTTTTGAATTGCAAAATACTGTCTTTATATTCGCGATAAGTTGCATAATCAAATACATGTTATCATTTTGTACAGGCAGTTAATAACATCAAAATGTGTCACAATAATTCATATCACCAAACATACACAGGCAGTCAGCAAAATCATATATACACATGCAGTCAGTATAACTTCACATCTACACAGGCAGTCAATGACAAAATATACACAGGCAGTCAATGGCATCATACATACACGATTACAGAATATGCCATTTAGAGTTCGTCATCACTGTCCTGTGTGTCGTATCCGACAATATAGTCCGCATCGTTTTCACAGTCCGTTCCACACAAGCAAAGGTCGGTCAAATTGATTGGCAAATCGAATTGGTCGAATGGTCGATCGAATCGAATTCGATGAATCGAATCGAATCGAATCGATCAAATTGGTCGAATGGTCGAATGGTCGAATGGTCGATCGAAGCGATTGGTCGAATGGTCGAATTGGTCGAATGGAATTGGTCGATTGGTCGAATTGGTCGAATCGAATTGGTCGGAATTGGTAAATGTAAACATTTATTTTCAGATTTTCCATGTAATAACGTTTCCAAAAATGTATAGGTTTGCTAATCTACCATGATTTTGAACGAAAAAACATCGTGAACCTGACTCTATGGGGACAAATCTGATACCGCGACTTTTAGGGATCAGAAGACTGCAGTTCCAAGACATACCTATCTTCCGGGGGGCCCGAGGCAGACCACGAGTTTTTCTTCCGGGCCGACTTGCGCTTTTTGCAAGAAACCTGGGCATTTGATGTCCCAATGTTACGCCCTGAAAAGGAAAAATCAGGAGCGGAGTCAGACTCGTGCAACTCCGAATGCGTTGGTGTTACGGTTTCGTCACTTCCGCTGTTGTGGTTTTCATCCACTTGACACACTTCTGGTTCTATGTATTATTATTATCATTGTTTAAGTGAAATGGCCATTAGTATTATCACAATGTAAAAGGGTTAACTTTAAATGCACCTGAAACCAGATCGGGAACCGGATGACGACGAGAAGACGAGGAGGAGGAAGAGGAAGGCAAGGGCGTGGCGAGTGAGGTCGGACAAGAAGCGAGTCGTTTCCAGCTCCGTAGCGAGCATTGTCGAACGAAAGTCGCGAGTGAACTTTGAGTTTCCTTGAAAGGAATTCCTGCGATAGGTGTTATCGCTGGGATTGAGAAACCTGCATGGTCAGGTTTGGCGTTGAGATTCTGACGAATCATCGCCAGGTCGTTTCGACTCCAGTACGAGCCGTCGGCCATTTTGACCCTCGCGCTTTGTTCATTGCAAAAGGTCTTTGCTACGCGGTATCTTTTCTTCACCATCCTGTCGTCTGTCGGGGATGTGTGTGCGCAACGCTGTCTGGAGATTAAGTGGCGGTTCGCCGACTGAACCAGGGAACGTTCATACCTGGAGGAACTTTGGGATTTCCCATTCCGCCGCGAGTTTGCTTGGTTTTGGAGCACGTGACTTTTGCGTTGCTTCGACCGCCTACGCCTGAGAGCTGCGTCGGCGGTGCGACTGCCCTTGCCATCCGCACGGGATTCTGGTCTTGATTGGACATTGTTCTCGCGATCGCTGGAGCGAGTCAACTTCGTCTTGAGGAAGGGAATATAGAGACATTGGGGAAGGTTTTTTTCTACTCACCTGGAACACCGTGAGTTATCCTATGCTAGTTGATGGTACCATCATAAGATGTATTGAGTGTACTTTTGATTGCTATTTGTTGTACCGTTATTCTTGTGTGCTTTTTA
Organism: Myxine glutinosa; assembly: GCF_964187855.1. Classification (NCBI taxonomy): domain Eukaryota; kingdom Metazoa; phylum Chordata; class Myxini; order Myxiniformes; family Myxinidae; genus Myxine; species Myxine glutinosa. Next base: position 60,735,681 of record NC_136267.1, read on the forward strand.
ATACAATATTTGTTTGTTGATAAATCATTGGTGTGGTTTCACTATTGATTTCGGACACAGAATAACATATTTTTCTGCCGTGACTCCTCTCGGGTCTCGGAGGTACACCGTGACCAGGGGGTCGGGAAGGAGCACGTAACAGAAATTGGGGGCTCGTCCAATTGACTCGTGGGCTCGAAATTGGGTCTTCGTCCGGGATTAAATTCCCTAATAACGTCCGTTCGGGATTGACCCAGATTGAAATTGGGGGCTCGTACTGTGGAGAATTTGGGGGCTCGGCTTTGCTGATTAAATTCCCTAAATCGCGTACTGTGGATTAAATTCCCTAAATTTCGTCTGGGAAAGAATTCCCTAACATTCCCAGAATTCCCAAATTTGGAATTTTTTCCAACATTCCCAAATTTTTCAAACAAATTCCAAAATTTTTGTGTGAAGGTTAACAGGTGTTAACGGATAGGCACCATGGTGTTTAATGCAGAAAGGTTTGCGACGTCCCCTAATGAAGTACAGTTCCAGGCATTAAAAAGATCAGAACTCATGATATTGGCCAAATATTGTAACTTGGAGGTCCGAGTTAGTATGAAGAAAGCAGAGATTCAGATATTGGTGGTAGAATCTCTAGTGGGACAAGGAACATGGGAGGAGGTAGCCTTGGATTGGTTACCAGAGGAAAAAGGAAATGTGGAGCTCCGGAAAATGGAGATGCAACTGCAGAGCCAGGAAAGGTTAAAATAGTTGGAATAAAAACCACCTTTAGAGGCCATTTTTCCCCGCAAGCGGGGGTTGGCCTTTTTTCGGGCACCGTGGTTGTTGTTGTTTTTTGGTCCCCTTTTTGAAGCAATGTTTTACGGCCGGATGCCCTTCCTGACGCCAACCCTTTTTGCCGCCTTTAACGACAAACAGGGAATTACCAGTGAACTGGTACTCAATTGGAATGGAAAGTTGTTGGAATGGAAAGCGGAAAAGGAAAGAGCAGAACGGGAACGAGAACTCGAGGAAAGAAGAGCAGTGAAAAGAGCAGAACAGGAACGAGAACTCGAGGAAAGAAGAGCAGAGGAAAGAGCAGAGGAAAGGAGAGCCGAAAGGGAGTTAAAGGAACGGGACATGGATTATCAGAGGGAACTTAAACTCAAGGAGCTGGAATTACTGGGGGAACGGAGAGCAGTAGTATCCACGCCGGCTAGTTCGACAACCAGTCAGAACTCTTGGGATGTTGGGAGGCATGTGAGGCTGGTTCCACCCTTCAATGAAAAGGAGGTAGCCAAATTCTTTTTACACTTTGAGAAGGTGGCTCAAATGTTAAAATGGCCTGTGGGGTCCTGGACTATATTAGTACAAAGTGTTCTGGTGGGTAAAGCTCAAGATATATTTTCGGCTTTACTGATTGACCAATGTGCAGATTATGAGATCGTGAAGAAAGCCATTCTCAAAGCCTATGAATTGGTCCCTGAAGCTTACCGACAAAAATTCAGGAATGCCAGGAAGAGGGAGCGTGAGACCAATGTGGAATTTGCCAGAATGAAGGAAACTATGTTTGATAGGTGGTGTGACTCGAAGGAGATTGGGAAAGACTTCAACCTTTTACGACAGTTGATCTTGGTGGAGGAATTCAAACAGTGTTTCCACGTGGACATTAAAGTGCATCTGGATGAAAAAGAGGTACCGGCGTTGTATGAGGCAGCAACAGTGGCAGATGACTATGCCTTGACACATAGGATGGGGTTCCACAAACCTAACTTCCCGCCTGGATTTAGCCAGGGGAGTTATGGTAAATCCGGATCGGAGAACAAATTTTCATGGAGGCAGCCCAGAGAGGACTATGGGGACAAATCTGATACTGTGACTTTTAGGGATCAGAAGACTGCAGTTCCAAGACATACCTATCTTCCGGGGGGCCCGAGGCAGACCACGAGTTTTTCCTCCGGGCCGACTTGCGCTTTTTGCAAGAAACCTGGGCATTGATGTCCCAATGTTACGCCCTGAAAAGGAAAAATCAGGAGCGGTGTCAGACTAGTGCAACTCCGAATGCGTTGGTGTTACGGATTCGTCACTTCCGCTGTTGTGGTTTTCATCCACTTGACACACTTCTGGTTCTATGTATTATTATTATCATTGTTTAAGTGAAATGGCCATTAGTATTATCACAATGTAAAAGGGTTAACTTTAAATGCAACCGGAAACCGGATGACGACGAGAAGACGAGGAGGAGGAAGAGGAAGGCAAGGGCGTGGCGAGTGAGGTCGGACAAGAAGCCAGTCATTTCCAGCTAAGTAGCGAGTGTTGTCGAACAAAAGTCACGAGTGAACTTTGAGTTTCCTTGAAAGGAATTCCTGCGATAGGTGTTATCGCTGGGATTGAGAAACCTGTGTGGTCAGGTTTGGCGTTGGGATTCTGACGAATCATCGCCAGGTCGTTTCGACTCCAGTACGAGCCGTCAGCCATTTTGACCCTCGTGCTTTGTTCATCGCAAAAGGCCTTTGCTACGCAGTATCTTTTCTTCACCATCCTGTCGTCTGTTGGGGATGTGTGTGCGCAACGCTGAGTCTGGAGATGAAGTGGCAGTTCGCCGACTGAACCAGGGAACGTTCATACCTGGAGGAACTTTGGGATTTCCCATTCCACCGTGAGTTTGCTTTGTTTTGGACCACGTGACTTTTTGCGTCGCTTCGACCGCCTACGCCTGAGAGCTGCGTCAGCTGTGTGACTGCCCTTGCCATCTGCACGGGATTCTGGTCTTGATTGGACATTGTTCTGGCGATCGCTGGAGCGAGTCAACTTCGTCTTGAGGAAGGGAATATAGAGACATTGGGGAAGGTTTTTTTCTACTCACCTGGAACACCGTGAGTTATCCTATGCTAGTTGATGGTACCATCATAAGATGTATTGAGTGTACTTTTGATTGCTATTTGTTGTACCGTTATTCTTGTGTGCTTTTTAATACAATATTTGTTTGTTGATAAATAATCATTGGTGTGGTTTCACTATTGATTTCGGACACAGACTAACATATTTTTCTGCCGAGGCTCCTCTCAGGGCTCAGAGGTACACCGTGACCAGGGGGTCGGGGAGGAGCACGTAACAGTTGGCCAATGCGAGAAATCGTCCTTGGAGGACAGTGCCTTGTGAAGGTTCCCATGCCAAAGTTACGGCATCACAGAACGACCTTCTCCAAAAGGGTTACAAACCATTTATTTCCGAGGGGTTTGTGTCACTGGATGGGGACTTTGTGAACCAGAGACCTGTTAGGGTATTGAGGGACACAGGAGCACATCAATCTTTGATGCTTGAGGGCATTTTGCCATTGTCGGAGAAGACGGCCACTGGGGTTCGTGTTATTTTACAGGGGGTTGGTGGCTATGTTGAAGCTCCTCTTCATGTCATCCATTTAGAGTCTGAGTTGGTGTCAGGACCGGTCACTGTGGGGTTACAAGCCACTCTTCCTGTAGAGGGAATCTCTTTTATTATCGGGAATGATTTGGCCGGTGGTCGAGTTTCTGATAATCCGATGTTGGTTGAAAAGCCCAGTATGGAAAATAACACAGCACAGTTAGAGCAGGAGATTCCAGGTATCTTTTCATCCTGTGCCGTGACTCGTGCTATGGGTAGGAAGTGCTCTGAAGAGAAGGAGAAGGAAGGTGATGTGGATTTGGGTTATTTAGAGGTATTGGAGGAAAATTCTGGAAGAGGTAATAGGAAAGGGAGTGACATCAAGGAACCTATGGAAAAGGTGGCATCTGGACCAAAACAGGAAATGGAGTGTCCGTCGGAGACATCTGGGAACGAGGCTGAACAAACGGTGCTGGTCCGAAAGAGACTTGTTGAAGAACAACACAGAGATTCGGAGCTCTGGAGTTTGATTGATAAAGCCGTTACAGAGGAAGAGGCTATGAAGATACCTGTTGGTTACTTCATGAAAGGGGAAGTACTCATGAGAAAATGGAGACCACCGGAGGTGCCAGCAAATGATGAGTGGAAAGTTCATTACCAAATTGTGGTGCCACCGCCGTACCGGAAGGAGATATTGAGTTTGGCACATGAGACACCTTTGGCCAGGCACCTTGGCGTGAACAAGACATGTGACAGAATATTGGTACATTTTTTCTGGCCAGGATTGCGACGTGATGTGGCGGAGTTCTGTAAATCTTGCCATTTTTGCCAGCTGGTGGGAAAACCTAATCAGAAAGTTCCATCCGCACCTTTAAAACCAATTCCAGCTTTTGAAGAGCCATTCAGCTGTCATTATTGACTGTGTTGGCCCTTTACCTAAAACTAAGGCTGGACATCAGTATTTGCTGACCATCATGTGCGCTTCCATGAGGTTCCCAGAAGCAGTGCCTCTTAGAAAAATTACTGCGGCAGTTATTGTGAAGGCCTTGATTAAATTTTTCACTTTGGTTGGCTTACCTAAGGTCATCCAATCTGATCAGGGTTCCAATTTCATGTCAACGCTTTTTCAGCAAGTGGTACACCTGTTGGGAGTGGAGCAAGTAAGATCAAGTACTTACCATCCCGAGAGCCAAGGGGCCTTGGAAAGGTTTCACCAGACATTGAAGAATATGATAAGAACGTACTGATTTGAATGTGACAAGGATTGGGATGAGGGAATACCCTTATTGTTGTTTGCTACGAGGGAATCTGTTGAGGAGTCATTGGGGTTCAGTCCTTTTGAACTTGTGTTTGGACACGCAGTTCGAGGACCATTGAAATTGGTGAAAGAACAGTGGCTACAGGAGGAGTCGCAGTCAACAGTGGTAGAGTGTGTGTCAACGGTTAGGCACAGATTGGCAAAGGCTTGTGAAGTTGCGAGAAGAAACTTGAAAGTGACACAGGATAAAATGAAAGTGAGACATGGCAAGAAATCTCAGATAAGAAATTTCAGTCCTGAGGACCGGGTGTTAGTGTTGCTTCCTGTTCCAGGTCAGCCACTGCAGGCTAGGTATTTTGGTCCCGATGCAATCAAAAGGAGGGTTAATGAAACAGATTACGTGGTGACAACTCCCGACCGACGGAAAAAGCGGCAGCTGTGTCATGTCAACCGACTGAAGAAATATTATGAAAGGAAGCCTGTGGAAAAAATGGTTCCTGTCTCACCTGTAGTTGGGGTGCGAGAGAATCCAGAGTTAAAACTCTTCACTGATCACAACCCCTTATCATTCATTCAAAAAATGAAAAATAAAAATCAGAGGTTGATGAGATAGAGTTTGTCATTGCAGGAGTTCAACTTGGAAATTGAGCATGTAAAGGGCAGGGACAATGTCGTCGCTGATGCTTTATCCAGAGTGAACTAACTTTGAAAATTCCTGGAGGGTGTTTGGAAGTTTTGTTGCTTTCTTCTGGGGAATATTAATTATTGTTGCTCACGTGAATTGATCATTTGGGTGTGAGTTTTACTTTTGTTTGTTAGAAAGGGTTTTTGCATGAAAATAAAGTTTTCACGATGTTCAAACTTTCTTTCTTGAGGGTCTGGAGTGTTACGGATATGTCACTTCCGTCGTTGTGGTTTTCATCCACTGTAAGCATTTTTGGTTCCATGTACTATCATTGTTATCGTTTGGGTGAAATGGAGATAACTGTTTTCAAAAGGTAAAAAAAATTAGTGTTTTAAAAGAAACCGGAAACCGGTTCGGGAGAGACGGGAAGAAGAAGAGGAGGCAGCGAAAAGCGGAGCAAGAGAGGTCAGGAAGAAAAAGCTGAGCTGCTTTGAGGTCTTGAGCGGACTTTGGTTTTCCCGGGAAAGGGATTCCTGTGACAGAGTGGTTATCGCTGTGACAGATAAACCTGCGTGACGGGTTTTGCGGTTGATTCGGAAGAGAATCGTTGTTGGAGAGCAGATACGCCTCCATTACGGGCCCACCCGCCATTTTGCCTCACTCCCACCATTTTGCATCGCTCCAGCCTTTTCACCTCGCTCCAGCCATTTCACCGCACCCAGCCGTTAGCCTGGTTTGCGTGTGTAACGTGGATTTCGAGTGGGAATTTGCGGTTCTCCGTTTGGGAGCCGCTGAACGTTCATACCTGAAGGTGTGATTTCCCAGTCGCCTTTTGGGTGCACCTTTGCGCCTCTTTGGCAGCGTTGACTGTCAGCCGACTTGGATTCTGGTCTCGATACGACCTTTTTCTTGCGATCACCGGAGCATGGATTGACTTTGGCTTGGTGCCGGGACAGAGACTTTGGGTAATGTTCTTTTCGCTCACTTGGAGCACAGTGAGTTATTGAGTAAGAAACTGATGGTACCATCATCGGAATTATATGGTATTTTGGTTGTGCAATTGAAAGAATATTGTACTTGTGCTGTTATTCTTGTGTGACATTAATACAATACTTGTTTTTTGGTAACAATTGGTTGGTGTGGTTTCACCATTGGTCATTGACACACATAATAACACATCTTTCTGTCGTGACTCCTTTCGGGGCTCGGAGGTACACCGTGACCGGGGTTTGGGGAGGAGCACGCAACAGCTGACGAGTGATTGATTTGCTGACGAGTGACCGATTCGCTGATGAGTGACAGATTTGCTGACGAGTGACCGATTCGCTGATGAGTGACCAATTTGCTGATGAGTGACTGATTTGTTGATGAGTGACCGATTCGCTGATGAGTGACCGATTCGCTAACGAGTGATTGATTCGCTGACGAGTGACCGATTCACTGATGAGTGACAGATTTGCTGACGAGTGATTGATTTTCTGATGAGTGACCAATTCGCTGACGAGTGACCGATTTGTTGAGTGACCGATTCGCTGACGAGTGACCGATTTGTTGATGAGTGGCCGATTCGCTGACGAGTGACCAATTCGCTGACGAGTGATTGATTCGCTGACGAGTGACCGATTCGCTGAAGAGTGACCGATTTGCTGACGAGTGATTGATTTTCTGACGAGTGACCGATTCGCTGATGAGTGACCGATTCGCTGACGAGTGATCGATTCGCTGATGAGTGATTGATTTGCTGACGAGTGACCGATTCACTGATGAGTGATTGATTTGCTCACGAGTGACCAATTTGCTGACGAGTGATTGATTTGCTCACGAGTGACCGATTCGCTGATGAGTGATTGATTTGCTCACAAGTGACCGATTCGCTGACGAGTGACAGACTTACTGATGAGTGACCGATTTGCTGACGAGTGACCGATTTGCTCACGAGTCAATCGGCAACATGCTGCACTTCACAAACAAATTGCGTGTCTATCTGTGAATTTCAATGAGGATGTTGAATGAAGTTAAACACACAAAAAGGATATTTTATAACACGTAGTTGTTGTTGTTGTATAGCCCCAGTGCAGTTCTCTTGAACAAGCCCAGGCATGGAGACAGTCAATTGATCTCCCAGGAGCGACCCAGAGATCCTCCACATCTAGGATGGAGTACCCCCGCTTCCACAAAGTCTGGGCCACGACAGAGTTAGGGAGAGAGAGGGAGAGAGAGAGAGAGATAAGAGGGAAAGGGCCGGTCCATGGGGACGAATCGGCACTCTGACCGTGACCGCGCTGCCAGAGACAAATCCGGGCAGCAGGGAAGAATGGGGAAGATTTGGATCCCAAATTGCGTTGGCCGGTACAAACACCACAAAGAGGATTCCCCAAATGTTGTACATCTAGTTGTTATTGTTGATGCTGTTGTGGGTGCTTTGGTTGTTGTTGTTTGTGTGCTCCTTCTGTCTCTTGCTTTGAAAAGTATTAGTACATATAATTTTGTGTGCTCCTTCCGTATCCGTCATGCTTTATTCTAAAAGGGTCCCTGCTCTCGTATGCCGACATCAGAAAAGGCATAACACTGGAACAGCAGGTATTCAATGTCAGTGCCTCATGTGCAAAGACTATTACAGATCTGCCGCTGAATAAAAATGTTTTTAAAGGAATAAAAATTAGCGATTACAATGACCGCAGTCGGTTTTGTCTTTTTACGTTTTCCAACCCCACTGGTGGCTGAACTTGGCAAACGCAGGAAGGCAGATGGTGTCAGAGTGTTTACAAAGTCACGATCTGTTATGTCATTCGTCCCGGCCACCCCTTCCTAGCTCACTCCCAGCGGCAAAACATGCTGTTATTGGCACATAGTAGAGGTGTGCAGAGGTTCCATTCTCACCATCTTCCTGTTTTTGTTACCTCTGCCACAGAAAGTTGATGGAAGGAATGTTTTCACCCGTCTGTCTGTCTGTTTGTGAACAGGATATCTCAAAATGTTGTGGACAGATTGGGACGAAATTTGGTGGAGAGGTTGGTTATGTGACACGGACGAGATTATTAGATTTTGGTAAAGATCCAGATCTGAATCCGAGATTTTTTTGAGTGATTCTTCACCATTGAGAGATCGGGTTAAAACCGATATATCGGTTTGATTAGGTGACTATAACAATCTGGTTATATTTTGGTTCAGGTCCAAATCCAGATCTGGCATATCAGTGGGATACAAAACGTAAACGGTTCAGCCTGGTGGTGGAATACACTCCACCAAGTGCCATTCTTGTTTTTCAACTGCTAACCCTTCCATCCCCCCCCCCCCCCCCCCCCCCCATCCAACAACACTGGGCTTTGCTTTGTAGATCAAGCGACTCTTTCCAAGATTTTCCCACTTCTACTTCTTCCACAACTTTCTATTCTTGTGATATTCATTTACAGAGTCAAAACACCGCCCACTCACATGGTCCTTTGGATCACCGAAACATGATCACTCTTTGGATCGTCCCTCTTCGAAACGTTTCGACAGAACTTGCAGTCACGAGCATCGAGTGATGGGAAGGAAAGTGCATTCATCCGATGTCGTGCAAGGTCACATGTCACTGTTTATCTACTTACCCTCAAAAGGTCCTCATCGAAGATTATTATTGACTAATCCTTTTCACAAGAGAACTTTATATCGTTCCAAGTCCAAAATATTCATGGTATTTGGATGGAACCCCTCATTCCCCCCCCCCTCCCCCCCCCCCCCCACCCCCAGGGGTGTGTTCAGTTACCACGTTTCTTGTAGAATGCTCGCCAAGTGGCTTAAGCAATCAAGCAAACATTCCATTCAAAACCGCGGACAAGGAACGGCTGGCTTGGCAAGCGCTAGCTACAGTGCCTTCCGAAAGTATTCACACCCCTTGACTTTTTCACATTTTGTTGTGTTACAGCCTGAATTTAAAATGAATGAATGACATTTTTTTTGTCACTGATCTACACATAATATCGATAATGTCAAAGTGGGTTTTTTTATTTTCTAAATTTTTACAAAATACAGGAATAAAAAATGAATATACAAGAATATCTAATTTACTTAAGTATTCAACCACCTGAGTCAATACTTTGTAGAAGCGCCTTTTGCAGCGATTACAGCTTCGAGTCTTCTCGGATATGTCTGTGTCAGCTTTGCACATCTGGATTTGGGGGATTTCTCCCATTCCTCCTTGGAGATTTGCTCAAGCTCTGTCAAGGTTGATGGGAAGTGTCGGTGAACAGCAATATTCAAGTCTTTCCACAGATTCTCAATGAGATTCAAGTCTGGGCTTTGGCTGGGCCACTCAAGGACTTTCACGTTCTTGTTCTGAAGCCATTCCGGTGTTGCTTTGGCTGTATGCTTGGGGTCATTGTCCCGTTCTTAAATTATCTCCACAATTTAAGGTCTTTTGCATTTGAAGTAGGTTCTCCACAAGGTTTTGCCTGTATTTGGCTCCATTCATTGTTCCCTCTGTCCTTAAAGTCTCCCAGTCCCTGCTGCTGAAAATCATCCCCATAGCATAACGCTGCCACCACCGTGCTCCACAGTAGGGATGGTATTAGATGGGTGATGAGATGTACTCAGTTTCCGCTAGTAGTACATGGTGTTATGTAGAATTATTATATGTAAGTGCAAAATGTGCTACACTAGTGGAACCAATGTTTTTTTGCATCGATATACCCTTGGCAACAAGACCTGAGTTGGTTCCATTTTTTTCAATGGCGTCTTCGTCCCTAACCCCAAGCCAAGTAGAAGTCCACGCTATGAAAACTTTCAACTTGGTCAGTATCAAGATAAAGTTGTTAATGCAACACAGCAAGACTTTGCATGGCTACTTTCACGGTATTCACAGAGGCACCATGAAGAGACATCAGACGGTATACCAGTTTGGTGAGCATACAATTCTCGTGTGTGCACTCCAGAAGAGAACAAGACACCCAACCTTGATCAAGATCACACAATGCCTATCATTAAGGCACCAGCTCATGAGTGGACAACACTGGTGACAGTTCTTGAGAAGCTTTCGTACCTCAATAGTGTTGTGTGTCCAGAAAACACTGGAACGATCTTAGTTACATTTGACATGGATCTTTACAAGAGGGCCTTAAAGTTAGAATATCTTCATGACCAATATGCTGGGAAATGGATGGTATGCCCTGGTGGTTTCCACACTGTCTTGTGTGCACTAAGGTGCCTTGGGAGGACTGTTGAGCACAGCGGGCTTGATGAAGCTTGGAGCAAGGATCTGTACAGCACTGTGACAGTAAATCAGATACTCAATGGGAATCACCACAATCGTGCTGTTCAAGCTCATGAGCTCACATTAGAGGTATTCTTTGATCTCTGGCTTTCAGAATTTCTGAAAGAGAAGCCTGCAGTTGTCGAAGCTCTATCTGCCTGTATGGATAACTTGATAGAAGCAAACAAGAAAGAGGTAGGCATTCAGGAAGCCCATCACCAACTTCTAATGGAGATTGAACATCTAAACTTGGAAAAGCAGCTGAGTGATTTTGACAGGAGCTACAGTAAATTCCCAATGTATCAATGGGCACGAATGTACATGAGGCAAGTGTTGGCGCTGATTAACTTCACACGTTCACTGAAGCAGCCAGATTTCTTCCTGTACTTGGCGTCTCTAGAAAATTTGTGCATATACTTCTTCAGCTACAACCCACTAGATTATGCTCAAAACAAGTTGTTAGCCAAAGATATTTCTCAAAAAACGTCTGTTAACTGGATATAAGTGTTCTGGTGGATTTTCTGTACAAGGAATGACAAAAATGCCAGAAAAAATGGTTAATCAAAGTGTTTTATGTGAAAAGATACATACAAAATTGCAAAAAATGGCGGCCATTTTGAAAGTCAAAATGGCCGCCAAAGACGCCATTGAAAAAAATGGAACCAACTCAGGTCTTGTTGCCTAGGGTATAAGGATTCCAAAAAACATTGGTTCCACTAGTGTAGCAAATTTTGCACTACAATGACACAACACCATGTACTATAGATGTAGCACTTTGCATTCAGGCCAAAGAGTTAAATTTTTGTCTCATCAGACCACAGAATGTTTTGCCTCATGCTCTCAATCTTTCACGTGTCTTTTTCGAAACTCCAGGCATACTGTCATGTGCCTTTTTTCTCAGGAGTGGCTTCCGTCAGGCCACTCTCCGATAAAGCCGAAATTTGTGAAGCGCTGCAGAGATAGTTGTCTTTCCAGCAGGTTCTCCAATCTCAGCCAAGGAACTCTGTAAATCTGTCAGAGTGGTCATTGGGTTATTGGTCACCTCCCTGACCAAAGTCCTTCTCGCCAGGTTGCTCAGTTTGGTCGGACGGCCAGCTCTAGGAAGAGTCTTGGTCGTTCCATATTCTTTGCATTTCCTAATGATGGAGCTCAATGTGCTCTTGGGAACTTTCAACACTCTAGAAATTGTTTTATACACTTCCCCAGATATACGCCTCATTACAATTATATCTCTGAGTTCTCCGGATAGTTCCTTGGACTACATGGTAGAGTTTCTACTCCGACATGGACTGCTAACTGAGAGAGCCGATATAAAAAGGTGTTTCTTTCGAAATCATGTCCAATCAATTGAATTGGCCGCAGGTGGACTCCAATCAAGTTGTGGAGACCTCTCAAGGGTGATCAAACGAAATTGAATGAACCTGAGCTCAATTTGGAGTGACATAGCAAAGAGGTTGAATACCTATTGATTCAAGACATTTCCGGCTTTTCATTTTTAATTGTTTTGTAAAAATCTCGAAATAAAATTCCCACTTTGACATTATGGGGTAGTATGTATAGATCAGTGACATAAAAATCTCAATTTAACACATTTAAAATTCAGGCTGTAACACAACAAAATGTGATAAAAGTCAAGGGGTGTGAATACTTTCTGAAGGCATGTAGCTGCTTGGTAACCAAACACACCCCTGTTGCACAGTATAAGTTTACCGTACATACCGTTAAAGGTTGCGTCATTTTCTCGGAACCCAAGGTGATAATTTATGGACTCCACTACTGCATGCACACCTTTGATAGGTACAGTATTGACGTTATATTGTTGGAGGAATGAAGGACTAGTATTGCTGGTGAAGCCTGAACGTGAGCGATGATGGACAAGCAGAGAGCGCTACTCTGATGACGTGTGAACGTCCGAAACGCCAGCCTCTCATGGTGGTTAGCTCAATAAACGTCTCGTTACCATGAATTTTTATTTTTTTATCATGCATGAAATTTAAAGAACTATTTCAACCAGGTGACATCAATGTTGTCACCTTCAAAGGTGGCATCTGCAACTCGTCCCACACTGTCACAATACATCGCCGCAACGAGCCAATACGCTGCATGTTGTGTGTGTGTGTGTGTGTGTGTGTGTGTGTGTGTGTGTGTGTGTGTGTGTGTGTGTGTGTGTGTGTGTGTGTGTGTGTGTGTGTGTGTGTGTGTGTGTGTGTGTGTACACGCCATGAATGCAATGCAAATCGATTACAAACTCTTTATTGGAATACTTTGGTAAATATCTATCACGACCATTTAAGTTTTTGACATAAATCAGTAGACGTTAGTAAAGGTGCAGCAGTAATTAAAAGATCCAAGCACTCCTTTTGAAATGAGCAGTGTTACCTGAGACACGTTACACATATTATTGCTGAAGGCCTACCTGTGGCCCAGAGGCCACGAGTGGAAAAACCTGATTTATTATATTGCTGTGTGTCTACAAGCCTATTTGCTATTGGCCTGAAAAGCATTATTTAATTATACACATATATTTTTTATAATCTCTGACTTATTCTCCATTTCGTTTATGGTGCATTCACCAATGACAGCCATGATCAATACCCTCTAACCTTTCAGAGATGATGATCCATGGTACTGATGCTCACGTCAATATCTATATCGAACACTCTCCTTACTGCTTCCTTTCCTTCATATCTTCACTCCCAGTGATGCAAAATGTGACAAAGTAAAACTCCTGAGCAAGAAACATTGTCAGTAAGACAAATTGTACAATAATTATAATTTATCAGTATTTAACAGATAAATGTCATCCACCGCAAAATATATTTTAACAGTGATCAAAAGCTCACGGAGGAGCTTACACATAAATCACATTCAGGACAAAGTCACAAGAAGACACCAGTGCACCGTTACACAATTAAAAGGACATTTGTTGACCAGGACAAAATGCAGGACATGACATTCCCAAATCATGAGCCATGAGTTCAGACGGAATGCTAAACAGGCCTATTGCATCACTAAATACAAGTAAATGTATGGATATAATAATACTAGTAATAATAACAATAATAATACAAAACATCAGGAAAAATAAAGAAAACAAGCGTTACACCTAGGTCCCCCGTCGGTGAAGTGATGTGGTGACAAAGTGGAAGACGCAAGGCGGCCATCTTGGATTTTGACGTGGCGACCCAATTTTCAATAGAGTACTCCCTTATGCCTAGATACACCCACACACCAGATTAGAAGTTAGTAGTTCGTTTATTTTTCAAGATATTCCGCTCACAAGGTTCAGACACATATATGGTGGCGACCATCTTGGATTTTGACGTGGCGACCCAATTTTCAATAGCGTTCTTCCTTATGCGTAGAAACACCCACACACCAGATTAGAAGTTAGTAGTTCGTTTATTTTTCAAGATATTCCGCTCACAAGGTTCAGACATACATGGCGGTGGCCATCTTGGATTTTGACGTGGCGACCTAATTTTCAATAGGGTTCTTCCATATGCCGAGTTGCACCCACACACCAAATTAGAATTCGGTCCTTCGCTTACGCACGCACGTCCGCACAAACGGACGGATGGACGCACACACGGACGGAGGGGAAAACCATAGTGGTGCGACGGGGGACAAAAATATTTTGATACCTGACTTGATATGAGTTTAGGTGATGCATAAAACAGTAGACGGACAATTTAAAGTCGATTTATCCAAACTTCCAGTATATCGTGAGCTTCACATTCTGCACTTGTAACGGACGGAAACAATGTGAGTGTTATTGCTTATTTTAACTTGTGAAGTGGTCATCTGAATCTTTAACTATGAGGTATAGTGAAACCAAAAGTCAAAATTCAATAAACGAATTACTGCAATTGCACATTGTCAAAGTTTCACTTTACATTGTTCTTTGGGGGAAAATGAAACAAGTTAAATTGCCAGTCATTTCCATGCTGGGCAGCCATGCCTTATTTTCAATTGGCTGAACACATGTGATGTCACATGTGCCGTTCATATCTAATTGTGGACAAATATCACGCCCACAGAAATAACCAAAATATTTACGAGTAGCCGTCAAAAACACATCCATCAAGAACGGGTGACCAGCTGGAATGGAATTTTTTGAGATGGGAGAGCCATATAACAACAACAACAACAATGTTGCAGTGAACACGATTAATGGAGAGAATAAGAGCAATCCCATGATGTTTGGGGTAAGTGTGGTTGGTGTTGGCTTAAAAGTTGAGGTGTCTGGCTAAAGATCTTAGGCTCTTGAGTTGAGCCACTGTCATGGTGTTGAAATATAACACCAGGTGGGTTGATTCAGCTTGCCATCCTTCCGAGGTCAGCAAAATGAGTAAACCAGCTTACTGTAAATGGGGAAATATAATGGCAACAGCCACAATTCCAGAAATGATGCAACCAGCAGCCACACGTTGCATATATATATATATATCTATATCTCTCTATCTCTATCTCTCTCTCTCTCTCTCTCTCTCTCTCTCTCTCTCTCTCTCTCTCTCTCTCTCTCTCTCTCTCATGGGCCTGACTTTGTGAAGGTGGGGTAGACCATCCTGGATATGGAGGATCTCTGGGTCGCTCCTGCCAAATCGATCGGCTGTCTCCGTGCCGCAGGCTTGTTTGAGAGAACTGTCTGGGGCTATACAACAACAACAAAAACGGTTGGGGTTGAAGCACTGTCGACCGGAATGTCGTGACGTCATTCGACATGGCGGGAATAAAAGTTGGAGTTAAATTTAGATGCCATAAGCAGATTCATAAAACATTATTAATTATGCTGAGTTTGATGACAATACGCGAAGCACTGAGACAGCAGATAGGAAACTGGTTAAACAGACACCATCATAATATTTATATAGATGATCAAGTTATCTTGCATTACCTTTCTGAATTACTGAATCCAACTCTCATTAAGATAATTAAAGTCTGCTGTGATCCTAGTCACACAACATATTCCACAATAAATCGACTAATTATTTTAAGGTTGAAAATTGACTTCAAGTCTCCATATTCTAAATATTTTACCGCAGAATGGTGTTGGTACATCATGTTCATAATGCAGCAAAAGCCCACATCATTCTCTGCATTTTATCACCATGGACCAGTTTCCAACATCCATTAGCAGGAAAGGCACATTTGGCCATGAAGACGGATCATGGTTGGTGGAGCCAGGTGTAGTATAAATGCTTTTTCTGATCGACCCTGTAATGCACCTTGGCTTTTAAAGTGATCACTGCTTTATTTGGATTATTGACTTTCATAACGGATTTTTTTTTTAAGTTTGCAAGGGAATAAAAGCACGATTCTGGGTTAACGTACGATTCTGGGTTAACGTACGATTCTGGGATGCTGGGATAACGTACACGCTTTTCCTTGTGAATGGCCTAGCCTGGGTTTGAATATATTGGCATAGCTATAAACTGTCAACCTATTGTTTCACATTCGCAGCGATGCGTCAATGAGTGCCCCCCACCCCTCCCCATCCATCACATAGATGTTAAACTGGAGGAGCAACCAAGACGAACAGAGTGGAGACACGGTCCTTGTACTTAGCCTTATTAAACAATGCATTTCATTGTTGGAACTTATGGCTTAATAGCTATGGGATCAAATGGATGGATTATTATCATTTTTCTTCGTGACAAGCTGAATGAACAATACAAGCTTTACTGTTAAGCTTTAAATTATTGGAGATTTGGAAAATTGAAAAATCCATATTGACAAATAGAAAGAAAGCAAAAGGAGGGAATAGTTGGCTACAGAGACATTGAAAGGGGACCGTAGGTCATGTGTATCATCAGAATGCGCAACTATAGAAATAAACAAAAACAAAAAAACTCCCGATATTGAAACTAAATGACATTAATGTGTTTTGATAGTGGAATAATTATAAAGGAACATAAGCAAGGATATAGAGGGAGATTTTTAGAGCATAATTGAAACTGGTCGCATCAGTAGTGGCAAAGCGATTTCATCACGAATCGTTCTGTAGATATTTGCACAGATATGCATCAAGCAGCAGCTGCTTCTGCTGATCCACATCGCTGCTCCTTTGGGCCTCAGGCCGAGTCCATGGCAGGCAGGCTGTCCTGGAAGCAACAGGAGGTGAGGCAGAGTGTGAGGGTCATTTGCACGAATTGTGTTTGATATATTTACCCAAAGGTTCGCTTACTTGTAGGAAGTTACATTTCTTCATTTACTAACTGTAAAAGTGCTCAAGTGATATATAATTTATCATGTGCAAAACGTTACACAGAAAAACTTTTATTACTGAATATAATTAATATGATTGTATTAATTATAGTATCATTAATATAGTATAATATCATTAATATAGTATCATTAATATTAGGATTTTTTAAAACGATACCTATTCCAATAACTATGATTTATAAAACAAATTGAGAACTTCATTACTGATAATAAATAATAATCAGCATCACTGGTTCAATTTGAATTTGTTTTAACAGCAGATAATTTTTAACCAAATAAGCTACAAAAACACACTTTTCAAAACTGATGTTACAAAATAACTAGTTAGTGCACAGAAGAAGAAAAAAAACTAACATTTTTGTCCAAAAATATTAGGAAATGTTTTTGACAAAACAAAGTGATTTAATTATTTACGGCGTTGGCAAATAACTGTCTGTTTCATATAAAGGGTTAAAAACATGCACGGTCTGCTAAATAGTTGGATAAAAGATTAATGGGGCCACGCTTGGCCGCAACAAGCAAGGACAGAGGAAGGGAAGGGACACGGAAACGTGCAAATAAGAGGGGATGGTTTAGCTAATGCAAATGGGTGTAAAGGTTAATAAAGAATGCACATTGCAGTTAAAACGTTGAATTAAAGAAAAAGAATGAGAAGCTGTTTCAAACATTAAATGGCATGAATGAAAAAATATTTGTTATACAAGAATGGAGAGATTTCAGAGCTTTTCCTGAAGCTACATTTTATTCTAATCACTCTCACCATTCCCTGAAGAAGTCTCCAAAAACCATTGCCATCTATATCAACACGTGACACCGGTAGTTCTTCCATTATTGAGAAGATAAATTAAAGTGTACTTTGTATTTCAGCCTGAAATCTTGCTCGAGAATCATAAGCTTTCTGCAAAAGTCTCTAAAAATGCAAAAACATTTACAGATATGGCAACAAATGATTCCGAGTCTTTCCTTAACGAGAAAAGTATTGGCAAGGTAATTACCCTGCTATCTGAGCACTTCCCTAATAATATTGTCATATCAAGTTTAAATCCAATAAACCTTGACTTGCTTCCTGATATTAGTCATATTCATCAGAAAGATGTCAAGTCAGCACTGGTTGTTGGTCGACGTTAAATATCCCACAAATAGCAGGTGAGGTAACGCCGGCTCCCTGAACAAATGACAAATCCCTGCCACCTTCAATCAAATGTCAGGCCTGGTCAGTCGGTTCGTGAAAGACTTGGCTCAAAACCATTCCTTGGCCAAACCCACAAGAAGGTGGGAATAGTTGGGGCTTATTAAACAAGTATTATATACACAGACACCTTTAAAGGATGTTTCTCATCAACAAGGGGTCATATTATTTTTGCATTGCTTTTGAATGATTTCATGGAAATTAAAGAAAATGCAAAAATAAATGTCAAAATTGCTTTGGGAATGTTCATAATTGCTCATAATGTTTGGGAACATTGGGAAAGTTTCACTGAATAACTTTAGCAACTCCTGAAATCACATATCAGGGCATTGAAGAGTTGAAGTCGAGGAAGGAACTTTTCGGTACATGTGTATAATGGTAACAAATGCAAAAACAAACTCCATTTTTACCTTTATTTACGCTTACTCAGTTGTTTGCAAATAAAAAAAACAGTTAAGGACAGTAATGCATTCGACCATAAATTATAAACTTGTCAGGACAATTGATGGAAACTTGAGGAACACATTTGAGGAACGTTTTAAAGTCCATGAAGTGAAGGAGCTCAATTTCAAAGACAGTTATCTCTCTTAAAGCAATGAAGAATTTTATTACCGCCACCATTGAAGGTGGACGGAGGTTATGTTTTCACACGTCTGTCTGTTTGTCACTGGCCCACACGTCACAATTCCAAACCGATCGTCATGAAACGTCATCAGGTTGTATAGAGGTCGTCACAATTGAGAACCCCACAGATTTTGAGGTCAAAGGTCATCTGGAGGTCAAATTTCTAAAATCGCCATTTTTATTCCGAATTGAATTGAAAATTGAACAATATTTGCATATTGGGTCACTGAATTGGTAAGTCAACTATTTTTTAGGTCAAAAGATCAATGACCAACTAAAGGTCAAACCTCTAAAATCATCAATTTCCATCTGGAAAATCATCAATTTTCATCCGATTAACCGGAAAATTAAAGAGCAATTGCATAGCGCATCAATTAATTAGGAAAGCAACTATTTGAGGTCTAAAGGTCAAAGGTCAACTCAAGGTCAAATTTATAAAATCATCAATTTTCATCCGATTGGTCTGAGCTTTGATTAAAATCGTCAATTTGAATCCAAATGAAATGGACAAGTTGATGTATCCATGGCAACGTTTGGGGGAGGGAGAGGGTTTGGAGTGGGGTGGATTTTGCAAGTATCGTGCTCTTTTTGCTTTGTTTCTTTGTTTGTTTGTCTGTGAGCAGGATATCTCAACAAGTTATGGATGGATTCATATGAAACCTGTCGGACAGGTTGGGTATGTGACAAGGACGAAATTATTTGATTTTTGTGAAGATCCAGATCTGGATCGGGATTCTCGAATTTTTAAAAGTGATTCGTCACCATTGAGTGATCGGGCCAAAAGCAATAAATAGCACGATATTTTAAAAAGTTATGGACGGATTCGGATGAAACTTGGTGGATGAGTTGGGCAAGTGACAAAAACAAGTCGATTAGATTTTTGTTCAGGTCCGAATCCAGATCTGGCCTATCAGTGGGATAGAAAACGTAAACTGTTCAGCCTGGTGGAGGTATACGTTCTCTATCGAGTACTGTTCCAGTTTAATATGTAACCGCTTAATACATAAAAAAAATGCAGTGACAGGTGCGAAGCAGGTTATAGAACAAGGCTACAGCAAAAAGCAAAATTAGCATGCAAAATGGTTATGAGAGGTTGTGCAGTTTTACAAAGGGAGGTGCAGCCACTTGAGGAATTTGTTTAAAAACAGCGTTCACGATGTTCAAAACAGAATTCTCTTCCAAAAAATATCTTCCAAACAACTTCAGTATTGGAACGTCTTCAACTCAGATATGATACAAACATTGATTATTTTATTTATTTATTGTTCTTAAGTATTTTTCAGTCTCTAAGTGCTATCTTCAAAAACTAAAAGAAACATGTAATTGTGGAAGTCATGATGATAGGCTCGTGGAAGAGTTCATTGGTTGGTGACAAGGCCAATCACTGGGTACAATGACTGTCCCATTAATAATGTCTCGTGTTGAACTCATAATATACCAGGTGGTATGATTTGTCTCATTTAATATGTCGTTATTTCACAGTGATTTCGTTGAATGAAGAGTATAGTTATGTTGTGGTTACATTTCCCAACATCCCACTCGTACACATCTTTATGGATGAAAAACTACGTTCATGAGCCAACTGTATTAAAATGGAACAAACGTTTAAAAAGTACATTTTCTTGAATGAGGAACTGTGAACATGTACACAGATGAAGCACCAAAGTAGAGCGAGTATGGAGTACATAGTGGATGTTTGTGTGTTTGTGTTTATGTCTGTGTGCATGTGTGTATGTTAAATGTATGTGTATGTCTGTGTGTATGTATGTATATTTATGTATGTGTGTGTGCGCATGTGTGTATGTACGTGTGTGTGTGCGTGTGCATGTCTCTGTGTTTATACTTGTGTATTTATGTGTGTGTGTCTGTGTGTGTGTGTGTGTATATGTGTGTGTGTGCATGTGTGTGTGTGTATGTCTGTGTGTGTGTATGTGTATGTGTGTATTTATGTATATGTGTATGTCTGTGTGTATGTATGTATGTGTATTTATGTATGTGTGTCCATGTGCGTGTGTGTGTGTGTGTGTGTGTGTGTGTGTGTGTGTGTGTGTGTGTGTGTGTGACTCTGGGTGATGTACAGTTTGGGTGACATACAGTTTGGGTGATGTACAGTCAGCCCAGATGTGGCATACCATGTGCGCATCCCAACATGTTGCATGATGCCAGCCAACCACATATTGAAGGAAACATGAAGTAATCTGCAGTCATGTCTTTGCTTCTCAAACCCTGTCCCGACCCTCCCTTACTCTTCTCTCACCCCCGTCATCACAACATTCAAATAACAGCTTTTTTGTGCTCAAAAACGTTTTCCCATTGCTTCAGCCAATCTGTGGAAAGATGTTTTTCCCAAACATTGAGATCTTTCTGTTGAATAATTATTGATTTCCTTGGAAAGCATATTTTACTAAACACTGCATAACAAACTGGATACAGAATATACCTGTCCAGTGTGTATCAAAAGTCAATCAGGTGTGCAGTGTGAATGCAAGTGTGCAGGTTAATTATATTTTGTTTTGTTTCATGGCATATTTGCAGTGCACTGTTCAAGTCTTTTGTTTCCTGTGGTGGGAAGAGGGGTTGGGCAGGTGTCACTTATCACTTTATAAAGTCCTGATTTAATTATTTCATTAAATTGCTGGATAGGCCATTTCTCTGGATTTAATTCCAGCATCTGAAACATTGACAGACAATTAATATTAAAGGTTGACACCAAAACACTTATGTTCAGATAATAAAGAAATAAGATTATGTTTTATAACTTATCACATTATTCTCAAAATGTGCAAAAAAGATGAATAATAAGATAATGATAGATTAGACAAGTGAATGACAAAACCAACCTCCTTTAGAGACCTCCGGGCATCAGTTGGGGGAGTGATTCGTTCGGGCTGACCTGTTTGGCATTCCTATCTGCACACATAGCTCTGCATACTATGAGATCCCAGGTTCTAATCCCATACATTTTGTCCATTTCCACGCATGTCCTTGCATTTCATTTAAAAGTACACTGCTATTGTCCGTTCCCTGTAGTTGATGCATGTGCAGGTTCCTCCATCCAAGTGCATGAAAGACTCGTCTCTTAAAGTAAAGTATAACAGAAGTTAAAGAAGCAAGTTGATAAAGTAGTGTAGAAACTCGCAGTTAGGCCACGTTTGGCTGTATAAGTATGCATTCTGCCTCTGCATACCTATTGGCATACCACTCACATGAATGAATCAATCAGGGTACACTCTGGCCTAACATAATAACAGTGCAAAAAGCTCAAGAATGTTGGAAATCTAATCTCAACAAATGTAATGCAATCAAACAGGAAATGCACCTTCAATTGCTGGCCCAAATTTTAGTAAATCCTTTGTGCCAGTTACAATAAATACGAGGACTGCATTTGCTGACAACAGCATGAATGCCAGAACTGGTACGCCCCATGGGCCCGGAGCCTTAGCTCAGGAATAAACTTGGTTCGGCGCCAACCGCCCTGGCACGGCACCGACGCTGTGACAGGTGGGCTGCTCAGGCCTGAGAGGGTGGGACCATGCCAGGGTAGACATGTTGGCGTCGGAAGAACATGCTTTCAGTCACGTCACTTTGCTTGTGGCCCCAATATTTAGGTTTTTGAGGGCGGTCAAAGGGCGGCATGTTCGCAAGCATTCGTGATAGTGCTTTCTGGAGAGACGAGCGTTGCTTGAAGGAGGTGCTATTTATCGTCGGTGTTATGGCTCTCAAACAAAGCAAGGTTGGTCAAAGGGCTGACAAGCATGAAGAGCTAGCTCGACACAGAGAGAAAGAGACAGACAGAGACACACACAAAAAACCCAGAAAACAGCAAGAGTCAAGTTGCGAGGAATATGAATTCAAGCAAAAGATACAAATAATAATCAGGGAATTAAACAGGAACAAAGTATAATTGATCAAATTTGTCACCCAAAAAGACAACATATTTATCATAAAATGTCAATTAATCTTCAAATATATTAAATTATATGTTTCCGTTAGTCACGTCATGGTGAGACATCGTGGGACGATTGGGCATCTCAACTTACCCCAATTGCAATGAAATTGCGGCCTTGAAGTTTCCAACATGTGAAGTTACTAGGATTATCCATTTTACAAACGTCATCATGTAGCCATGACGTCATCACATTAAATTCCTCATCCCGCTGACGTAAAAACAACCACTTGAGGAGGCATACATCCTATCATTGTGCAAAGACATCTTTGAGAGAGCTGAAGCTTATTATGACGTAATGGTGATGCATAAAGAAACTAGAACGGCACTTAGTAGAGAGCATACCTCCGCCAGGTGAACAGTTTACGTTTTGTATCCTAGAGTAGATTAGAAAATCACAACACAGAATCACATTTCATCAAAATCATCTGTCCACAAGTTTTTGAGATATCCTGCCATATATCGTTTTTGGCCCGACCTCCCAATGGTGACGAAACAGTTTAAAAAAATTATACTAACCAGATCCGCATCTTCACCACAATTGAATCGATTCTTCCTTGTTACACACACAACCTCTCACCAAGTTTCGTCCAAATCCATCCATAACTTTTTGAGATATCCTGCTATGTATCGTTTTTTGGCCCTATCTCCCAATGGTGAAGATTCACTTAAAAAATTAAATAATTCTCATAACCGAATCCATATTCAGATCTTCACCAAAATCTAATCATTTCGTGCTTTTCACATACGCTACCTCTCCGCCAAATTTTGTCTGAATCCATCCACAACTTTTTGAGATATCTTGTTTACAAACAAACAAACAAACAGACAGACAGGGGTGAAAATATAACCTCCACCCACCTTTGGTGGCGGAGGTAAAAATATGCTTTCGGTAACATGCAGATGGGGAACTGCAATTAGTAGGGAAGGATTTTTGGGGGTGGTTTATTTTTATATGGGTTCAAAATGTTTAGGATCGATCAACTGAACAAGCATCAAGCATTTTTTTTTGTTTTTTTGTATACTGAATCGAGGCTCATGAAAGAGCTAACATTTATTTCACAAACAAATCAACCAGACAAACAAAATATATAAAAAGAGGGAGCGGAAGACAAGATGGGGAGAGAAGGGGAAGGACACAAACATAACATTTGAGAGCAGGGAGATGTGTGGGAGGGAGAGAGCTTGGGGGGAGGAGGCGTGGGAAGGGGGGAGGGGGTGGAAGAAGTGTAAAACACAAGGACACCAAGGACTTCTGTCCAAGGACCAACGACATCAGTTGGTATTTCAAAAAAGTGGATTTGGGGTGAAATTAGCGGGGGTAGAAAAGATCAAGGTTTTGGATGGGGGAAGATAAGAGATGGTGGTGAACAGCTGTTTTAAAGACCTGGAGGGTGGAGTGGGATTGAAGAGAGTGAGGGAGTTTGTTCCAGAGGCGGGAGAAAAGAGGAATGAAGGAGTGAAGGTGAGCAGAGAGTCTTGATTTTGGTAGTTTAACCATAAGGGGGTTGCAGGCAGATCTTGTGCGACCTGTAGGAATATTTGGGGGACAGAGCTTAGAGAGAGCTGGGGGGGGGGGGGGCAAGGTCAGAGAGGAGTCGGTAGAAGATGGAAAGACCACCAACCTGCCTGCGGTGAGTGAGTGAAAGGCCCTTGGAGTTAGCTTCATCGCGGGAGATTCCAATGATTCTGAACGCTTTGGTTTCAACAGCGTGAAGACGAGCTAGTTGTGAGGCAGGAGCACCAGCCCAGAGGGGAGAGCAGTATTCCATTGAGCTGCGGATGAAAGCCTTGTATGTGGTGAGGAGCTCAGGTGTGCCAAGGAAGGACTTCGCACGACGGAGGATGCCCAGTCGGCGACTGGCTTTGGAGGCCAGATTTGAAATGTGGTTTTCCCAGGAAAGATCATGGCAGATAGTGAGACCCAAAAGCTTGAGTGACAGAACTTCTTGGAGAGGATTATTCAGAAAGTGGATGGGAGGGTTGTGCAGTCGGTCTTTTCGGAGAGACATCGTAAGAGTGTGAGATTTGTCAGGATTGAAAGACATGTTCCACTTGTTTGCCCAGTCTGTGATTTTGTCCAGGTCTGCAGAGAGTGAGGAGGCTGCAGACTGCCGATCTGAGGGATGAGGAATGGAGCGGCAGAGAGTGGAGTCATCAGCAAAGAGATAGAGAGGATTTTCAAGAGAGTCAGAGAGATCATTGATGAAGACCAGAAAAAGCACAGGGCCCAGAACACTGCCTTGGGGAACTCCAGCCTGAACAGGAAGGGGCGATGAGAGAACCTCATTCAGGGCCACACGTTGACTACGACTAGAGAGGAAGTCCGCCGGCCATGCGTGGAGATTTCCATGGATACCAAAGGAGGAGAGTTTGGTGAGCAGAGCGGGGTGCCAGACCGTATCGAAGGCACGTGATATGTCAAGGGAGACAGCTCTAATTTCCTGTTTGGCATTGAGGACCTCCATCCATTGTTGAGAAAGCAGAAGCAGCATGTCCAGAGTAGAGTGACCAGGTCTGAATCCAAATTGATGGTCAGAGATCAAGCCATTGGAGAAGAGGAAGGATTTCATATCTGAAGCAATGATGGATTCCATGACTTTGCTGATAATTGGGAGAAGGCTGATTGGTCTGTAGTTGCTAGGATCTGTTTTTGCACCTTTTTTGTGAATAGTGAATTTGTAATAGTGACTGAACTAAAAAAAAAAGATGGTGTAAATCAAAGCATCCTGAAAGATCAAAAATGACAAAAGAGTGCAGGTCAATCGCATCATAAGCATGTGACTAGCATGGCCAATATTGTCTCCAACGGTTTGAATTTGAAGAGCTCCTGCTCATAAAGGTGCCGTTTTTCAAAACCGCACTAAGCAGGGCATTTCTTAACCCTCCATTAGTGTGCCGGGGTATCTCAAACCCCTTTTGCATCTTACTAACCATGTCCAAAGCCACACTTTGTCACTAACGGGGGATTCAGGAGGAATTTCCTCCTCCCCATGGATGTCAACCTATGTAATGGGGATTGTCCGTGCTCCTATCCTTTTAATTGCTAAACATCAAGCAAGTAAGCATCACATACCATTTTTAGTCTTTGGTATAACAATGATGGTACAGATAGATGGCATGACATCATCATAAACCATACACGATCCCCGCTGTGTTAAAGTGGAAGGAGTCAGAATATTGCGGAGTCTCCCAAAGCTAACGGAAGTAGCTAAAAAAAGCCAACAGGACAAAATTGGGCGGTAAAAACAGCAAATAAACAAACAAGAAGACGTCATGCAGAGCATGATACTTGCAAAATCCACCCCTCCCTCATAAAAAAAAGTTGGCATGGATACATCAAATTGTCCATTACATCAACATTTAAATTGACGATCTTAATCAAATCTCGGGTCAATTGGCTTAAAACTTATGATTTTTCATATGAAAATTGATGTTATAAGTTTGACCTTGAGTTGACCTTTGACCTCAAAATAGTTGCTTTCCCAATTCAGTGATGTACTATATGATTGCTGTTTAATTTCCAAGTTAATTGGATGAAAAGTGATAATTTTTCAGTTGAAAATTGATATTAGAAGTTTGACCTTGAGTTGATCTTTGACCTTTTGACCTCAAAATCATTGGTTTCCCAATTCAGTGAGGTACTATGCAATTGTTGTTTAATTTTCAAATCAATTGGATGAAAATTGCTGATTTTGGTAGTTTGACCTTCAGTTGGCCTTTGACCTAAAAAAATAGTTTCCTAATTCAATGACTCAATATGCGAATGCTGTTCAATTTTCAAGTCAATCGGATGAAAATGACAATTTTATAAATTTGACATCAAGATGCCTTTGACCTCAAAATCAATAGGCTTCTCCCTTATGACCAACTCTACCATCTGGTGAGGTTTCGTGAAGATCAGTTGCATAAGACCAAACAGGCAGACAGACAAACAGACAGAATAATGCATAAGACCAACCAATATACTTGAAAAAGCTTCGATTTTGCATGTAAAAAGGACAAAAACATAAGGAAACTACTTAAAATGGAAAGCAAAAAGAAACCTGAGTGTATGGGCCTATCACTTCGCCATCGCCGACAGGTAAGTTGGCTCTGCCTTTTTCCACCTCCTTTCTGGATTTGCACCCTCTGCCCTCTTGGTGCTTTGCTCCCTCCCAGGTATCTGCAGGATGCATGCGGTATACCAACAACTGCCTCCTCGTGAAACACACCAAATCAAGAACCACTGCTCACCTCCACTCATTTGTTCCTCTTTTTTCCTGCCTATGGAACTGCCTTCCACACTCTCTTCAATCTCGTTCTTCTCTCCAGGTCTTCAAGACAGCTGTTCTCCACCATCTCAGATCGTACCCAATCCAAAAACCACGATCTTTTCTCCACCCGTTAAACCACCCACTCCACTCTCCAAATTTTGCTTCTGTATCCATCTTGTCCATCCATTGTGTTCCCTCCTAACCCCTCAGCCCTCATCATTACCTGCATCCCTTGTTTGTCCATCTCCATCCATTTTCTCCCTTTGCCCTGCTGTGTGCATTTCCTCCTTCCCCCTCTGCTGTTCCTTTTGTTATGTTGCGTCCTGATCCGTTCTGTGTTCGAGCTCTTCCACGAGCCTTGACTCTGTATAGAAAACAAACAAAAAGGCCAAAATATAAGAAAACTCGTGAAATTGGAAAGTAATATTGATGGAAAAAAAATGGGTCGGCGAGAAATAGTCAATCGGAAAGCCGGAAACGGATATAAAAATTTTACACACAAAAATCCCATCAAAGCGTGATCTTCCAGTGGTTACACAGCATAAATGATTGTTTGAACAGGCTGGCATGATAGCCTCGAGGTTTGCACACTCGCCTCCGAGCTATCTAGCCTGGGTTCATATCTCGCCAAGGTTTAAATGTCATCCTGGTGACATTGATGTCTCAGAGCGAGGCATCAATATATGTGCCGTCCCTCAAAGTGTTGCCAAATTGGGCTTCCCATCCACTAGCATCAGTAAAAATCCTACAGTGTCTTTTGTGAAAAGGAGGTGAATTATCGCCGACGCCCTGAACAAATTACAAAAATTCCTGCCCGAATGCCCAGGGGCACTGCATCAGTAGCCACAGCCGCACCTTAGCAATGATGAACTACCAGACCCGATTCAGAATTGAATCCCAGGCCACATGCATTCGCCAACAACCACAATCTGCTCAAATCTGCTTCTGGCACAGAAAACTGAAAAAAAGGTATTTTTATACAGTTGGCAAAAAAACCCCAAAAGACCACAAAGCACCCTATACTTGGGTAATTACCTTGTGAAAGCGGTGAGATTGTGTTCAAATATAGCAAGTTTTGGAAAGAGTTGGAAAAGTCACTTTGGTCGTGAAACCGAGGAATGCGTTGTAATTTAAGAGAGCAGAACGCATTTTCATTAATACGCTCTGGACCGAGAGACCTCGAGGGCAATGTTTTCTAAGGTGGACTCATCTGAGGTGTCATCTAATCTCATCTCAATCACTCACAATCAATAATCTAATCACTAATATCAATCACTCATCTAATCTCATCTTAGGTGGACGAAGGTTATATGTTTTCACCCGTTTGTCTGTCTGTCTGTGAGCAGGATATCTCAAAAAGTTATGGACGGCTTAGCATGAAACTTGGTGGACAGGTTGGTTGTGCTACAAGGAAAAACTGATTCGATTTTGGTGAAGATCCGAATCCGGATGAGAGTTTTCTATTTTTTAAAGTACTTCTCGACCATTGAGAGATGGGGCCTAAAATTCTATATAGCATGATATCTCAAAAGGTTGTGGACGAGTTATGACAAAACTTGGTGAATGAGTTGGTTTGGTGACAAGCACAATCTGATTAGATTTGGGTTCTGGTCCGAATC
Organism: Myxine glutinosa; assembly: GCF_964187855.1. Classification (NCBI taxonomy): domain Eukaryota; kingdom Metazoa; phylum Chordata; class Myxini; order Myxiniformes; family Myxinidae; genus Myxine; species Myxine glutinosa. The sequence goes on from NC_136267.1 coordinate 60,763,983, forward strand.
CAGATCTGGCCTATCAGTGGGATACAAAACGTAAACTGTTCAGCCTGGTGGAGGTGTGCGCACTACCGACTGCCTTTCTAGTTCGTGTTTATTTTCACACACGATGTAAAACACTTAACGGGGGGGGGGGAGGGGAGGGGGGGGGGGGGGGAAATAAATACTCTATTGCAAGTCTTGCTTGTTTGCATTTACATTAAATACAAGGCTAACATGTAAGTTGTGTGACAGGGTAATTACACTTGCATTGACGGGGCTTTCGTCTTTTATTGAGCCATGAATCCCATATAATTTTCTCCCCTTGGGGATGTACGTATATGCATATGCAGTTGCAGTTCTGAAAAACGAAATTCAACACAAGTACAGGTCAGAGTAGACTTGAGGATAAAAAAAACACTTTGGGGTTAAGTCCACCTTGCCCCCACCGACATCATCACACAATAAAATACTTTCGATAAAACAAAGGGAACGGAGAGTTTTGGGAAGGGAGGGCGCTTGTGGAGAAAAGAGAGAGAGAAATAAAGAAAAAGTTGGAAGGTGATGGAGAATGAGGAGGACGTATGGGAGTAGGGGTGTGATTAGGTGGTGGGGAAGAGAGGATGGGGAGGGGGTGGACAGGTTGGTTGTGTCGGTTGTGAAGGGGAGTCAGAACCTTCACTATTTTGTGCACCTTATATTAATATGGCCCACAAGTACATTTTTGCACAAGTCTTTAGCAAAGAAAAAGAGCTTACCTGGAATGCTTCCAATGGGAGTGCCCAAAATGGTTTGAAAAAAAAAAGAAAAGGCTGTAGTTTGCAAGTACAGTACAGTTGGACCGCGCTATTCGCGGGGGATACGTTCTCGGAAAATTCCGTGAATTGCGAAACTGCGAATGGCAGGGCATTGTTTCAATTGAAAAAGGGGGATTGGTTCCCGAATACCAAAAATCCGCGAATATCGAGCAACAAACCGCGAATGGTGAGGCAAAATCCCCAAATGGTGAGGCAAATCCCGTGAATGTCGATGATAATCCGCAAGTGTCGATATGAAAATCCCGCGAATGTTGATGAAAATCCGCGAATGCATGCCGTGCCATTGTTTCAATGGGGAAAAGGGAGACAGGTAATTGTACTAATAGATACGGTGGAGTGTTTTCATTCTGTACAGCAACTCACGGGGATAACGTGTTATGCAGCTGGTGGAATATCCCGCAAAGCTATCCACAGTGTGAATGACGGGATATCCCACGAAAGCCATGAAAGCGCGAAGCACAGCACAGTGAATGTAGAAGCAGGTCATGTTCGTGGCTCGTAGAAGATGTTTTTTGCGTATGTCCAGCTGCTTTGTGTATGGCTTGTGAAAGATGGGTTTTATATAACTGGGTCAAGCTAACGCCTCGTGAAAAGAAAAAATTGCGCCCCCGAAAAACCGTGAAAAAAAAAAAACCCACAAATTCGCAGGACATGGACACAAATAGAAAAAAAACCCCGCAAATTCGCAGGATACTTTTCCACGAATAGAGAAACAGGTCGCATTTTATCAACCACGTATTTTGAATGACGATTCGTGGCCCTGAATGGGTTTCTCTCATCTCCTCTTCCTGTTCAGGCTGGAGTTCCCCAAGGCAGTGTTCTGGGCCCTGTGCTTTTTCTGGTCTTCATCAATGATCTCTCTGACTCTCTGGAAAATCCTCTCTATCTCTTTGCTGATGACTCCACTCTCTGCTGCTCCATTCCTCATCCCTCAGATCAGAAGTCTGCAGCCTCCTCACTCTCTGCAGACCTGGACAAAATCACAGACTGGTCAGCAAGTGGAACATGTCTTTCAATCCTGACAAATCTCACACTCTTATGATGTCTCTCCGAAAAGACCGACTGGACAACCCTCCCATCCACTTTCTGAATAATCCTCTCCAAAAAGTTCTGTCACTCAAGCTTTTGGGTCTCACTATCTGCTATGATCTTTCCTGGGAAAACCACATTTCAAATCTGGCCTCCAAAGCCAGTCGCCGACTGGGCATCCTCCGTCGTGCGAAGTCTTTCCTTGGCACACCTGAACTCCTCACCACATACAAGGCTTTCATCCGCAGCTCAATGCAATACTGCTCTCCCCTCTGGGCTGGTGCTCCTGCCTCACACCTAGCTCGTCTTCACGCTGTTGAAGCCAAAGCGTTCAGAATCGTTGGAATCTCCCGCGATGAAGCTATCTCCGAGGGCCTTTCACTTACTCACCGCAGGCAGGTTGGTGGTCTTTCCATCTTCTACCGACTCCTCTCCGGCCTTGCTCCCCCAGCTCTCTCTGGGCTCTGTCCCCCAAATATTCCTACAGGTCGCACAAGATCTGCCTGCAACCCTCTTATGGTTATACTGCCAAAATCAAGACTCTCTGCTCACCTTCACTCCTCTTTTCTCCCGCCTCTGGAACAAACTCCCTCACTCTCTTCAATCCCACTCCTCCCTCCAGGTCTTTAAAACAGCTGTTCACCACCATCTCTTATCTTCCGCCATCCAAAACCTTGATCTTCTCTACCCCTGCTAATTTCACCCCAAATCCACTTTTTTGCAATACCAACTTCTTTCCTGGAAGTCCTTGGTGTCCTTGTGTTTTATACTTCTCCGCCCCCCCCCCTTCCCACGCCTCCTCCCCCCAAGCCCTCTCCCTCCCACATATCTCCCGATGTCCCTGCTCTCAAATGTTGTGTTTGTGTGCTTCCCCTTCTCTCCCCATCTTGTTTACTGCTCCCCTTTTTGTATACTTTGTTTGTCTGTTTGATTTGTTTGTGTGATAAATGTTAGCTCTTTCACGAGCCTCGATTCTGTATACAAAAAACAAACAAAAAAAAACGTGAATACGCGGAACCCGTGAATAGCGGAACCACAATTAGCGGGGTCCGACTGTATATACAAGTACCATAATATACACAAACATAGAGTTCATATAGTTTCATAAACACATACAGTATAGAATAAAATATGTAAATCAGTAAGGGCATTTAGGGCCTATACACATATTGCATATATAAAATGGTGGATTTATTGACCATCATCCTTTCCATCCATTTTCCTTCTTTCCCATTTGTCTCCCATCCTCCAAAGCTGCCCTTCCCTTTCATCTCAGCCCCCTACCCCCCCCCCCCCCTAAACCTATCTTCTGTTCCCTTTCATTTACATTCCTCAATTCTATTTTCCTCAAAACACAAGGCTATCCTGCCAAGCAAGGTAGCAGCCATTTCTTTGTGTTCTGAATATGTAGATGACACCTAATCCTGAAATACCTGTAAAATACACGGTAATATCAGATAAAGCATAAATTGTCAAGCTGGCCTTTTTCCTCATATGGAAAACTCTTATCCTCATATGGAAAAAATAAAATAAAATACATGTCAAAGAATGCAGAAAACTGGTGATGATGAAGTACACTTCCAAAAAAGAGAAGTCAAAATCCAGAGCTGGAAAAAGGTATTTCCAAAAAGTTCCATTAATTAATTAATTTTCCCTGGTCTCAGAACTGGAAATCAGTTTAAAAACCAAAAAAAAAACAAAGCTCTTCTCCTTCTGATGTTTTATTGAGCAAATAACATAGTGAAGCCTCATGTGAGTTGCTGTACGTTTAGTGTGATGTGCATAGACAGCGCCCTCTGCCGACTCACTTCAACAAAAAAGCCAAGTTTGCTGATTATGTGGTGTATAAACGTTTACAAAGCTGTAGCTAATGCTAAATCACTCCCAGGCCTGCCGCTTTATAAGTAGTACAACGATGCTTCAAGTCCGATATGGACTTTTGCTTAAAACTGCATTCATGTTTAACCCTCCGTTAGTGCAGCGGGGTATCAGAAATCCCTGGCGATGTTGCTAACAATGTCCAAAGCCCCACCGCACTGACGGAAGGTTAAGGATGAATACTTTTGGAGGAAACTTGTATTTTAAAAAAAAATAAATGTGGGAATGGAAAATTGGCATAATCACATGGGTTTGCACGGTTCTACTGCACGTGCTGACAATCAAAATGGTGGTGAATGAGAAGACAAGGAGGGTGGAACAGCGAATAACTATGAAACTTTGAACAAAGTCTGATGAAAATTCAATGAATGGCTACAAAGTACGAGACGGTTGCCTGTCAAGCTTATGTACAAACTTCGAAGCAAACAGCCGAAGTCAAATGTGAACCCTCACCATAGTCAGAGATTGGTCGGTTGAATATTGTGCAAAGCGGATGGAAAAAACATGGAACTTTGTGAATGGGCAGCTTTTTCTGTTGCCGATTCGTCTCATGGCAATTCATCGTTCAACATATGTGCAGCGTGTGCTGAGATCTCTTCCTTTCCTATATCTCGGATATACGTTCAGTATCTTATTATCTAAACATAATGCCACCAAGTCATATTGGGATCCATTATAAGTTGTCGTTTGATAACTTCCCAAAAGCTGCATGATTCATGCATGAGTACAGGTGAGAAGCCATGCAATAAATGAAAGGTGGTTAATTAGAAGCAGCGAAATGAACCCTTGCAAAAAAAGAAAAATAAATTTTCTCACATAATCTGATGAGTTTAATCAGATCTCATGAGAAATGCATAGTTTGTATTACTTTTTTTTGGAAGGGAAGACCTGATGAAAGAAAATGATGGGAATAAAGAGAAAATGATTGTCTTAGCACAAGGTAGGAACATGTTTGTAAAAAGATCAGCCTGATGGTTATTTGGCAGGAACAAGAGGGGAAGGTTTAGTCATGTACACAACGTATACACTGGGTTTTGCGGGACGCAAGACATCTCGTTTTTCCACCCGCAGAGCGCTCACCCACTCAGGGCTGTCCGCCTTCAAATCTTTCTTGTTGACGCCTTCTTTAAGTGTTGCCTCAATGGTACAATCAATGCTGTCATCTTTTCTTTCCATGGCATCCACCTTTGACCTGGTTCTCTCCCTAGGTGCCATAACTGACTGTGATTTGTCGATTAATAATAATGCATGCCCTGCTGCTTGCGTGACCCCTTTGTCATCGTCATCGGCCTTCGTGGCCGTTTTAGTGCTTGTATCAGCCCGAGAAATGGCAGCCACTGCTGCCTGTGGCCGCACCGCTGACTCGCCGTGGGGCCGATTAAGGCCTTCCGAATAACTGTGTGATGGGCCCAGGCGTGGAGGGGCTGGAGCTGGGCGTTTTCTGCCAACTGTTCCGTAGGTGAGACACGGAGCAGCAACCGAGCTTGATGAAACAGAAGCAGACATGTTGTAAGGGCGGCTAGGAGCTACCAGAGATGGACTAGTTGGTGCAGAGGTAGAAACCTGTGGTTTGGGGTTGGAGACAAGGATAATTATTTGCATTGTTTGAGGGATAATGGATGTTCAGTTTGAAGTATTGCAGCATCATGAATTGTTTCTTCATTGGCAATGTTATTACAGGTTAACTGTTAACATGAAACTATTTATTAACATGAAAAATTAACAATTGGCAGAATAGCTTTGCACGAGAAAAAGAACAATGTGATTGGTTTATAGGTACCATGTGACAGGAAGTAAAAAAAATATATGGAAATTGGGCAATTAAATAAATCCCAACGATGATATACATTTTGGACAATCTATTTATTATGCAAACAGTGGGAGAGGGAAGGGCAGTGTTGAATGAGACATTAAAAAATAAGAAAAAGGAGAGAAACCCTTTGTTACTGTTGTGGCCAAAAATATTGGCACCCTTGCACTTTTTTTCAAATAATGCACCATTTTTTCCAGGAATTGTTGAAATTAAAAAATATTTTCGTGTCCACATTTGTATTTCTTTGGTTTGCAGTGGAACAAAACAAAAAATGCTGAAAAAATTACTAAATCTTAGCTTATTCCTCAAAGAAATCCTAAAATGGCCTGGCCAATATTATTGGCACCTTTTAGAAGTTGTTAGAAATAATTAGATTTCAAGCAAGTTATTCTCCTTTACTTTGGAATTCAACTCTCCTGTGGTGAGTTGCAGGTGCCTGCAATATAAAAATCACTCATTCAACCAGTTTGAATAGAGAAAAGGAGTCATTCTGCTGTTTTGTGTCACTGTGTGTACCGCAATGAGCATGTAGAAAAGAAAGAAAACCAGAGAATTACATATGATCTGACAATTGTCTGAGGAGGTCAGACACAACATTGTAGCCAAGCATGGACAATCTAAAGGCTACACGTCCATCTCCAGAGACCATCTATTTGTGTCCAACGTACGCAATGTTATCAGAAAGTTTAAGGCCCATGGTACTGCAGCCAACCTCCCTGGACGTGGCCACAAGAGAAAACTTGATCAAATATTGCAGCGAAGGATTGTTCGAATTGTGGAGAAAGCACCTCGATCAACTGCCAAACAGATTCAAGCTGACCTCCAGACACAAGGTACGATAGTTCCAACTCGCACCATCCATCGCCAACTCAATGAAAGGGCAGGTGATTATGGAATGAGACCCAGGAGGACCTCACTGCTGAGAGAGAGACATAAGAAAGCCCGGCTGGAGTTTGCCAAAACACACCTGAACAAGGCAAAATCCTTCTGGGAAAATGTCCTGTGGACAGATGAGACCAAATTAGAGCTTTTTGGTAAAGCCCATCATCTCTATGTTTACGGGAAAAAAAATGAAGCCTTCAAAGAAAAGAACACCTTCCCTACAGTCATACATGGAGGAGGTTCAATGATGTTTTAGGGTTGCTGCGCTGCCTCTGGCACTTGGTGCCTTGAATGTGTGCATGGAATCATGAAATACGGAGATTCCCCAAGGCATTTTGGAGCGCAATGTTCAACCCAGTGTCACAAAGCTGGGCCTCCGTCGAAGGTAATGGGTCTTGCAGCAGGACAATGACCCCCAAACACACTTCAAAAAGCACCCAGGAATGGTTCAAGACAAAACGCTGGACTGTTCTGAAGTGGCCAGCAATGAGTCCAGATCTAAATCCCATTGAACACCTGTGGGGAGATCTGAAAACAGCAGTTGGGAGAAGGCACCCTTCAAATCTGGGTGAACTGGAGCAGTTTGCACAAGAAGAGTGGGCCAAACTGCTAGTAGAGAGGTGGAGGAAGCTCATTCATGGCTATAGTTATTTATTAGCGCTTGACTGCAGTTATTTTGTCCAAACACTGTGCTACCAAATAATAAGTCTAGGGTGTGAATAATTTTGTCAATGCCATTTCTTTTTATTTTCTGATTTAAAACGATATATTAAGTTCTGAATCAAAAACAAAGGTTCTGTAATATTAACAGTAAAATAAAGAATTGCAGAGACAAATACTTTCTGACTTATTTTTAGAGAAAATTGTGAGTTATTTTTTAAAAGTGCAAGGGTGCCAATATTTTTGGCCACGATTGTACGTCACTGAATCTCACCTTTATTTTCAGCAGGTAAGTTAAAGCAGGAACCACCTGAGGAAACCTCAACCCGTGATTGGGTTTATATATTTTTTGTCTCCAACATGCACTTAAGTCGATCACTCACTATTGGACGATGAGGCGGTCACTTCTACCTCTGTCTCCGTAACTCTACCACTCACTTCTCCACGTACCGCGACTCATTCAAGCCACATTGCCCCTCCCTATATAAATGTGAGCAAGTATACCTAAAGTTAATTTTTATGTACCGATGAAACTCTTTACTGTACTTATTACGTATCTTATTTTTCTGTTTTATGTAGTATAGAATTTTTATTTGTGTGCAAATATATCTTAAACTTAGTTTCTTCTACTGTATTACTTAGCATTATTCTTCCCCATTAAATTGTATAATTTGTGATTTTTTCAGACTTTACATTTGGAGTATTGGAGTGCTTGAATGTATCCCCCGTATTTGAGTTAATTATTATGGGAAGAAGCTGATCAGTTAACGACGTATCAGGTTAAGTTGTGCTTTCCAGGAACATAACCCCGACTTAAACTGATCATTCCAGGTACTAATATGCAACCTAATTACTTAATATGTTGCATTTATATTCATATGAGCTGAAGTACCTGGTGTTACCCGGGAAAATTTGATGCAATATGTATTTAAATATTAAGTCAGAATTGAAAATATCTTGGTAGCCCAGAGGCAGATCACTTACATGCAAAGTTCGTTTTCATGACCTAGGAATGCAAAATAAAAGAAAGTAAAGAGAGCGATAATTGCTTTGCAATACATGTCCCCTACCAAGTTTCAGTTCAATATCATCAAACACATCCCTTTATTTGGGCGGTGTATAATGCCGTGCTCTTTGCCGAAAATAATAATAATAAAATAATCCGATGTACATACATGAAGCAAAAACATGCGTACAGCTTGTGTGCAGATATAATATATTGTGGTTAAATACCTAGGATCATTGCAATTGCACTGGGCCTTGGACTAACACCCGGGCCAAGACCTAAGGCCTGCTGATCAGTGCAGCTTCATTTGGGGTGAAGTTAGGCCAGCTGTCCAGCAAATAGGTGTAAAGCAGTGGGGTGGAGTCAGGGCATCTATAAATTGACCCATGTAAAATATGTGATATTTTCTAAGTTCAAAAAGGGCATAACCATGAAAAATTGGTGGAACGCCCAAAACTCAAATTTGTCCTGTAACTTGTACTAAAACCATGTACGAAGTTTCCATTGAATATGCTAAAGGGTATGGAAAAAGGTGCAGAAAACCACAGGTGGGGTGGACGGACAGACAGACGGAGACAGAAAATAAAAATTGAGGAATTAACATATCAGTAGTTGAGTACGTGTAATTTCCACGCAACTGATGGAGAGGATTTGAAGAAGGGGAAAAACGCACCAAGCGAATATGCAGTTTCCCTTATTAGCTTGCATTCATATGACCTCAAAATATGATCTTCAAAACACATATTACTCGACCACTCCCAGGATTACTCGATGACTCAATAACTTCAATTTATCATCCAGGCACTTTCCCCAGGCCAAGTGTAACCGTGTGTGTGTGTGTGTGTGTGTGTGTGTGTGTGTGTGTGTGTGTGTGTGTGTGTGTGTGTGCGTGTGTGTGTGTGTGCTCCATTACGAGCCTTAGATCTTGTAAAAAAAACAAAAAACAAAACATAACCCTCAACCTTACTCTGGTTGAAAGAGGAGGCTATGCAAAATTTGGTAGCACTGGTTTCTGCAGGGTCCGAATGCATAAACGAACAAACAAACACTAACTTTCATATATATATATATATATATATATATCTGTACTGTATGTATGTATATATAATTATATATATATATATATATATGTACTGTATGTATGTATATTGTATATATATATATATATATATATATATATATATATATATATATATATATATATATATATATATATATATATATATATATATATATATATATACAGTGGAACCTTGACTTACGAGTGCCCCAACTTACGAGTGTTTCGAGATACGAGCCGTCGCTCGGGCGGTTTATTGCTTTGAGATGTGAGCCGAGATCTGAGTTACGAGCTTTCGCCACCCGGTCACGTGGTTATCTTGCCGTGCAAGTACAGTATCTCTGTCGTATAGCGCTGCATTTTTGTTTTCGCATGTTGGTTATTTTGAGTTTACGCCGCCAGGTGGGTTCTGGTCACGTGGTTATCTTGCCGTGCAAGTACAGTATCTCTGTCGTATAGCGCTGCATTTTTGTTTTCGCATGTTGGTTATTTTGAGTTTACGCCGCCAGGTGGTTTCTGGTCACGTGGTTATCTTGCCGTGCAAGTACAGTATCTCTGTCGTATAGCGCTGCATTTTTGTTTTCGCATGTTGGTTATTTTGAGTTTACGCCGCCAGGTGGGTTCTGGTCACGTGGTTATCTTGCCGTGCAAGTACAGTATCTCTGACGTATAGCGCTGCATTTTTGTTTTCGCATGTTGGTTATTTTGAGTTTACGCCGCCAGGTGGGTTCTGGTTACGTGGTTATCTTGCCGTGCAAGTACAGTATCTCTGTCGTATAGCGCTGCATTTTTGTTTTCGCATGTTGGTTATTTTGAGTTTACGCCGCCAGGTGGGTTCCGGTCACGTGGTTATCTTGCCGTGCAAGTACAGTATCTCTGCCGTCAACTTGTTCAGAGTGCCGGCGATAGCTCGCCTTCTCTTTGTGGAAAACACGGTACTGAGAAGAAGAAGAGGATGATGTGCTTGGATATAAAACACGCAATCGTCGAAAAACATGAGCGAGGTGTCGAGGAGGACGTATATAACGGCAGAGGAGAAGAGCATGCCAGGCCACAACTTGTGGATATAAAACACGCAATCGTCGTGTTTTATATAAAACTTGTGCTTGGATATAAAACACGCAATCGTCGAAAAACATGAGCGAGGTGCCGAGGAGGACGTATATAACGGCAGAGGAGAAGAGCATGCCAGGCCACAACTTGTTCAGAGTGCCGGCGATAGCTCGCCTTCTCTTTGTGGAAAACACGGTACTGAGAAGAAGAAGAGGATGATGTGCTTGGATATAAAACACGCAATCGTCGAAAAACATGAGCGAGGTGCCGAGGAGGACGTATATAACGGCAGAGGAGAAGAGCATGCCAGGCCACAACTTGTTCAGAGTGCCGGCGATAGCTCGCCTTCTCTTTGTGGGAAAACACGGTACTGAGAAGAAGAAGAGGATGATGTGCTTGGATATAAAACACGCAATCGTCGAAAAACATGAGCGAGGTGCCGAGGAGGACGTATATAACGGCAGAGGAGAAGAGCATGCCAGGCCACAACTTGTTCAGAGTGCCGGCGATAGCTCGCCTTCTCTTTGTGGAAAACACGGTGAGATCCTTAACATCCAACAACTAATGGGACGCAAACGGGGCGCCCAGTTTAGCGGTACACACATTGATGAATCACCCTGCCTGTGATTCACCCATGACAGGTTATAGCTGGGTCGGGATTCAAACCCAGGCTGGACAGTTTAGACTTTAGAGTCAAGTGTGCGTACCTCCAGTCCAGGCCATCCTGCCAACTTGTATGCTGCATACAGGTGAAATATAAAGCGCGAGATATTTTTATATATACTGTATATTTTTAAAAAAATTGGTGTGGTTTTTGGCGGGCTGGAACGGATTAATAGCATTTCAATGCATTTTAATGGGGAAATTTGATTTGAGAAACGAGCAATTTGAGTTACGAGCTCGGTCACAGAACGAATTAAACTCGTAAGTCAAGGTTCCACTGTATATATATATATATATATATATATATATATATATATATATATATATATATATATATATATATATATATATATATATATATATATATATACACAAAGAATTAAGTTAAGCACCCCTACACAACGAATTAAGGTAAGCACCCCCTAATATATATTCTTTGTGTATATGTATACATTGGCATATATTCTAAGGTATGTGAGATCAAATAATGATTGGTATGACATTAGCAATTATCCATTGATGAAATTGAGTGATCAAAGTGAAAAAAAGTGATTGGTTGAGTCAGTGATCCGATCACGTGGGTCCTACACACGTTATTGACGCAAAGATCGCTAGAGGTCTTCTCAGAACAATGACTGTACGTTAGAAAACATAAACGTCATCCACACTGTCCGTGATGGACCTATAGCTCCATACTTAAATCGAGGTGAAAATATGCCTAAAATTCCCAAAAATTTTCACCTTAAATTATTCAGAATAAAATATTGAAAACGGCATGATTGTTATGTTTTTATGTGACCATAATATCACTTCTCCAGAAAATATAGCAATATCATGGGTATATTACACTGTTTTGACGACAACAAACTTGTAATGTGCGAGGTTGTAAAAAAACGGGGGGGGTGCTTAACTTAATTCTTTGTGTATATATATATATATATATATATATATATATATATATATATATATATATTGTTGTGGATATGAGGATTGTGTTTTTTTAATGGTATCAGTACATTGTAAAATATCACCCTCCGTCCTCCAGTTGTGTATAAAGGTCAAAGTGCGTCCCGTAGTTAGGTCATATACAATCACGTTTAGCCAATCATAGATTCCCTGCTTGTTGGTAGTTATTTCCTTATTCTGTGTATTAGGCTAAGGCTTTTTCTTCCATTAATTGACACTCCATTGCACCGAATTCAAATAGATAGATCCCCTTTTATTCCCAAAGCCTCAATTGCCAACTGCATTCGCCGCAGCTGCTGGGCGGTTTTCACCGCGACTCCATTAGCCACGAGGTGGGCTCGGAGAAGAAGGGGGAGGAGCCGCCGAATCCAGGGCGTGGCCCGCCCATCGTCATCAAAAGGGTGGAGCCAGCGAGCCCTGACCAGCCAACCAGGGCTGGGGAAATACCATCACGGGCGTGGCGCGGGTGGATCTAAAAGCGCGTTATATAAGCGCGCGCGGAGGCCTTTGAGATGAGTGATGAGTTCTGGGTTCTGAGTACGAAGAGGTCCCAAGAAAGAGTTGCGCCAGAGACGGAGAGAGAGGAAGGGACCCCCCACAAAGAGTTGCGCCACTTAAGCAGAAGAGTCCACCAGAGTCAAAGGTGGTTGCGTCAAAGTTCTGAGTTCTAAGGAGCAGCTTTGGAGAGCGCACGGTGCACAGGAGTAGCTTCGCCGTGCAGTTTTAGAACCGCGGCGGTTTGGCGATCGCAGCTCGAATATTGATGGCGGCTGTCCGCTTCCAGCCCGACCGATCCCCGCTGAACCTTCTTCTCCCGCCAAGCCATCCACCTCCAGCGATCCGTTCCTGCCTTCATTTCCTCATTCGTGTGAGTCTGCCTTTTGTTTGTTCTGTCCTGGGTATTAATTAAGACTGTAATAGATAAGCTAGAATTTTCACTGTGTCCTTCTGGTCCGTCCCTCTTTCTGCATTATTTTATTATCCTTCCTTCTTCCTTGGTTTCTTTTGGTCCTGTAAATAGTAATAAATCATATTCGTATTTCAAACCTTTTTGCCTTCGTCTTCATCTTCTTCACATCCGTGTCGTCTTTGTCTTTTCCCTCATTGAATATCTGTGGCACGATTTGGCCAACGTTTCAGGATCGGGTTAGTCTTGTTAACGGTTCGGGCCGCGGCTGCCATCCGCTCGGCAAATTAACATCCCAATCCGCGGTCACGAACGAAGCTGCTCACCGGCCTTTTTGAAGGTCGCGGTGCAGCTTCAGGGACCACGTCAGTCAGCAATAATCGAGGGGACTAATCCCCCCTCAAAGGGGAACCATAGGCCGACGTTGGGTTCCGTAACAATATATATATATGTATGTATATATATATATATATATATATATATATATATATATATATATATATATATATATATATATATATATATATATATATATATATATATATATATATATATACATATCTATCTATAATTCCAGTAATCTCTGTCTGTACGTTTGTTTGTCTGTGACCGCTGTTTCTCGACAACCACGGGTCCGATATCTATCTATAATTCCAGCAATCTCTGTGTGTCTGTCTGTGTGTCTGTGTGTCTGTGACCGCTGTTTCTCGACAACCACGGGTCCGATATACTTGAAACTTGCCAGGTATATTGCTGGGGACCCGAGGATGTGCCTTTTCAAGGTTTGTAATTAATCGGACAAGTACCTACCGAGCTATGTCCAAAAAACGCTTCAACCAATCAGAGAGCAGCGAGCTATCACGTGTGCCGAACCGTTAATGCAATGCAAGCGTTAATGCGTTAATGCAAGGCTTTTCTTTTTTTCCCTCTTCTCTTTCTACTTTTCCTTGCGATTAAATTGCAAACAGCCAAAATACGTTGGCGCTAATTGAATAATTGGCCATTAACACTAAAATAATCGTAACTGCGATATGCCAACTTCCGGACAGTGCAGCCTTCCATGTTGTTGTTGTTTGCAGCAGCTGTTTGCAGCAAGGCAAGGCTTTTCTTTTTTTCCCTCTTCTCTTTCTACTTTTCCTTGCGATTAAATTGCAAAAAGCCAAAATACGTTGGCGATAATTGAATAATTGGGCATTAATAGATAGATAGATAGATATGCGATATGCGAACTTCCGGACAGTGTGCGCGTTACGAGCTGACCGCCATTACGGTACGTAATTCGATTTCTTATGCGCATTATTTCTCCCAATTCAGTCAGAGCGAAGGGCGGAAGCGAAGAGCGTTGTTATTTTTGGTTTACGGGCGTACGGGCGGGGTAGAGCGTACGGGTAGCGTTTTTTTTTTTTTTTGGCAAGGAACGGGCACCCACGTACGGGCAATGCCCTAGTACTTTTAACTTGCCAGGTATATTGCTGGGGACCCGAGGATGTGCCTTTTCAAGGTTTCATATTAATCGGACAATTACTTACCGAGCTATGTCCAAAAAACGATTCAACCAATCAGAGAGCAGCGAACGATCGCGTGTGCCGAACGTGGCGGGCACACTCTGCCTCGGATGGCACATTTGAGAGCGTATTCATTTATTTCACGTTTGCAAACTATGTTGGCGTTAAACTATGTTTTACAACTAATAAAAACGAATTTGCGATTCATTCGCTTTCCTGCGCGTTTGTGCACGCGATGGCGATTTCTTTACCAAACTCCGGAAGCCGTTCGCTTTGGACCAAACCATTGCATGTAAATAGAGGGGGGGGATTGTCACCACTCGCAAGCCGTTCGCTTTGGACCAAACCATTTCATGTAAATAGAGGGGGGGGGGGGATATAATTTTAGATATAGATATAGTACGGGCATGCCCTAGTATATATAATCGGGAGATTAAATCAGACGCGGACATAGCTTCAGGACTTCGATCTTTAATTTTTGACAAGCTTTCAACCAACAAAGGTCTTCTTCTGAGTCGGCCCCAAGTTCAACGACTGATTTAATCTTCCGATTATTTATTCAATGCAAATGAGACGCCCTGCTCGTACTGTGGAGTTTCTACTATTTCTCACAGTTATATATATATGTGTATATATATATATATATATACAGTATATATATATACTAGCAGAGGTACCCGGCTTTGCACGGGAGTGGGAGGAGGAGGGGAGGGGGAAGAGGAGGGGAGGGGAACGGGGGGGAGGGGGGAGGGGGAAGCGGGGGAGGAGGAGGGGAGGGGGAAGAGGAGGGGAGGGGGAAGAGGAGGGGAGGGGGAATGGGGGGGGAGGGGGAATGGGGGGGAGGGGGGAGGGGGGAGGGGGGAGGGGACAGGGGGGAGGGAAGGGTGCGGGGGTGCCCAGGGGAAGAAGGGCCCCTCCCCTCTCCCCCTCCCCCCCCCTTTCCCCTCCCCCCCCTCCCCTCCCCCTCCCCTCCCTCTCCCCCCTCCCCTCCCCCTTCCCCCTCCCCCTCCCCCCTCCCATCCCCTTCCCCCTCGTTCCCCTCCCCTTCTCTTCCCCCTCCCCTCCTCCTCCCCCTTCACACCAGGGGGGTTGACTCAGCCTGTCATCCCACCGAGGTCGGAAGTCGGAACTCATTGTCGTCAAATAAATGTAGCCTGTATGTTTCACTCTTTGTCACATGCCGTTGGTCCCATGTCAATCGGATGAAGTTGAAAAATTAACGTTACGAAGGTTCTCTGGGACGTACTGATTCCGAATAATGAAGTTGAAAAATTAACGTTCCGAAATACGCTAATTACGCTAACAGAAGCGCTGGAGGGAGCACTGCGCTCCCTCCCTTAGATTCCCTCCCTCTTCTGCTAGCGCTAATTACGCGTAACACACTAATTTTAAAACCCGAAGTTTTTTTAATTTTAAGGTGTGCTGTAGTCAGAAGCGCTAGAAGCGCTGCGCTCCCTCCCTTCGAATCCCTCTCTCTTCTGCTAGTGCTAATAATACGCTAATTTTAAAACCCGAAATTTTTTAAATGTTTATGTCTCCGTGACATTCCTGGGACCATCCCGAGTCGAACAGTACTTTCCGCTCGCAAATCCGTCCACGGGTTCTCGAGATCTTAGAGATCATAGATAGATCAGGATACAGACACAGAGGCCAACTCTACTTTATATATATAGATATACAGTATATATATATATACAGTATATATATATATACAGTATATATATATATACAGTATATATATATATACAGTATATATATATATATATATATATATATATATATATATATATATATATATATATATATATATATAAATATATATAATTATATATATATGTGGGGGTTCAGACCCTCCCCCCTTGTGTTCTATTATTGTTTGACCTATTACCAAGTATAAACAAGAATATGTTCTGTTTTTGATTGATTTCTGTATACTCATAATACTTTCATGTTCTTTGGAAACCTGTTATCCCAGTATTAGGCTAAAGATGTTGCTCAATTACCAAAAATAACTAATTTGTATATGTTGCTTTGTAAACCTTATCCATTATATTTCCTGTTAAAGAATTAAGTTACTGTGATGGCATGTTCTCTTACTGTCGAAATATTCCTTTGGAAACTTGTTATAAAAAGTTATATGCTTTGTAAATCCAGACCCTGATGATATAATCCCTCTGTGAAGACCAACCTATCTTTTCCAGTCCCCGTTGAAACTGTTAGATCACTTTCATGCATGACATTTTTTACGACCTGCTGAACTCTCCCCCAAAAACCAGGACTCTGGAAAATCGTCAACATGTTGTTTGACCCTTAAATGACCTTGGAGACTACTCTGTCTTTCCTTTGTCTCAAGAGCTAAAACCACACCCCAATATTCCCTTTATAAAATGAAAGCTTGACCGAATTATTTCAGAGCATCTTGTTGAAATCCTGGTCCTTGTGGGCCTCAGTTTTAAGCATTTTGCTTTCCACAAGCTTGTGTGTTTGATGAATCAAATAAATATCTCAGTTGTTCTTTCTCTCTCAATCATGAGTCTTGAGTCCTAAGTCACGGATCCATCAAATGGCGAGCCAGGCAGGAGTCAGCTCGGACAGAGTCGGGACGCGGCTCCAGGCGCGAGTGAGTGGGAAAAAACACCAGCTGGGTTGATCGGTCTGGGTGAGGTGAGCCTTGGGTTTATTTTCTTATAGACTGGGATTTTAGGCTAAATTGGAACTCACTCTGTTGCTCGGTGTCGTTTGCCTGTTCCCTGCTTCGAGCCTGATCCTCGAACAAAATTTAAGAACGAGCCGTTTTTGGGCTCCAGAACAACTGAGCTGTTTATAGGATTCGTCAGGGTAACGTTACGGGACGGGAGAGTAAGGTGCCCCAAGAGGGCGCCGAGGATAAGGAATAGATTGGTTTCGAAAGTAAGGTTAGAAGCGTCATAAGGACGCCGGCAAAAGTAAGGTACGGTTAGCATATATGCGGGAGAGATCTCTGATTAGGCGGCTATATGCGGGAGAGATCTCTCGGGAATAAGGAGTAAGGTTACCTGGCGGTTAGCTGGACAGGTAAGATACGGTTAGCACACAGAAAGTTGAGATGAGGTGGTCGAACCTCTTCAGGAGTTATAATAGAGAGCTGAGATGAGGTGGGCATACCTCTGGAGTTAGGCTAGAGGGCTGTGAGGCGGGCGAGCCTCTCGGCTCTCGATGGCCTGAGGAAGCAGGCAAACTAATTGCATGTGCAGGATGAGGCGATTAAGGAAATAAGATAGGTAAGCGAGCCAGGGAGCGACCAATGTCGCTCGTTGAAGATCAAGACCCGTGGAGGGGTTAGGTAGATCAAACCCCTACCCCCCAAGCCCTAAGCTCTGTCCCGGGGCTTCAGGCAACACCCCCTGCGCAGCGAGACCCCCCCTGCCCCCCTTCCCCTGCTTCACCCTTCTCACCCCTTTCCTCCCCTTGTCCCAAAAATCCCCTTTTCCTCTGAATGAAATGAGACGTATACGAATGAATGGGAATTGCTGCACAAGATGCTCTGAAATTGATGGGTGTGCATGAATCCACGTGTGCTGTAATGTACGCGGTTAGTGTCAAGTTGGTCGGATATAAGGAAACGCATGAAATGCGAGCCGGTTTGACAGTCACGTGGTATGAGGAACATGAACGAATGTGGATTTTGATGACCACTTGATGTGCAACACCACTGTGTGGGCTTCGAATCATTGTGATTGGCCGCTTGCGGTGCGGGAATCCAGACTGGGATTGCCGATTCTGGCATCCATCCGAGGGTCCTGGTGATGTTCGGTAATTGACGTGTGTATTTTTATTTGTTTGGGACGAGAGGCGAACGGATGGTCTGGCGGTTCTTTTATGGTGTGCGAGCGGGCACATTGAAGTGTGTGAGGGGAGATTCAGTCGGCTTGGGGTTGGTGTAGACCTGGGTGTTCGTGAGAGGCCGCTGGTAAGGTGTGCGACAGGTACAGGGTGTGACAGGAGAAGATGCAATCAACGATTACATTGTGTATTAGCGACTCGTGTATTGGTATATCCCTGAGGCAGCTCACCTTTAGGATGATGTTATGTCACGTTTTGATGATGATGATGATGATGTCATGTGCATTTTGGGTCAGATAGGTCAAGGGTCAGAGATCCTGTTTTTTGCGATGATTACGAGCTAGGGATGAGTTAATGACCAGCTGATTGACAGCTAACTATGTTGACAGCTCAATGTTTTGACAGCGGACTGTTATGACAGCTGTCAAACTCGTTTGAAAAGACTCACGTCCCGACGCGAGGTAAACCCGCCATGAATGCGAATAGAGCGGCATGCAGGCTGGTTGCCGCGGCAACGGCCCTCGCAGGAAACCGCGAGGCGGGAGTTGGGATTTGTGTGGAAGCACACATTGGGATTTGTGTGGAAGCACGAAAGTGCGCACGAACCCAAAAAAAAAACGTCATGACGTCACTGCGTTGAAATTGGTTGCGCCAGGTCGATCGGTGACCTCATAATTGAATTTAAATCGGATTTTTGTCATGTGCATTTGACGTGTGCATTGTCGATTTTAGCGTCTATTCGAGGGTACGAGCCTGTGGGTTTCTGCCGTGCGGCTCCATGGAGGTGCATGGAAGCTTGGGCATAGAGTCATTGTGCATGGAGACTGGAGCCGAGCGAGCCGCGAGTCACGTGTGCGCTGTATGGGGGGCTCTCGGTTTTGGGCAGTTGTTGTTGTAGTTGTTGTTGGATTGGATGGGAAATAAGAGTAGGGGTTTTGAGTTTGTTGAATTGGGTTCGGAGCATGGGATATGCTCAGAGAGCCTGCGATAACTTGCCTACTCCCAAGAGGAGTGTCGGTGAGCCAGGGAGACGTTCGTGTGTGTTTTGTGCGGTGTGCTGGACGCCATGTCAGAATGGTGGGCGCCTGTGACATGCCATGCATTGTCATAAGGAATACGTTGTTTAAGATGGAATTATAAGGGGGACTGGAAAAGAATAAACGTAATGTAACGCGAGGTATATGAAATGAGACGTTTGGCGTGGTCGGATGCAGGATTTTAGGGGAATAATGAATTTCCGGTTCCAACAGGAAGTCTTGTTCATGCAGTAAACGAGGTACAGTGTGAATGATGAGATTCAGAGAGATCTCTGAATGAGGTTGTCTAGAGCGGATGAAATAGAGAATAGCAGTTACAAGATCGAGGTATGGATGTGATGCAGAATGGCAGCTGGACGATGCATCGATGCATTTGTGTTGATCGATGCGCCGGATGAAGACCTTTGGCTTTGCATTCGAGCCATGGTGGTAAGATTTAGTTATGAAAATGCATGTGGTTCTAAGGGCAGATAATGTGGGACAAGCTGCCTCACGGGCGGTGCAGGGAGAGTATTGGAAATTCAACAAGATTCTGTGTTCAATAATTTGAGCAGAAATGTCGCATTTTCAACCGAACGCTCATTCGAGGAAGGAGGAATGCGAGGTTTTAACTATCGGTTTGATGTGGTTCACGCCGGGTGAATGATGGTGTTTCGTTTTGTGGATGGGGTGCGTAATGCATCTTGGGAATGCGTCGGGGGCGAAGAGACAGGGAGAGTAGTGATACGGAGCACGAGTTGGTTGTGGCAGGTGCGAGAGGATGCACACCTGGAATGAAAGAATGCACGCTTGAGTTGGTAGTAGAGCACGTGATTGGGTGTGCGGAGGAGTTGTCTCAGAGGAGTGGGCGCGAGGAGATGTGTTGAGGAATGTGCCGAGCGAGCACACGTGCGAAAGGTGTGCACCAGGTAGGGAGGGTGCTGTGGTCAGGTGTGTAACGAAGCTTGGGAGCGGAATGTGTGTACCTGGGAGGATATTGTTCCAGGCACGGAGATGGTAGAGCACGCCTCCCAAGAGAGGCTGTGGGATTTTGGCGGGAGTTCTTGCAGAGGCAAGATGCACCTTTCTTCGTTTGAAATTTGACCTTTTTTTGAAGTTCATTTGACCTATGTTTGAGAATGATTTGAGATCATGGGAATGATTTGGAATGGGAATGAGGTCAGAGTGAATTCGCTAGCCTTGAAAGGGCGACAGGCTGAGTCAATCTATTGGGTGTTAGTTCAACGAATTGATATAGAAGTTAAATCGGAAAAAGGAACAATATATTGTTGGTTAAAACTGAAATTGTGGACGTAATTTGTGGATAGAAGAATATCGGTTTCTGAAATTTGTAAGTTGTTGTGGTGGACGTCTTAATAGGTGATGTCCTTTGTTGGGGCTTGTGATACGCCTCTGTTATCTGTCTGTCTGTCTGTGAGTTACAGTGTATCTGGAGAGGAGGTCAGTCAGGTAGGATGGGGCCAGGTTATGGAGGACTTTGTAGGTCAAGAGGAGGATTTTGTACTGGATTCTCTGGGGAATGAGCAGCCAGTTTCAGTTATAATGACGGGGGTGATGTAGTCACGGGTCCGGGAATGGGTGAGTAGACGGGCAGCGGAGTTCTGACCGCATTGGATTATTGAGGTTTGGTGATTATTGATGATTATCGAGGGTGAACCATAGAGAAGGCTGTCTTTGTGATCTGTTTGGTGTATTCGTCGAAGGAGAGGGTTTGGTCAAAGATGGTGCCAAGATTCCGGTTGTGAGTGGATGTGGATACTGGAAAACCGTCGATGTTGGGGGCAAAGTTATGGGTGGATTTGGTAAGCGGTTTTGGGTAAATGAAGATTATTTCAGATTTATCATAGTTAAGTTTGAGGAAGTTGATTTGAAGCCAGGATTTTATTTCAGTAATGCAGTTTGTCAGGAGATGGCGGAGGAGCTCAATTTGGTGGAGATGAAAGCTGGATGTCATCGGTGAAGCAGTGGAATTGGAGACCATGGTGCATTGGTCATGGTGCACAACGGATTAAGTGACCGAGGGGGGATAGGTACAGGATAAAGAGGAGGGGCCAAAAACTGAACCTTGAGGGGGAGCGAATTGTGGTGATTAAGCTGGTGTAGATGCTGTCAATTTTGCTTTGGAAGAATGAAAGGAAGGAGATGCAGTTTTCTACTGTGAAGGACTGGTGGTGGTATTCAGGGGGTTGAGGAGTTTGTTCGTAGTTGTATTTGAGGTTGTTTGTTCACGTTGTAGAGTTTGTTTATTTATTTGTTTGTTTATTTAGTTTGTTTATTGTAGAGAAGAGTGCTTTTGAGATTCCGGAGCCAGAGTGGATAATTTGAGAGTAGTAGGCAGAGTAGAGGGCATCTTTGTAGTGCTGTAAGTGGTCCTTGTAGGCTTGGGAGTGAACCGATTTGGGTTTTTTATAGGCGCAAGCTGGTCAAGGCAGGATGAGGAGGATGGTGTGATTGATTGTGTCAAAGGCGGCGTTGAGGTCGAGGAGGATGAGAATGTTGAGGTTGCCGGCGTCAGAGGAGAGAGAAGGTCATTGGTGATTTTGAGGAGAGCAGTTTCAGTGCTGTGGTTGAGGCGGAATTCGGGTTGGAATGTTTCATACAGGTTATTGGCAGAGAGGTGATGTTTGAGTTGTGGCCACAGAGCGTTCCAAAACTTTGACAGAAAGGGTAGGTTGGAGATGGGTCTGAAGCTATTTAGGGTGTCAGGATTGAGTCCAGGGTTTTTTCCAGAATGGGGGTGAAGTTTCACGAGGTTTTTGGGAAATCGGTATGTGAAGCTGGATTAAGTTTGAGTGGTTATTACATATGCTCTGGGTCCACGTGGTTAATGTGATGTGACTTAAAAAAATGAATGGGACTCGCTGTAAACAGTGTAGATGGAAAAAAAAAGAGATAGACAGGGACAATGGGCTGCTTGGTGAGCCATGGAGATGGATTGGATGTTTTGTTGTTGGTTGTCTGGGAGTTCGGTTGTTGCATTGCCAAAGGTTTCTGTGTGGTGGACACACTTGTTGTCTGTTGTCTTGTGTGACGTGGGTGGAGATGTATGTGGCTGTGTGTGGCTGCCTGGAGTCGGGAAGGCGGCTACAGTGGTTGATATTGGTTGTGGGTTGTCCGGGGTGCTTCGATTTGCATAGGGGGTGAAGATTGGGATATTACATTATTTTGAGTAAGTATTGGTATGAGTAATTACGTAAGTAATTATGAGTTATTATGAGTAATTACGTAAGTAATTATGAGTTATTATGAGTAATTAGTGGTATGGGTATTAGTTATGAGTAAGTGATTATTTTAGTAAAGTTACATGTTTCGCTTTGTGGATCTGGGGACAAGCTAGTTTGATGGGACCCTGGAGTCTTCTGTGTGTCTATGTGTTTGTCTGGCTGTTACACTAGACTCTGGGATGTGTTTTCATGAGACGAATTTCATAATTGATGAAAATTCAGTGAGTATGGTGGACAACGTGAAGTGGCTGGTGTGAAGGAAGTGGTTGGGAAAGATGGACCCCCTTCACGAATACCCGGTAGGGTAGCTTAAAGGTAGGACATATGAGAACTATTTTTATTTTCAATAAATAGACCAGGTTATTTTGTTATTTGTTTATTTACAAAAATAAATAAATAACAGGGAGAGGTTAATGGTGGTGTGTTGGTGGAAAAAGTCGTTGTCATTGAAAGTCGAGTTGAAACAATTTGTATGGCATTTATATTGGGATATTGGGATCCATTGCAGACATGCCTTTGTAGACATTGTAGACATGCCATGGACAGCCATTGGGCCAGAGGCTGAAACAACCTTGTAGGGAATTCTTGTAGGGAATTTGGAAAATGCGAGGTGTCCTCACATTCGCAGGTTCGGTGATAAAGAATTTGGAGAGATAAATAAATAAAGAGATAAAGAATTTGGAGGCCACCAAAGGGCGGACACTGACGTTGCTCGAGGCAACGCAAGGGCGGACAGGAAGGGCCGCCAACCCATGGATAGGATGCACAGATTGTCAAAAGGATAGGATGCACAGATTGTCAACACATACCACCAAAATTAGGGCAGGAATAGGGAGTTGGTTGAGAATGCCGGCAATAACTCACCGATGTGTGTCCCTGTGTCTGTCTGGTCGTCTAGCAGGCCATGGAGTTATATTTCTGAAACATGGATTTCAAAGAGGCAGGTGTGTGCCCTGAGAAAATTTTTGATGGGTCTGATGGATTTTTGGATGGATGGGTTTGATGGATTTTGATGGAGCGGGCACTTTTGATGGGTCTTTCTGTGTAGATGTTGTCGCGTGACAGGGCTGCTGTCGTGTGGACTGGGGAACGAGGGCGGCGTAGGTGACGTGAGGGGAATGCCACGCACTGCGACCGTCTCCCCCCAAGACCGAGGTTGTCGGGGACATGAGTGGGATGTCGATTGCAGTAATGTGGGATGTCGATCACAACCTGACGGTGTTGTTCGTGGTGGAGGTCTTGTGTTGGGGTTGGGACGCGTTGCTGGGGATCTGGGTGGCTGGCACCCCGTGTGGTTGGGGGTTGCAGGTTCACAGAAGGAGGTTGGAATCCAGTGTTATGTTCGGAGCACGCAAGGCTGAGCAGGATGGATTGCCATTGGGATGTGTTCTCAAATGATTTTATCAAAATGATGGCTCCTGAGTAAGGGGAGGGAGCAGGGAAAAATATTCACTGTAACAGGTGTTGTTAAACTGTTTGTCTGCATGAGGATGGCAGAGTTGGCCTTCGAGACTCATGTGAGTTGTGTCTGGAGGCAAGGTTCGGGAGGGAGTGTGAAGAAGGAAGGACAAAGGGTTGTAAAAAGTTGATGGTAAGGCAGGGTACAAGGGAAAGTGGTTGTGAAATGCTGTCTTAGTGATAAGGAAGTGTTGGTGGTTGGCCTGCACTGGGAAGTGTGACAATGAATGGAAAGTTGTGGCTTTTATTTGACAAAATGGTGCTAGGTTGCCACAACACAGGTTGGGGCTGGTGCAGATGGGATCACGGCTCTGCAGACCAGGTGAGCAGAACTCCACCAGGTACGCTGGAATCACATCAGTTGAATTATTGCTCGGAAAGGAAGGTATTTTCGGAAATTGGTGAAAGTAAAAATAACATTTGAATTTCCAGACATGACGCAGGAAATGCAGCTATAAATAGAGATGAGGTAACTAAATGCCAATTGGTGGGCAGGGGGGCTAGGAATACTAATCGAGGATTTAGTCCTTGCATGTGTGAGTAAATGTTCCACAGGATGGACCCAAATGAACCTCCGGCTGTCGACGTGACTGCGGACCCTGGAACGACGACCCGAACGAGTCACTGAGCAGCAATGATGAGATCTCCGCGTCTGAAGAATGTTCTTCCATTTTAATGTTGCCAATAACGATTTTGAAAATGATTTTGATTATACTGAAAAATTGAATTTGGATCCGGATGTGGACTTGCTTTTCACGGACTCATCTAGTAATTCTCTTGTCACTTATGTCTCACGAGCTCACAGCAGTTCAACCCTTGCTGTCCCAGCCCTGGATTTTGACTCGGCTCCGGACCCAGATGCATTGCTGGGCCAGCCTGCCAGGAAACCGATCATCCTGGATCCCTACATGTCGCATGCAGACGTGAACGACTATTTAAAGGAAGTTTCTCTCTTTTTCATGGAATGTAAGGCTCTGACCGCTGGCCATCTAGGCCGCATGTCTAAGCCACTTGATACTGACGTTGATATGTATTCCCCGCAGAACGCACACTCAAGGCTTTATGAACATGGAGATCGATTGAGCGCCGAAGATTCATAAGGACTGCGCCTGCGAACACTTGGGCGAGTTCTCACTAGAGGAGGGTCCCGGCTGCACCTCCGTGACCAAAGGGTGGGTCGGGAGACCTTCTCGAGTGTGGACCCCTGTGGGACCAGTCGTCTTCGTTGTGGATCCGACGCGCCATTGGATAGCCATGTCTCTATAGCCAGTACACTTAACACACGCACACACACACGCGAATCGTCCTGCTGGGTGCTATGCGAGGTGCTTTGGGCACGGGGCATGCCCACTGGGGCCGCATTCGCGTGGTCTTTCGGTTCGGTTTCAGTTTTTCATTGACTGTCTTCCTAATAAAGGCCTCTGATTGGCTCGTAGATAACATTTGTATTTTAGATCCAAAAGGGCGGTATGTGGGGGTTCAGACCCTCCCCCCTTGTGTTCTATTATTGTTTGACCTATTACCAAGTATAAACAAGAATATGTTCTGTTTTTGATTGATTTCTGTATACTCATAATACTTTCATGTTCTTTGGAAACCTGTTATCCCAGTATTAGGCTAAAGATGTTGCTCAATTACCAAAAATAACTAATTTGTATATGTTGCTTTGTAAACCTTATCCATTATATTTCCTGTTAAAGAATTAAGTTACTGTGATGGCATGTTCTCTTACTGTCGAAATATTCCTTTGGAAACTTGTTATAAAAAGTTATATGCTTTGTAAATCCAGACCCTGATGATATAATCCCTCTGTGAAGACAACCTATCTTTTCCAGTCCCCGTTGAAACTGTTAGATCACTTTCATGCTTGACATTTTTTACGACCTGCTGAACTCTCCCCCAAAAACCAGGACTCTGGAAAATCGTCAACATGTTGTTTGACCCTTAAATGACCTTGGAGACTACTCTGTCTTTCCTTTGTCTCAAGAGCTAAAACCACACCCCAATATTCCCTTTATAAAATGAAAGCTTGACCGAATTATTTCAGAGCATCTTGTTGAAATCCTGGTCCTTGTGGGCCTCAGTTTTAAGCATTTTGCTTTCCACAAGCTTGTGTGTTTGATGAATCAAATAAATATCTCAGTGTTCTTTCTCTCTCAATCATGAGTCTTGAGTCCTAAGTCACGGATCCATCATATATATATATATATATATATATATATAGTATATATAATATATATATATATATATATATATATATATATAATATACATATACATATACATATACATATATATACATACATATATAATCGGGAGATTAAATCAGACGCGGACGTAGCTTCAGGACGGTCGACCTTTAATTTTCGACAAGCTTTCGACCAACAAATGTCTTCTTCTTAGTCTACGAAGAGTAAGTACTTCTTCTTAGTCTACTACTTAGTAAGTACTTAGTAAGTACTTCTTCTTAGTCTACTACTTCTAAGTAGACGAAGAAGAAGACCTTTGTTGGTCGAAAGCTTGTCGAAAATGAAAGATCGACGTCATGAATGCTACATCCGCGTCTGATTTAATATCCCGATTATTTATTTAATGCAAATGAGACGCCCTGCTCGTACTGTTGGAGTTTCTACTATTTCTCAGTTATATATATATATATATATATATATATATATATATATATATATATATATATATATATATATATATAGTATATACATATATATTGTTGCGGATATGGGATTTGGCCTCCATCCATATCCGCTTGTAAATATTCCCCTATTTCCCCAATACTCCCCAACTATCCCCAATCCCCCATTCCCTAGTCCCATTGTCTGTAAACAACACTCTGTAGAACCGACCTTCCCCTTTTTCCCCCCATTAAATGTCGTGCCCAGGTTCACCGCATCTCACGTAGACAACTATAGGACATCTTGCTAGTTATTCTTAGTCTATGTTAGTTAAGGACTCGTTTTCCATTAATTCTGACTCTTCGTTGCACCAGAATGTGATTGTATGGCACCAGTAGTGAGTTTAGGACCTCCCAATACCTCCCCACAACCTCATCTCCGCATCCTCCCATCATCTCATGGAACTACAACAACAACAACAACAGCGCGCGGGGAGTGCGCGTCCTCACTCCGGCTTGGTTAGCCGCCATTGACCATGCGCTCCGACGGGTTACCACGAAGGGGCTGACTGGTCAGCTCCTCGTCAAGGGCGGAGCCCGGTAACACCCCCCGCACCCAATAAGAAGCGGCGGACCGATTCCATCTGGGGCGGAGCTAACGAGCCGAGGGCGTGTCACTCCCCGCTGGATATACGCAGCCACTTACCGGAGGTGACGTCAGATGCGCCCCAGCTTGGAAAGAGAAGTCGCCACCCTCCGAGCGCTGAGAGACCTCCCTGCATCTTTTGGACCGCGCTTTATCCTGTCCCTGAGCCAAGGTGCACCTTGTGCTATCCATCGACTACCTGCCCTTCCTTGCCATCAATCCCTGTGTGAGTCAGTCTTGTCCTGTTTATCTGTGGTCTGTCGGGACTACTATAAGACCGTGATTAAGTGCCCACCTTCCTATGCTGTACCTCTTGTCAGTGTAATCTAAACGTTCTGCATACAAATATTATAACCTCCTCCGGAGGTCTTGAGAACTGTACCCCTGGTGTCGTGTCATTTAACCCAGCCGTTGTGTCCTTTCCTTAATTGATTTAGCATAGCGCGATTTGGCCAACGTTCGAGTATAATCGGGTAAACTGTGCAGACGCGGTCAAACCAAACCGCTCGGTAAACTAACATCCAAAACCGCGTCTGTAACATTTGGTGTCGGGAAGTGGGATTCGATCCGGAGCGCGTTTCACGTGCTCGAAATTATAACGGCGAAATTTGATTGTGTTTTACAAAATAAAAACCCGAATTTTGAAAGTCGCGCTATGGCAGACCAAGACGGCTGGGTTCCGGTAGAAGAGAGTGAGGCAGGGTCGATCCAGGACCAAAATGAGGGACATGAGGAGAGCGAAGCAGTGAGGGTAGCAGACGCACAAAATGGCGCCTCGCACATGGCCACGGCGACCACGCCCGCGACCGTGGTAGCGCCGCTGGTGGATTCGAACCTTTTCCTCCTGCAAATGAGGGCCCTTATGGAACGAATGGGAGACCAAATTGTGGGAATGAGGGCTGATAGTGAGCGGTTGGGAAACCAAATTGTGGGAATGAGGGCTGATAATGAGCGATTAGAGGGCCAAATGGGGGCAATGAGGGACGAAGCGAGGGGTACCGGTGAGGGGTTAGACAATAATTTTAAGGAGTTAGACAAGAAATTTGGGAAGTTAGACAATAATTTTGAGGGGTTAGACAACGGGATAAAAGAGGTGAGAAATGGGTTAATGGGGGTAGAAACAGAATGGCCGCTCAAGAGAATCAAATGGAAGGGATGCAAAAGGGGTTAGAGGGGTTAGAAAACAGTATGGAAGGCAAATTGAGGGACATGAGGGACCAAGCGGAAAGGGAAGTTAAACAAATGGGGCAGCAGATAGAGGGGGTCAGAATGGGGGTAGAAACCAAACTGGATGCTCACAGGGAGGAAATGGAGCAGATGAGGGTGGCATCTGGGCAGGAGATGCAAGTGATGGGAGAAGAGATCAGAAGAGGAGTGAGTGAGGAGGTCGGAGGAGTGCGCGAGGAGGTGAGGCACTGTAAGGAGCGCATGGAGAAGGAGGTGAGAAAGGGGACTGTAAAATTGCAAGGTGGTATAGAGGAGTTGACGCTGGGAGTAGAACAACTGACAGTGGGACAAAAGGAGTTGGGGGAACAGGTAAAGAAGAACACAGCGGTAATAGAGGGGTTAAAATCGACGCAGAAGGAGATGAAAAAGGACGTAGGGGTAATTAAAAAAGAGTGTCAGACGGTACATGAGGACTTGACGAGGAAAATGAACAAGGTGGTAGAGGTGATGGAGGTTAAAGGGCGGGAGGTGCGGGAGCACATAGAAAAAAATAAAGTGGAGTTAGAGGAAGAACTTAAAGGGGCGCACGAGGAGATGAAGGAGGTGAAGCAGAAATTAGAAGAAGTGGAAGAAGGGGTGAGCGAAATTAAGAAGCGACGGAGAGAGGATAAGAAAGAGATAAAGGAGGAAGTAAAAGAATTGGTCCAAAGTCTGTGTTCGGATCGTGATGATGTGCTCATTAACCGGATGAGGGATTCGCAGGTGATGGAGGAGAAGCGAAGAGAAAGAGGACCCGGTGTAAGTGGTGACCAATATGGTCGTGCGTATGATGCGCCAGGTGATTTGATAAGCTTGGGGGTCGAGATAGACCCGGATGTTCGTGAGAGGCCAAGAGTGAGGTGTATGGCTGGTCCGGAGGGTATGGAACGAGAGGTGCGAGGTGTGGGTGAGCAAGGTTGTGGTGGTATGGAATGGGTAGCGGGTTGCGGAAGTGTGACCCATGCATCGACACCAACGGGGGTAGTTTTTGGAGGGACCGGGGAGGCACGAGAGCCCCTTGGGGGTAATGTACTGTGGGGGCCCGGCCGGTTCGGCCCCGCGCTGACCCCGCAAGGGGCGACGCACGGGGTCCGGCAGGCGGGCAACGACTCGCATACGAGGTGGTCCCACAAGGTCCCACTCGCGCCGTATGACGGCAAGAGTGATCTACGCGCGTACCTGGCGCAGTTCGACTGTGTGTGTAAGGGCAACGGTTGGGGTGAGGACGAAGGTGGAGTACACCTGGTGGCCGCATTGCGCGGCGCGGCGGCGGAGGTGCTGACGGCATTACCAGCGGGTGCTCTCACCCTGCCAGCCCTCCGCGACGCCCTAATTAATCGATTCGGCATTGAACAGCAGAGCGAGCTTGTTAAAGCTCAGCTCGCGCTGCGAAAACGCAAGCCCCAGGAAGCCATCGGGGAACTTGCCCACGACATTCGCCGCGCAGTGGGGATCGCACATGCTAGCATGGCAGCGGATTCCCGGGAAAGCCTGGCGCTGGACCATTTTATCCAGGCCCTTCCGGATATTGAGCTCCGGCAACAGCTCGCCATGTGGCGCCCGCAGACTCTGAGCCAGGCGGCTGACGCTGCGGCCCGTTGGGAAGCAGCGAGGCCCCTGGCCCGGGGGGGCGAGCGTCTCGCAATGGCGGTCCGCCAGGTGGGACCCCCGATGGAGGGCGGACCCCTTAGGGGGCCCGCCCCCGACGTGAGTCCTGACCTGGCGGGCATGGTCCGGAGGCTGGTGGACCAGCGCCTGGCGGGACCTGGACCATGGCAGGCGGCCCCGGAGGTGGCCCGCGGTGGACCACGAGCGGGTAATCCAATTCGGACCTACAGGGGGGGAAATTTGGAATTCCGGAGACAAGCACCTTATCAGGTGAGGTGCTATACCTGCAACCGTCTGGGTCACCTGGCGCGGCACTGTCGAGCCACGCGCCGGGATGATCCCCGGCGGTTGAGGTCCTCAACTCCGCCCAGGGGGGAGCGGGTTAGCCGACCCCAGACACCCCCCCGCCAGACCCCGGGAAACTAGAAGGTGTCGGGCACGTAGGGCGGTGTTCGGCAGAAGAGGATGGAGGAGAGCCCTCATTGACGCGACAGGTTATTTATTGTGGCCAAATTGGAACCGGTAGCCTGACAATCAGATGCAAAATTGCCGGCGTGGGGGTAGACGCCGTAGTGGACACAGGAGCTAGCGCCACGATCATCAGCCCTGTGGTCCTTGATTCGAGTGCAGGTGGCTGGGATAAGATCCAGCGCCTGCAAAATTATAGTTTGCAACTTGCTACCGGGGTAACGGCCCCGATCATAGGGCGTGGTTCTGTGACCCTCAAGTTAGGGTCGGTAAGGAGGGAGATAGATGTTTGGGTGGCGGAGGTGTGCGACCCATGTTTAATAGGGTTGGATTTGTTGACTGCCAGCGGTTGTAAAATCGACTTGTGCCGGGGGATCCTGCAGGTGGGAGTAGAAGAGCTGCCGTTAGGGGGAGTGAGCACGGCCGAGAGAGCGGAGCTGGAGGCTTCCGAGGCCGTGACCATCCCCCCAAGGGCCGAGGCGATAGTGCCGGCCCGGTGGGCAGCTCGCCCAACATGGCAGGAGTCCTGCGGCCTGGTCGAACCGGTGGCAGCGCAGTCCATACCGGGTTTAATCGTGGGCCGCACCCTTGTAAAAACGGACGGACCGGTAGTGGCCGTCCGAGTAATAAATATGAGTACAGAACCACGCACTATAGTAAGGGGCACGAGGGTAGCTGGCTGCACCCCAGTTGAGGAAGTCGCGACAGTGAGGGGCGAGAACGTCCAGCCGAGCCGACCCCGGGGGGAGCCTTCAATAAGAAGTAGGAATTGGCCCGATCCCATTTGCGAGATGGTAAATCGTAGTAGCGTAGAGTTGGGAGGTACCCAGAGGGAGGCCTTACACAAACTGGTTGGGTCCCATTTGGACCTCTTCTCCCTGTCCACCGAGGATATTGGACGTACGGGCCTGGTGAAACATCAGATCCACACCGGTGAGGCCCGGCCTATTCGTCAGGCCGCCCGACGGCTCCCTTGGAGCAAGAGGGCGGAAGCTGACGAGCAGGTTGAAAAAATGCTCGACGCAGGCGTGATCGAGCCCTCGGGAAGTCCTTGGATGTCACCTGTTGTGCTGGTCAAAAAGAAGGATGGGACCACGCGGTTCTGCGTGGACTATCGCCAGCTAAACAACGTGACACTCAAGGACTCATATCCCCTGCCAAGGATTGATGACACCCTCGATGCCGTTGCGGGCTCAAATTGGTTTTCAACTTTGGACCTCAAGAGTGGGTATTGGCAGGTGGAAATGGATCGGGCAGGGAAGGAGAAAACGGCATTCTCCACAGGTAAGGGACTGTATCAGTTTACTGTGATGCCGTTTGGTTTGTGTAACGCCCCCGCCACCTTTGAAAGATTGATGGAGCATGTACTAGGCGGCATGCCATGGCAATCATGCCTGGTGTACCTGGATGACGTCCTAGTACATGCCCAAACGTTCCCCCAGGCAGTAGCTAATTTGGACCAGGTGTTCGGGTGCCTCAGACAGGCAGGGTTGAAGCTGAACCCGAGTAAGTGCACTTTGTTTGCAAGAGAGGTGGCCTATCTAGGTCACGTGATCGGCCGCGAGGGGGTAAAAACGGACCCAGACAAAATTAAAGCGGTGGAGGAGTGGCCCGCACCACGTACCATCAAAGAGGTGCGGGGATTTTTGGGACTCTGCTCCTACTACCGGCGCTTTGTGGCGAAATTTGCGGAGTTGGCCCGTCCCCTCCACCAGCTTACGGAGAAGGGGACGCGATTTAATTGGACACGGGAGTGCCACGAGGCCTTCCAAAAATTGAAGGGGTGTCTAACATCCGCACCCCTTCTAGCTTACCCCACTAGCAACGGGGCATTTACCCTGGACACGGATGCGAGCCAGGAAGGATTGGGCGCAGTTTTGTCTCAGACACAGGAGGGCGTGGAGAGAGTGATTGGTTATTATAGTCGGGCCTTAAGTAGGCCCGAGCGAAATTATTGCGTCACTCGCAAAGAGTTATTGGCTATGCTGGCTGCCATGAACCATTTCCACCCGTACTTGTACGGGCGGAAATTTTTGGTTAGAACTGACCATTCCTCCTTGCAATGGCTCCTTCGGTTCAAGGAACCAGAGGGCCAAATTGCAAGGTGGTTGGAAAAGTTGCAGCAGTACGATTTTGATGTGGCCCATAGGGCCGGGAAGGCCCATGGTAATGCGGACGCACTCTCTCGGCGTCCTTGTCTGGGGGAAAACTGCAAATTTTGTGCGAGACACGAGGAGAGGGAACAATTGGGCGATTCGGACCCGACCCTCGTTGTCTGGGCAACCCGGGTGAGAGGGCCAATTTTGCCACTAACCGCAGATGAGGAATTCGGAACTTTGGCATGGAGCGCGGCCCAGCAGGAGGATCCTGTCCTGGGGCCAGTGTTCAATTGGGTCAAATTGGGGCAAAGACCTAAGGGGGAAGAGGTCACCCCCCTCGGGGCACAGACCAAGGCGTATTGGGCTCAGTGGCAGACCCTGGAATTGAAGGATAACATCTTGTATCGCAAGTGGGTGGAGGTTCCCTCTGATAAAACTTCCTGGCTGGTGGTAGTCCCAAATAAATTTAAGACCGATATATTGCAACAGGTGCATGGTACCCGCTCCGGCGGCCATTTGGGCAGGACAAAGACAATATCTCGGGTCCGCCGGAGGTTCTATTGGGTGAATATGGGGCGAGACATACAGGACTGGTGTCGGAGATGCGACGCCTGTTCTGCCAAAAAGGGACCAGCACGGAGGATGAGGGCCCCCCTTCAATTACATCAGGTGGGGGCCCCCCTTGAGCGGGTGGCTATGGATATTCTAGGACCGCTGCCCCGCACCCGCCAAGGTAATAAGTATATCCTCGTTGTAATGGACTATTTCACCAAGTGGCCGGAGGCCTACGCCCTCCCCAACCAAGAAGCAGGGGTGGTAGCGCAGGCCTTCGTGGAAGGATTTGTGTGCCGGCATGGGATTCCACAGGAGTTGCACACCGACCAGGGACGAAATTTTGAGAGCAAATTGCTAAAAGACGTGTGCAGTCTCCTGTCAATTCGGAAAACCAGAACAACGCCTTTAAGACCTCAATCTGACGGGATGGTGGAGAGATTCAACCGAACTCTAATCCAACAACTGGCACTGTTCACCGCCACCCGTCAGGATGACTGGGACGAACATCTCCATTATTTGCTCATGGCCTACCGAACCAGCCAGCACGGGGCCACCGCATGCAGTCCAGCGTTGCTTATGTATGGGCGGGAGTTACGGGCTCCCGCCGACTTGCTATGCGGTCCCGTGCCAGACACAGTGGTTAACCCGCCGAGGGAGGGGTACGCACGTCACCTAGAGGAAGGCATGGAGCTAGTCCATGCCTTCGCCCGCCGCCAACTCCATCTGGCGGGGGAAAAGATGAAGCGCAGGTACGACGACCGGAGCCAGGGGAGTCAATACGCTCCGGGGATGAAGATTTGGTTCTTTAATCCCCGGAGGCGGAAGGGAAGGTGCCCAAAACTCACCTCCCCCTGGCAAGGCCCAGGAGTCGTCCTGTCGCAAATCTGTGACGTGGTCATTAAGATCAAAATGGGGCCACGAGCCCTCCCTCGGATCGTCCACGCCGACCGGATAAGGCCTTACACCGGCGAGCAGGCGCCCCCGTGGATTGCCTCGGCTTTAGATGCCGAGGCGGGACCCAGTACCTCTGAATAAGGGGGGCTTATTAGTGCCAGAGGACTGGGGGATTGATGAGCGATGGGCCCAGTGGGTAAGGGTGGCATCCCTGCCACCCTTCCCATGTGGGGCAAATGCGCTATAGATTATGGGGTGTATGGCAGTGAAAACTAGCCCGGGTGGGTTAGGATATTGATAGGGACCTAGAAGATGACATTAGGTAACGTTAAGGTTAGTTAGTGACTGATACCTGTAGTGGGGACGCAGGTAGTTTAGTGTGGATTATAATGACGTGGGAGCGCAATAGTTTAAAGGGACGACTGGGAAGCGCAAGTTTCAGAGGGGAGTAGTTAGATGAGATGATGCTGTGGGAGAACTGGACAGGTGTGTGGAGCAGTGTATGAGTAGTGAGTGTGTGGATCAGCGCGAATGCGCTTGGGGAGAGAAGGGTGCAGGTGGCACCAGGTGTGAGAGCACAGGTGTGCAAGTGAGTGGTGTGGAGAGAGTTGGAGTAAGTGGTACGGAGTGGTGTGCATGGTGCGAAGGTGTGGATGGGGGAAGAGTGGACCCCTTTTCACGAGTACCCGGGGCGGGTAGTGTAAGTGTTAGGTAGAGGGTATAGGTAAATTGTGGTTGGATATTGGCATTTGTGGTGCGGTTGCAGAATGGTATTGTGGATGGGTGCATTAGTGTTGTGGAAATGGCTGGGCGTGTAGCCTGTTAGTGTGTGTAGTTGGTTTGGGCACTCCACCACTGTGAGGATGTCGGCCAGGTGAGGCCGCAGGTGGGCTCTGGGAGCCAGTAGAGTTGTGGATGGGGCCCGAGGATCCGGAGGACGGACCCGGGTAGCCCAGTGCCAGAGAGGGCACCGAGTGGGGAGAGCGCCAGAGGGCCTTCCCCAGGTAGTTAGGTTAGGGTAAGGAGCAGGTAAGCTCGGAGGCAACTGCAGTGGTGGAGGTGTGCAGGTGGGTAGACCTGCTGGGAGAGCTACACGTCGCAGCCCAGAAATTGTGCGAACGCACCGGGAGATGAATCGGGGGAGTGAGACCCCAAATTGAAAAGCACCACAGTTTGGTCAATGGGAATTGGTTTTTAGAACCCATAGTGTAAGAGGGCCAATGGTTTGGCAGGAGAAAGACCCCGGGTAATGTAAAGTTGTTAAAGTCATTTAGGAAATAGTTAGGATTGATGAACCTGTCGCACCATACGCAGCCACTTACCTGTGGTGATGATGACTCCACACCTGTGTTTTCTTTGTTCTGTGTGCAGGAAAGGAGAATTGCTGTTGGATTTGTGAGACGCATCACGACGTGGATGAGACATTGGGGTGATTCCATCTCTCCCTCCCTAGGAGGGACTGATGATGAATTGGTGATGGCAAATTATGATGTTGAGTTGAAAATGGCAAATTTGATTGGTTAGGAGGGAGAGAAGAGGAATTTGGTTTATGGGAGGAACGAGGAAGACAGTAGGGACGTTTGTTGATTTGTAAAGTAGATGTTTATGGGTAGTGTTGTGTTTTGTGGATACAGTAAGGGGTAAGGGAGGGGCAATGTAGGTTACCTGGTGGGGGGGGGGGGGCGTACGGTAGGAACGTACCTGTCTCACCTGGTTCCCATGTGCCCCTAGTGTGCATTACCTAATGTTGCGTGCACTTTTGCGCCCTTACCACCTTACTCACTTGTCTTCTTCTTTTGTCTCCCACCTCCGAGGATCTGGCTTTGGGGCAGAGAGAGAGGAGAGAGAGGTGCTGGCTCCGCAGTTGTGGGCCTGCACTTTCGCTGCTTGCTGCCGGGATCGATACACCATATGGACCGCAATGTTTGTGGCCGCCCACCATGGACCGCAGTTCTTTTGCGGCCAAGCACCACCCGTGGAAGGACCTATGGGTCAACGTGGCACCTATGCCAGACAGGTGAACCACTAATAGTTGGCCCCCTGACGGCCACAATAAAGAAATGGACGCGGTTGGCGCCTTTCTTTATTTTTTAAAGAAGCCAGAAGGCCAAGTGCACCACACGAAGGCAAGACCAGCGGCAGAACATCGGCCGGCTGCGACACCACCGGTGATTTATGAACACTTTATTGGTGCACGGGATGGTGCTGACTGTGTTATGGGGTGGTGCTTTTGGTGCTTGGATGGGGTGCTCTGCACATTATTAAAGGCCATAAGGCCACAGAGCACTCGTGGGTTGGTGTATCGATGCTGGCATGCGTGCTCTCTCTATGCATAACATCTGCATGTGTTCCTCCAAAAACAGGTCCTGGATCGTAGTGTAAATATCAGCGTAGTCTTGTGTAAATAATGCTCCCTACCGGCTGTATGTTTAGTTTGAGAATTCTTTCCGCGATTCGGTTATCCTGTGGGTGTGTTTCTGTGAGGAGAAGGGTGCAACGTCGCAGGGGACATATTTACTCATTTGTGAATATCTGTAAAACTGTCGCACTCAGGGTAGAGTTAATAGTAGAGGGAACTACATCTGAGTGCCACACTAAAGTAGGTAAAACTTTATCGGGTCGGGACGCCCCGAGGGTAGAGAAGGGTGCAATGTTGCGGATATGGGATTTGGCCTCCATCCATATCCGCTTGTAAATATTCCCCTATTTCCCCAATACTCCCCAACTATCCCCAATCCCCCATTCCCTAGTCCCATTGTCTGTAAACAACACTCTGTAGAACCGACCTTCCCCTTTTTCCCCCATTAAATGTCGTGCCCAGGTTCACCGCATCTCACGTAGACAACTATAGGACATCTTGCTAGTTATTCTTAGTCTATGTTAGTTAAGGACTCGTTTCCATTAATTCTGACTCTTCGTTGCACCAGAATGTGATTGTATGGCACCAGTAGTGAGTTTAGGACCTCCCAATACCTCCCCACAACCTCATCTCCGCATCCTCCCATCATCTCATGGAACTACAACAACAACAACAACAGCACGCGGGGAGTGCGCGTCCTCACTCCGGCTTGGTTAGCCGCCATTGACCATGCGCTCCGACGCTACCACGAAGGGGCTGACTGTCAGCTCCTCGTCAAGGGCGGAGCACGGTAACCCCCCCGCACCCAATAAGAAGCGGCGGACCGATTCCATCTGGGGCGGAGCTAACAAGCCGAGGGCGTGTCACTCCCCGCTGGATATACGCAGCCACTTACCGGAGGTGACGTCAGATGCGCCCCCAGCTTGGAAAGAGAAGTCGCCACCTCCGAGCGCTGAGAGACCTCCCTGCATCTTTTGGACCGCGCTTTATCCTGTCCCTGAGCCAAGGTGCACCTTGTGCTATCCATCGACTACCTGCCCTTCCTTGCCATCAATCCCTGTGTGAGTCAGTCTTGTCCTGTTTATCTGTGGTCTGTCGGGGCTACTATAAGACCGTGATTAAGTGCCCACCTTCCTATGCTGTACCTCTTGTCAGTGTAATCTAAACGTTCTGCATACAAATATTATAACCTCCTCCGGAGGTCTTGAGAACTGTACCCCTGGTGTCGTGGCATTTAACCCAGCCGTTGTGTCCTTTCCTTAATTGATTTAGCATAGCGCGATTTGGCCAACGTTCGAGTATAATCGGGTAAACTGTGCAGACGCGGTCATACCAAACCGCTCGGTAAACTAACATCCAAAACCGCGTCTGTAACAACTGTACTGTGGAGTTTCTACTATTTCTCAGTTATATATATATATATATATATATATATATATATATATATATATATATATATATATATACATATATATATACATATATATATATATATACATATATATATATAAACTGTGGAGTTTCTACTATTTCCCAGTTATATATATATATATATATAAATATATATATATATATATATATATATATATATATATACATATATATATACATATATATATACATATATATTGTTGCGGATATGGGATTTGGCCTCCATCCATATCCGCTTGTAAATATTCCCCTATTTCCCCAACACTCCCCAACTATCCCCAATCCCCCATTCCCTAGTCCCATTGTCTGTAAACAACACTCTGTAGAACCGACCTTCCCCTTTTTCCCCCATTAAATGTCGTGCCCAGGTTCACCGCATCTCACGTAGACAACTATAGGACATCTTGCTAGTTATTCTTAGTCTATGTCAGTTAAGGACTCGTTTCCATTAATTCTGACTCTTCGTTGCACCAGAATGTGATTGTATGGCACCAGTAGTGAGTTTAGGACCTCCCAATACCTCCCCACAACCTCATCTCCGCATCCTCCCATCATCTCATGGAACTACAACAACAACTACAACAACAGCGGGGGGCGGCGCGGCGACGGCGCGGGGAGTGTGCGTCCTCACTCCGGCTTGGTTAGCCGCCATTGCCCATGTGCTCGACGAGGTTACCAAATAGGGGCTCCCTGTCAGCTCCTTGTCAAGGGGGAGCCCGGTAACCCCCGCACCCAATGGAAGCGGCGGACCGGTCCCATCTGGGCGGAGCTAACGAGCCGAGGGCGTGTCACTCCCCGCTGGATATACGCAGCCACTTACCGGAGGTGACGTCAGATGCGCCCCCAGCTTGAGGAGAAACAGACGCCACCTCCAGCGCGACGATACCTCCCCGAGTATCTGGACCGGACCATGTGGATCCTGTCCCTGAGCCAAGGTGCACCTTGTGCTATCCATCGACTACCTGCCCTTCCTTGCCATCAATCCCTGTGTGAGTCAGCCTTGTCCTGTTTATCTGTGGTCTGTCGGGGCTACTATAAGACCGTGATTAAGTGCCCACCTTCCTATGCTGTACCTCTTGTCCGTGTAATCTAAAACGTTCTGCATACAAATATTATAACCTCCTCCGGAGGTCTTGAGAACTGTACCCCTGGTGTCGTGTCATTTAATCCCAGCCGTTGTGTCCTTTCCTTAATTGATTTAGCATAGCGCGATTTGGCCAACGTTCGAGTGGAATCGGGTAAACTGTGCAGACGCGGTCATACCAAACCGCTCGGTAAACTAACAGCAGACGCGGTCATACCAAACCGCTCGGTAAACTAACATCCAAAACCGCGTCTGTAACAATATACATATATATATACATATATATATATATATATATATATATATATATATATATATATATATATATATATATATATATACACACATAATCACATATATACACACACACATATATATACACACACATATATATATATATATATATATATATATATATATATATATATATATATATATATATATATATATATATATATATATATATAAAAATAAATATACATATTTATATATATATATATATATATATATATATTAATATATATACAGACTTGGCATTTATTATGGAATATGTTTTTTTTTTTGACTTGGGTTTACTTTCTTAACTCAGTATATCAATCTGGTGAGTTTCTTTTACACTTTGGTGATTTATTTGTTAAAACAACCATGTCACTGATTGTCTGTCGCAGCAAGAAGTTAACAACAGGATTATATCACAGGTGGCGTGGCAAAATGTACGGACAGGTGCATTTGATGATTGGCTTCACAGTCGGGTATACAAGGGTTGTTGCGTTCTGTATTAGTGGAAAACAACTGCTGCACGTCTCCAAAAGTTATTGCCGCTTCCTCTGGAGATGGTCCGTCAACTCGACAATGCTGTTTGTCATGGAGTGGTGGCTTTACGAAATTACGGCATGAAACAGGGTGCTATTGCTCAGCAGTATGGCATCACTCAAGGTCAGGTGTCAAAGATCCTGAAACGAAATGCTCAGAGGGGTGTCCCTACTCCAATACCGAGGCCAGGACGTCCCCGCAGAACCACAAGGAGGGATGATCACCAGCTGCACCGGTTAGTCCGAAATGGCCGTACCAAGTCAGCTAATCGGCTTAGGGCTGAGTGGCAGCAACTGACAAATGTGCCTGTATCCAGAAGGCTAGTCAACCAACGACTGGTTCAAGCAGGCTATCGTGCCAGGCGTCCCCTGAGAAAGCCACGCCTGACCAGACAACACCGCCAGCGCCGATTGCAGTGGGCCAGAGAGCACCGTCAATGGCAGCCAGGACACTGGAATCACGGAATCTTCAGTGACGAGTCTAGATTTCTGGTCTATCGTCAAGATGGCCGCGTCCGAGTGCACAGACAAGTGCATGAAGCCTACAACAAAGATTGTATAGTGCCAAGAGTCCAAGCTGGAGGGGGTGGGGTTACTGTTTGGGCTGCTTTTCATGTCCGTAATCCCAGTCGTAATTTAACTTTTGTTTTTGTTAAAAAAAATTTGGGCTAATGTGCAAAATAAAGAGATACTTCTGGAAAACGTACAGAAGTTTAACACAGTGCTGTCCATGAATTGAGCTCGATATCAGATTACATCACTTTCAAGGATCAATTTATTTGTTTCGAAATGTCAAATGTGGTTTTTGTTTCTTTTAAAGGTCACATTAACAAAATCTAGAATAATTTCAACATAATTCCAATGAACTTTTGGTTCCAAGACATCTTGAAAAGTAAGTTCACCCCCACAAAAAAAATATTCCATATTAAATGCCAAGTCTGTATATATATAACTGTGAGAAATAGTAGAAACTCCACAGTACGAGCAGGGCGTCTCGTCTTCCGCTGAACTTGGGGACGACTAAGAAGAGGACCTTTGTTGGTCGAAAGCTTGTCGAAAATTAAAGATCGACCATCCTGCAGCTACGTCCGCGTCTGATTTAATCTCCCGATTATATATATACAGTCACGTGAAAAAGTAAGTACACCCCATGTAAAGTTTTGACTTTTTCAACATATTTCAACATACAGCTATTTGATCTTCATTTCAACAATAGTGATAGATAAAGGTGATATAAAATAACAAATATCATGAAACATTTACATTTTGTAGTCCATTGTATAATTTAAATAAACATAAATGCAAATTTCGCATGTGGAAAAAGTAAGTACACCCTTGGCTCTCATAGGTGGTATTGCCCCCTTTGGCAGAAACAACCTTAAGTTGGCGTTTCTTATAACTGTCTACCAGTCTCTGACATCGACTGGGAGAAATTTTTGCCCACTCCATGCAGAATTATTTCAGTTGTGCGATGTTTGAGGGGTTTCTTGCATACACAGCTTGTTTCAAATCCCCCCACAACATCTCGATGGGATTTAGATCCGGGCTTTGACTTGGCCATTCCAGAACCCTCCATTTCTTTCTTTTCAGCCATTCCTTGGTGGATTTACTGGTATGTTTAGGGCCATTGTCATGTTGCAAGGTCCACCTTCGGTGGAGCTTCAACTTTCCGAAAGATGGCCTCACATTATCCTCAAGCACCCTCTGGTACAATGAAGAATTCATAGTGGATTATATGATGGTGAGCTGCCCAGGCCCTGATGCAGCAAAGCTGCCCCAACCATAATATTTCCACCACCATGCTTTACAGTTGGTATCAGGTTCTTGTGGTCAAATGCTGTCTTTGGTTTTCGCCAAACATGTCTTCTGGTACTGTGGCCAAATAGCTCTACCTTTGACTCATCTGTCCAGAGCACATTGTTCCAGAAGTGCTGGTCTTTGCCTAGGTGTTCATTGCCAAACTTTAGTCTTGCCCTGATGTTCTTTCTGGACAGCAAAGGTTTCCTCCTGGCACACCTCCCATGTAGATCAAATTTGTGCAGCCTCTTTCTAATGGTAGACTCGTGCACTTTGACATCAACAGTGGCAAGATCTACCTGTAGGTCCCGGGATGACATTCTGGGGTTCTTAGAGACTTCTTTCAGCATCTTGCGGTCTGCTCTCGGGCTGAAGTTGCTGGGGCAGCCTGGCCTGAACAAGTTGGCAGTTGTTTGGAATCTTCTCCACTTGTAGATGATCTTCCGGACAGTCGAATGATTGATTTCAAATTGTTTGGAGATCTTTTTAAATCCCTTCCCAGACTCGTAGGCATCTATAATCTTCTTTCTGAAGGCCTCAGAGAGCTCTTTTGATCTAGGCATGGTGACGCCACACACTTCAACAACAAAGGGCAAACCAAACTAAACGTCTAAGGTTTAAATAAGACAGGTTCCTCCAAGATCCTCTCTAACGATGTTCTAATAATTTGCACCTGAGCTGGTGCACCTGATTCAAATTTTAGGTATTTGAAGTAGTGATAAATGTAGGGGTGTACTTACTTTTTCCACATGTGAAATTTGCATTTATGTTTATTTAAATTATACAATGGACTACAAAATGTAAATGTTTCATGATATTTGTTATATTATATCACCTTTATCTATCAATATTGTTGAAATGAAGATCAAATAGCTGTATGTTGAAATATGTTGAAAAAGTCAAAACTTTACATGGGGTGTACTTACTTTTTCATGTGACTGTATGTACATGCATATATATATATATATATATATATATATATATATATATATATATATATATATATATATATATATATATATATTGTTGCGGATATGGGATTTGGCCTCCATCCATATCCGCTTGTAAATATTCCCCTATTTCCCCAATACTCCCCAACTATCCCCAATCCCCCATTCCCTAGTCCCATTGTCTGTAAACAACACTCTGTAGCCCCGACCTTCCCCTTCTTCCCCCATTAAATGTCGTGCCCAGGTTCACCGCATCTCACGTAGACAACTATAGGACATCTTGCTAGTTATTCTTAGTCTATGTCAGTTAAGGACTCGTTTCCATTAATTCTGACTCTTCGTTGCACCAGAATGTGATTGTATGGCACCAGTAGTGAGTTTAGGACCTCCCCATACCTCCTCCCATCTTCCTCATGAAACTACAACAACAACAACAACTACAACAACAGCGCGCGGGGAGTGTGCGTCCTCACTCCGGCTTGGTTAGCCGCCATTGCCCATGTTCTCCGACGGGGTTACCACGAAGGGGCTGGCTGTCAGCTCCTCGTCAAGGGCGGAGCCCGGTAACCCCCCCGCACCCAATAAGAAGCGGCGGGCCGATTCCATCTGGGGCGGAGCTAACGAGCCGAGGGCGTGTCACTCCCCGCTGGATATACGCAGCCACCTACCGGAGGTGACGTTAGATGCGCCCCCAGCTTGAAGAGAACCAGACGCCACCTCCAGCGCGACGATACCTCCCTGCATCTTTTGGACCGCGCTATCCTGTCCCTGAGCCAAGGTGCACCTTGTGCTGTCCAGCGACTACCTGCCCATCCTTGCCATCAATCCCTGTGTGAGTCAGTCTTGTCCCGTTTATCTGTGGTCTGTCGGGATTAAGATAAGTGTGTCTAAGTGCCTACCTTCCTATGCTGTACCTCTTGTCCTTGTAATCTCAACGCTCTGCATACAAATATTATAACCTCCTCCGGAGGTCTTGAGAACTGTACCCCTGGTGTCGTGTCATCTAACCCAGCCGTTGTGTCCTTTCCTTAATTGATTTAGCAGAGCGCGATTTGGCCAACGTTCGAGTGGAATCGGGTAAACTGTGCAGACGCGGTCATACCAAACCGCTCGGTAAACTAACATCCAAAACCGCGTCTGTAACATTTGGTGTCGGGAAGTGGGATTCGATCCGGAGCGCGTTTCACGCGCTCGAAATTATAACGGCGAAATTTGATTGTGTTTTACAAAAAAAAATAAAAACCCGAATTTTGAAAGTCGCGCTATGGCAGACCAAGACGGCTGGGTTCCGGTAGAAGAGAGTGAGGCAGGGTCGATCCAGGACCAAATTGAGGGACATGAGGAGAGCGAAGCAGTAAGGGTAGCAGACGCACAAAATGGCGCCTCGCACATGGCCACGGCGACCGCGCCCGCGGCCGTGGTAGCGCCGCTGGTGGATTCGAACCTTTTCCTCCTGCAAATGAGGGCCCTTATGGAACGAATGGGAGACCGGATGGATGCTCAGAGTGAGCGATTGGAGGGCCAAATGGGGGTAATGGGAAACCAAATGGGGGTAATGAGGGACGAATTGAGGGCTGATAGTGAGCGATTAGAGGGCCAAATGGGGGTAATGAGGGACGAAGCGAGGGGTACCGGTGAGGGGTTAGACAATAATTTTAAGGGATTAGACAAGAAATTTGGGAAATTAGACAATAGATTAGGGGAAATACAGGAGGGGTTAACGGGGGTAGAAAATAGAATGGCTGCCCAGGAGAATCAAATGGAAGGGATGCAAAAGGGGTTAGAGGGGTTAGAAAACAGGATGGAAGGCAAATTGAGGGACATGAGGAACCAAGCGGAAAGGGAAGTTAAACAAATGGGGCAGCAGATAGAGGGGGTCAGAATGGGGGTAGAAACTAAACTGGATGCTCACAGGGAGGAAATGGAGCAGATGAGGGTGGCATCTGGGCAGGAGATGCAAGTGATGGGAGGGGAGATCAGAAGAGGTGTGAGTGAGGAGGTCGGAGGAGTGCGCGAGGAGGTGAGGCACTGTAAGGAGCACATGGAGAAGGAGGTGAGAAAGGGGACTGTAAAGTTACAAGGGGGCATAGAGGACCTGACGCAGGAGGTGGAGCAGCTGACGGAGGGACAAAAAGGACTAACGGAGCAGGTTCAAAGGAACACTGCGGTATTAGGAGGGTTAAAGGCGACACAGA
The DNA here is from genome assembly GCF_964187855.1 of Myxine glutinosa. Classification (NCBI taxonomy): domain Eukaryota; kingdom Metazoa; phylum Chordata; class Myxini; order Myxiniformes; family Myxinidae; genus Myxine; species Myxine glutinosa. The sequence continues at coordinate 60,808,469 of NC_136267.1, forward strand.
AAGAACTAAAAGATGACTTAATAGCGACGAAGAGGGAATGTCAGATGGTACGTGAGGGACTGACAACGAGGTTGGACGAGGTGATAGAGGTAATGGAGACGAAGGACCGGCAGGTGAGGACACACATGGAAACGGTCAAGGTAGCCTTAGAGGATGAGCTTGAGGAGACGTACCGGGACATAAAAGAGGTGAAGCAGAAATTAGAAGAAGTGGAAGAAGGGGTGAGCGAAATTAAGAAGCGACGGAGAGGGGATAAGAAAGAGATAAAAGAGGAGATAAAAGAATTGGTCCAAAGTCTGTGTTTGGATCGTGATGATGTGCTCATTAACCGAATGAGGGATTCGCAGGTGATGGAGGAGAAGCGAAGAGGAAGAGGACCCGGTGTAAGTGGTGACCAATATGGTCGTGCGTATGATGCGCCAGGTGATTTAAGAAGCTTGGGGGTCGAGATGGACCGGGTGTTCGTGAGAGGCCGTTGGTGAAGTGTGCGACAGGTCTGGTGTGCGAAAGAGGAGGTGTGCGAGAAAGTCCGACTCTGGGGTGTGTGAGGAAAAAGTGCGTGCCAAGGAGTGAGGGTGCTGGCGAGAGTGAGTCGGTCGAAGCGCGTGTGCGAGGGGGTACATGGAAGCGCGGGGTGGTGAGTGTTACAGAGGGTGTGACGGGAGAGTGTGCGTGAGAAAGGTGTGTAACGGACGGGTGCATGAGGAAAGAGTGTGCTGTCGAGAGTAAGGGTGAGTGCGCTGTCAAGAATGGAGGTGAGAGTCGTGAGAGTGACAAGGAGCGTGAGTTGGTTGTGACAGGTGAGCGAGGATGTACACCTGGAATGGAAGGATGCACACCTGGAATGGTAGAGCGTGAGTGGGAATGCACGCTGGAATTGGTAGTGAGGCACGTGGTTGGGTGTGCGAGTGAGGGCACACCTGTGATTGTCACAGAGGAGGTGACCGAGGAAGGGGCGCGAAGAGGTGTGTTGGTGAGGTGTGCGAGCGACGAATGTGTGCCAAGGTGTTCGGTGGTCAGGTGTGTGACCAAGTCTGTGAGTGGAATGAGAGTACCTGGGTGTGTAAGGAAAGGTACGAGGAGCATGGAGACGGCTGGATGTGTGAGCAAGGAACGGGCTGCGGGGTGTAAGCATGCAGGTGAAGCATCGACGTTAAACGGAGCAGCGGTTAGGTCGACTTTTAGCCGAATTGGGCACTCGGTGCGTGCCGGGCCTCGCTTAGAACGGCCGCGTCCGTGCTCCACTAGGCGGAGCGGGCAGCTGGATAGGAAGGGTCGTCATGGCGACCACTTTCTACTGAGACGTGCCGGCAGGTCGAGATCGAGACATTGGATGGCTCCACGCCGAGGTGGTGCGTGGGATCTCGGGCCGGGTAAGCCCCCGTCCCTGCCCCGAATGCGGGACGTATCCAGCCGCTGGCACCAAACAACCCGCATTCATTGCTCGGCTTTACGAAGCCGGGCTTTGGACAGGAATTGGCGCACCGAGAGGCATTAGTGAGTAGACTGTGTGATGAGGTTAGTGTTTTGGCCCCAAAATTAGAAAAAAAACAAAATTTGATGATTGGCAAAGGATTGGCAGTAAAGATTGGCAGATGATGGGTAGTGAGTGGCAAATTTTTGATTTGTTGAAATTTGATGTGCAAAATTTGTAGTGAGCGATGGGCCCGGTGGGTAAGGGTGGCATCCCTGCCACCCTTCCCATGGTGGGGCAAATGCGCAATAGTTTATGGGGTGTATGGCAGTGAAAACTAGCCCGGGTGGGTTAGGATATTGATAGGGCCCTAGAAGATAACATTAGGTGACGTTAAGATTAGTTAGTGACTGATACCTGTAGTGGGGACGCAGGTAGATTAGTGTGGATGATAATGACGTGGGAGCGCAATAGTTTAAAGGGACGACTGGGAAGCGCAAGTTTCAGAAGGGAGTAGTTAGCTGAGATGATGCCGTGTGTGTGAGGATTGAACAGGTGTGATTGCACAGGTGTGCAACTGGACAGGTGTGTGGAGCAGTGTATGAGTAGTGAGTGTTGTGGGTCAGCGCGAATGCGCTTGGGGAGAGAAGGGTGCAGGTGGCACCAGGTGTGAGAGCACAGGTGTGTGGAATATAAGGAGCAGAGAATGAGTGGTGTGGAGAGAGTTGGAGTAAGTGGTACGGAGTGGTGTGCATGGTGCGAAGGTGTGGATGGGGGAAGAGTGGACCCCTTTCACGAGTACCCGGGGTGGGTAGTGTAAGTGTTAGGTAGAGGGTATAGGTAAATTGTGGTTGGATATTGGCATTTGTGGTGCGGTTGCAGAATGGTATTGTGGATGGGTGCATTAGTGTTGTGGAAATGGCTGGGCGTGTAGCCTGTTAGTGTGTGTAGTTGGTTGGGCACTCCACCACTGTGAGGATGTCGGCCAGGTGAGGCCGCAGGTGGGCTCTGGGAGCCGGTAGTTGTGGGTGGGGCCCGAGGATCCGGAGGACGGACCCGGGTAGCCCAGTGCCAGAGAGGGCACCGAGTGGGGAGAGCGCCAGAGGGCCTTCCCCAGGTAGATAGGTTAGGGTAAGGAGCAGGTAAGCTCGGAGGCAACTGCAGTGGTGGAGGTGTGCAGGTGGGTAGACCTGCTGGGAGAGCTACACGTCGCGGCCCAGAAATTGTGCGAGGGCACCGGGAGATGAATCGGGGGAGTGAGACCCCAAATTGAAAAGCACCACAGTTTGGTCAATGGGAATTGGTTTTTAGAACCCATAGTGTAAGAGGGCCAATGGTTTGGCAGGAGAAAGACCCCGGGTAATGTAAAGTTGTTAAAGTCATTTAGGAAATAGTTAGGATTGATGAACCTGTCGCACCATACGCAGCCACTTACGTGAGGTAATGATGATGACTCCACACCTGTGTTTTCTTTGTTCTGTGTGCAGGAAATAAGAATTGCTGTTGGATTGGTGAGACGCATCACGACGTGGATGAGACATTGGGGTGATTCCATCTCTCCCTCCTTAGGAGGGACTGATGATGAATTGGTGATGGCAAATTATGATGTTGAGTTGGAGATGGCAAATTTTGATGAGAGTTGAAAATGGCAAATTTGATTGGTTAGGAGGGAGAGAAGACGAATTTGGTTTATGGGAGGAACGGGGAAGACAGTAGGGACGTTTGTTGATTTGTAAAGTAGATGTTTATGGGTAGTGTTGTGTTTTGTGGATACAGTAAGGGGTAAGGGAGGGGCCATGTAGGTTACCTGGTGGGGGGGGGGGCGTACGGTAGGAACGTACCTGTCTCACCTGGTTCCCATGTGCCCCCAGTGTGCATCATCTTGTATTGCGTGCACTTTTGCGCCCTTACCACCTTACTCACTTGTCTTCTTCTTTTGTCTCCCACCTCCGAGGATCTGGCTTTGGGGCAGAGAGAGAGGAGAGAGAGGTGCTGGCTCCGCAGTTGTGGGCCTGCACTTTCGCTGCTTGCTGCCGGGATCGATACACCATATGGACCGCAATGTTTGTGGCCACCCACAATGGACCGCAGTTCTTTTGCGGGCAAGCACCACCCATGGATGGACCTATGGGTCAACGTGGCACCTATGCCATACAGGTGAACCACTTTTAGTTGGCCCCCTGACGGCCACAATACAGAAATGGACGCGGTTGGCGCCTTTCTTTATTTTTGAAAGAAGCTAGAAGGCCAAGTGCACCACATGAAGGCAAGACCAGCGGCAGAACATCGGCCGGCTGCGACACCACCGGTGATTGTTGAACACTTTATTGGTGCACCGGATGGTGCTGACTGTACATGATGGGGTGGTGCTTTTGGTGCTTGGAAGGGGTGCTCTGCACATTATTAAAGGCCGTAAGGCCACAGAGCACTCGTGGGTTGGTGTATCGATGCTGGCATGCGTGCTCTCTCTCTATGCATAACATCTGCATGTGTTCCTCCAAAAACAGGTCCTGGATTGTTGTGTAAATATCAGCGTAGTCTTGTATAAATGATGCTCCCTACCGGCTGTATGTTTAATTTGAGGATGCTTTCCGCGATTCGGTTATCCTGTGGGTGTGTTTCTGTGAGGAGAAGGGTGCAACGTCGCAGGGGGACATATTTACTCATTTGTGAACATCTGTAAAACTGTCGCACTCAGGGTAGAGTTAATAGTAGAGGGAACTACATCTGAGTGCCACACTAAAGTAGGTAAAAATTTATCGGGTCGGGACGCCCCGAGGGTAGAGAAGGGCAATGTTGCGGATATGGGATTTGGCCTCCATCCATATCCGCTTGTAAATATTCCCCTATTTCCCCAATACTCCCCAACTATCCCCAATCCCCCATTCCCTAGTCCCATTGTCTGTAAACAACACTCTGTAGCCCCGACCTTCCCCTTCTTCCCCCATTAAATGTCGTGCCCAGGTTCACCGCATCTCACGTAGACAACTATAGGACATCTTGCTAGTTATTCTTAGTCTATGTCAGTTAAGGACACGTTTCCATTAATTCTGACTCTTCGTTGCACCAGAATGTGATTGTATGGCACCAGTAGTGAGTTTAGGACCTCCCCATACCTCCTCCCATCTTCCTCATGAAACTACAACAACAACAACAACTACAACAACAGCGCGCGGGGAGTGTGCGTCCTCACTCCGGCTTGGTTAGCCGCCATTGCCCATGTTCTCCGACGGGGTTACCACGAAGGGGCTGGCTGTCAGCTCCTCGTCAAGGGCGGAGCCCGGTAACCCCCCCGCACCCAATAAGAAGCGGCGGGCCGATTCCATCTGGGGCGGAGCTAACGAGCCGAGGGCGTGTCACTCCCCGCTGGATATACGCAGCCACCTACCGGAGGTGACGTTAGATGCGCCCCCAGCTTGAAGAGAACCAGACGCCACCTCCAGCGCGACGATACCTCCCTGCATCTTTTGGACCGCGCTATCCTGTCCCTGAGCCAAGGTGCACCTTGTGCTGTCCAGCGACTACCTGCCCATCCTTGCCATCAATCCCTGTGTGAGTCAGTCTTGTCCCGTTTATCTGTGGTCTGTCGGGATTTAAGATAAGTGTGTCTAAGTGCCTACCTTCCTATGCTGTACCTCTTGTCCTTGTAATCTCAACGCTCTGCATACAAATATTATAACCTCCTCCGGAGGTCTTGAGAACTGTACCCCTGGTGTCGTGTCATCTAACCCAGCCGTTGTGTCCTTTCCTTAATTGATTTAGCAGAGCGCGATTTGGCCAACGTTCGAGTGGAATCGGGTAAACTGTGCAGACGCGGTCATACCAAACCGCTCGGTAAACTAACATCCAAAACCGCGTCTGTAACAATATATATATATATATATATATATATATATATATATATATATATATATATATATATATACTAGCAGAAGTACCCGGCATTGCCGGGCGGGGGAGGGGAGGGGGAGGGGAGGGGAACGGGGGGGGGGGGAGCGAGCCCCTTGGCAAAGCGAGCGATTTTCTTTTTTCATAGCGTAATAGCGTCATAGCGTTCATAGCGATTTTTTTTTTCATAGCGTCATAGCGTCATAGTGTTCATAGCGTCATATCGTTCATAGCGTCATAGCGTTTCATCGCTTCATAGCGATTTTTTTTTTTCATAGCGTCATAGCGTCATAGCGGTCATAGCGTCATAGCGATTTTTTTTTTCATAGCGTCATAGCGTTCATAGCGTCATATCGTTCATAGCGTCATATCGTTCATAGCGTCATAGCGTCATCACGTGATCGCTCTGAGCGAATCAGCACCCACCTGCTCTGATTCCATTGATTCCGTGCGCTGAAATGCGCTGAGGTAAATATGAATAAAAAATATGGATCGTCAAATATTTTGAGTTCAGCCATGTTCGTCCCACGCTCAATGGCCATGTCTTTG